>NC_036856.1:13090186-13401436 GCF_002910315.2 Salvelinus sp. IW2-2015
GACCCGCCTCGTAAACGTATCACCCATGCTGCTCATCCCTCTCTCTCATTCTCTCTCCTCCATTCTTATCCTCCTTCTCTCCCTTTCCTCCTCTTGTCTGTCTGTCTGTCTGTCTGTCTGTCTGTCTGTCTGTCTGTCTGTCTGTCTGTCTGTCTGTCTGTTTCTGTCTGTCTGTCTGTCTGTCTGTCTGTCTCGTCTCTGTCTGTGTCTCTTCTCTCTCTCTCTCTCTTCTCTCTCTCTCTCTCTCTCTCTTCTCTCTCTTCTCTCTCTCTCTCTCTCTCTCTCTTCTCTCTCTCTCTCTCTCTCTCTCTCTGTGTTTAATTGAGCCAGTGAGCAGTTGACTGCCCCCGTCATTGGTGGGGAGCGGGTTGGCCCAGCCCTCCCAGGAGGGGAGACATTGTCTGGGCTGTCCCGCCGGTGTAATCCCCTCCATCAGGAACAAAAGACCTGGTCCCCTTCACCACTGAAGGGCATTGCCCCCCAACAAGAGCGCAAACCCTGGCCCTGCCTGGCCCAACGACTCCTCATCAAACCCTGGCCCCAGACCAGGCCTGGGTCTTAGACTCTGGTCAAAAGTAGTGCTCTATTTGAGATCCCCGCCACAGAATAACACCCTGAGAGGCTCGTGTCTCATCAAAGGCCTGTTTATCTACTCACTGACTGAGATACCCATGGAGGGTGGCATTGTACATTGGTGTGGCTGCGTTTGGATGTAAGTTCCAGGCACTAGTGATGGTGGAATAAGGAGCTTTCCAGGGATTATCCTTTAGGCTCAAGCATATATTAATGTTTAAATATCAACATAAAAAAATTATTATTGACAAGATTTTACTAATCATGTGAGCTTGTGTCACAAGTAGTATTAGTAATAGCAGTTCTGTAGTAATATGAGGAAGAAACATTTATACATGTTCACCCTCATTTTGATGTAGGCTGTGCATAGGTATGTAAATACACACACATGTCATTTACACAGTTCATCTGAGATACTTAGCTCTTAAGCTCTTGCGGAACAACCCCACTCCCTGCTAGCCTTCCACGATCCCTGTTCATCTCTCTCCCTCTCTCTCTCTCTCTACACACGCACACACACACAACACACACACACACACACACACACACACACACACACACACACACACACACACACCAACACACACACACCACACACACACAACACACAACACACACACACACACACACACACACACACACACACACACACACCAACACTCACTCACACTCAGGGAGAGGGAGGCAAGGTTGCCATGGGAACCACTGGTCAGAGTTTACCAGAGGGGAAACAAACAAAGTACTGTTCATAAAAGCTGGATATATATAGTGTGCAGATATCCAGTGTGTGTGTCCGCATGCGCATTACGATCCATGTCCCTTTTTATAGTAACATCACTTCTACCACGCATTCACACACTGCCATCCTTCGTGATTCCGTCTCTTGGAATTCTGAGGTTTTGAATCAAAGGTTGATTTTTGATCTTTCTGATTGACCTCATATAAATGCATTGTCATTGTTTCCCTACCTGCTATTTGAATCCTCAGTGATTTGGTTACTCAAACACAATGGTATCTTCAAAAAACATGAGCACTGACAGAAAGATGTGTCATATACACATGACATATCTCATCATTCACCCTGAGCCTCTTCTGCTTTCACTCTCATATTCTCTCTGTGTGTGGTGTGTGTGTGTGTGTGTGTGTGTGTGTGTGTGTGTGTGTGTGTGTGTGTGTGTGTGTGTGTGTGTGGTGGTGTGTGTGTGGTGTTGTGTGTGTGTGTGTGTGTGTGTGTGTGTGTGTTGTGTGGTGTTGTGTGTGTGTGTGTGTGTGTGTGTGTGTGTTATCATAGCGAGGCTAGCAAAGGCTGCTGTGTATCTGTTCCATGTTTCTTTAAACGGGATCTCCTAGTCACAGCGCTCTCTCTGCCATGCCCACTGTGCTGCTATCACACTCTCATACACATACTTCTCACACACTCCTGTCACTATCACACCTGTCACTGTCACTCCTGTCACTGTCCCTCCTGTCACTATCACCTGTCACTATCACTCCTCTCCACTCTCTTGGTATTGTCTCAGTTCTGGGTTCGTATAGTAGCCATGGATTGGGGAGGAAACATTGGGTATCTATCGAGCTGGAGGAAAGTATGTCTCGCGGTAGTTGGACGTTGGACATCGTCACCTCAGCCCGGTGTCAAAACACGCGGCAACCGCTGCATTTCACGTCTCTCTCTCTATCCCCTTCTTTCTCTCACTCCCTCTCTCTCTACCCCCTTCTTAGTCTCACTCCCGCTCTCTCATTCGGTCTCCCTCTACCAAGGCAAGGCGGTAACAAAATGTGTCTAAACAGTATAGCGATATGCAAACCACATGTCAAGCCCCTTTCTTAGGAAAAGCGTCATGCCTTCATCGCTATGTTCCTTCCGTTTCCCCACCCCCTTCCACGGGTCTTTAGTTCTGCACTTGGCTGCTTCAATAATATTTATAGCATGATTTCTAAACACAAGTCAATGCCATGGGGCGAAAGCTCCCCCCGTACCACCCCATTCCCTTGTACCCCTCCCCTCTGCCTCTTCCCTCTCCTTCAGAGCTGACAGATAGAACAACGCCCTGTTCTTTCTTTCTTTGCCTCTCAACCTCCCTCCATCCATCCTGCCGGCCCGGCACAATGCGTCCGCTTCATCCCGCGGCCGGGGGAATGAGCCCTGAACTAACAATATCACCAAGGCTGAATGCCGGGAGCCCCATTGTGTCCTGGCAGAGGGAGTTAACACCCATGTCTGAGCCCAATGAATAGTATTATTGTGTCTGAGACATGCACCTCTCCCCCGGTCTCCCCTATTCGTACCCCTAACACACCCCTCTTCTTGTCCCAACAGCTCAGTCCCCTCTATGTCCCCCTTTCTCTCCCCTCAACGGCCAACTCCCAACTTCCAAACGACCAGCGAGTCTCGCAAAAGTGTATTTTCCACTGACTGCTGTGTGGAGGGGCATCATCAGCCAAATGCTGTCACTGACTGCTGTGTGGAGGGGCATCAACAGCCAAATGCTGTCACTGACTGCTATGTGGAGGGAAATGGGAAATCGTCAGAGTAATAGCTCAGAGTACATTTGGCAGGCAGTTTCTTCCTGCCTGACACACTTAACTCAACATTCTCCCATTTCAGCTTTTCTTTACTCAGGGGGTGATGAAGTTCACATCACAAACTGAGAGGATGGCAACCCCCCCCCCCCRTCCACCTCCCTGATCAAAGCACAGGATTGACATCTGTATACTGTGGGCAAAATGCTGCAAGTTAGGCTCAACTCTTTTTCTTTCTCCCTGTCTCTTGTTGTTTGCAGGAGGAGGAGGAGAAACAGAGAGAAAAATAGGAAGAGAAGGAGAGGATAGGAATTATGCCTGTTTGGAAGCAGTGAATGATGAACCAGGGAGCAGGTGAACCCAGCTGTCGATGGCCATGGGCTCTCTGGCTCCTCTCTTCCCGTGGCCCTCTGCTCCGTGCCGGGTTCTCAGGGAGCCGGCTGGGGCCAGCCAGGCAGCGGCAGAGTGGGCAGGCGAGCCGAGGCAAGGGGAGGCGAGGCAGGCTCTCATCCCCGCTAGCAAGATGCTCCTCAGAAAAGCGGAGCAGCAAATCAATATGGAGGAGAGAGGCTAGCAGGGTTCGCCCATCACTGCCCCCGGCCCTAGAGCCCAGGGACCCCGCGCTGCCAGCTCTCGCTCTCCTCCTCCTCTAGTAGCAGGACCAGAACCAGCCACTGTATGGAGCACATCAGTGAGATCCTAACCCTCAACCACCCGCTTTCTCTCTATCTGTGTGTGTGTAAGCATGTCTGTATGTGTGGTTCCGCCGTAGGGGCTTTCCTGGTCCAAGACCACTTGATAAAACTTTGCCAGCGAGAAAGAGAGAGACTAAAAAACGGACGTCAAAGGTCTTTTTTTTCTTTTTTCTCTGATTACTCATTCTTACTCATTCCACCTGACTGTTTGAGCGAGAGTTCTTATATTGAATTGAACAGGGCTCTCTCGTCAGTCCCCCTCCAAGCATGTACTGTACAGTCACCATGCTCTCCACATCTGATGAACCAGGATAAAAGGACAATTTGAACTTTTTTCTCTCGTCTGCAGATTCAGAGAGAATCTTTTTCGCCTCCAGTTTTCTTCCTCACCACTCAGGTTACTATCAGAGGTGGCAGAGGTTATTGATCTGTATGGAGAAGGAAGAGGTGCTGGTTTTAAGACAGTACCGTTCACTGTCTGATGGTTATTTAGTAGTCCCTGATAACCCATTCACTGAACAGCTGAACTATATTCAGGAGTGAACGAGTCCTGAGTGAGAGATGAAAAGGACGGTGAGCATATAGTGCCTGAACAGTGGCCTGAACAGTGGCCTGAACAGTGGCCTGAACAGTATCCACTATTTCATGTGACTTTTCTCCTCCATATTTGAACAATTCTCTCCACACAAGAAGCTTTGAAAAGACCTTCTATACAAGAAGCCCTATCTGTAGATACATAGAAATAGAAAACATTTGATTAAATCAGAATGACTGAAAGTGCTGTATGGACACACAAAAAGGTGAATTACATTTTTTTCATTGGAGAAGAAAGGGATTGAAAACTTCTGGGCTGGAGAGGACAAAAGGGACAGAGATAGTTTGGACCTGAAACAGGAACACCTTCACAGAGTGAGATCTACAAACAACACAATGTTGCAGACTTCACTTGGTAAGCAGGCCTCCAGCTTCACTGTTCTATTGTTTGAGCCTTTTACACAGATGTGACATGGCATGTGACAATTGCTGGGTGTATATTCAAATGCTGTGTGAAATGTGTTAGGAATATTCATCGTCTTAAACAAATAAAACCGTCAAAGACAGGCTACAGTTAAGCAATAATACATGAGAGGCCTACCCCGGACAATTGTGCGCCACCCTATGGYACTCCCAATCACAGCCGGTTGTGGTTCAGCCTGGAATCCAACCAGGGTGTCTGGGTTGACGGCTCTAGCACTGAGATGCAGTGCCTTAGACCGCTGCGCCACTCGGGAGCCCTGTAAAGTATTGACTGCCCTGTACCCAAGCGTTGGTTGAACATTGTAGCATACAAAAATGGTTGCTATGGAGGGTCTGTCTTCCACCCTTGCTAGCTAGTCAACCACACAGCTAACACAATCACTTCAGACTGAAGCAGGAAAGACAGAAAACTAGCTGCATTTCATTTCGTTTTACCTGTTTTTTTATTGACATTTCTTTGTATATATCCATAAAATGATGCTGATTCATGATTTCGACTGGCTGAGAAAAGATGCGGAATACGTTCATTACTATGGGACAGAGTAGATATCTAATTTTAAATATTACAACAATGTTGCAAATCCTGAGATAATGTCTAGATGCTTTTTACAGTGGAGATCAAGTTTTATAAATTGCATGGCTGGGCAGATGAGACAGTGGACCTGTAAAAGTAGTAGTAGTAGTGTGTTGCTAGGTAACAGCGTAAATGTTGGCACTTTTTATGAATGCACTGGCCATGTGTATGTTGTCTAGTATATCATGGGCAGGATAGGCTCTAGCAATGGGAATTCRAAACCACCCGTTGTATAATCGCTGTTGAGTAATATACAGTATACACAGCAATGTAGCACAGACAATTCTCTTTTATTTTCGCTGCTTACCTTCAGGGCATTGCTTACCTTAATGCCCTAGGGTGTGATAATGTTGTAATTGAATTGTGGAGTAGTTGCGTGGCTTACAGATTAGTATTAAGAGTCCCGCGTCAATCTGCTGGCACAGAGAGACAGGCGCCACGCTGTGTCTCAGCCTGGCAACGCCGTGCCGCGCGCCTACAAAATGGCTGCCGTTGTCTGCCAGCTGTCTGCTCAGCCAAGATGGCGACTGCGGACTGCTTTTAACGCCCGCCATCTGCTTAACGGGTATGCAAATGGCCCTAATTGCATTTGCATACGCTTGAGTCTAAACCCCCTCTGACTTGTTCTCCTAAATAACTAACACAGTGTTCAGAGAAACAACGCAAGCCGCTGCGTTAATGAAGGTGCTCAGGAGAATTACAGAACAAATGTCGCTGGTTGGTTGAGCTTCCTCTCTTTGTTTCTCTTTCACCCCATCTTTCTTTTTGCAAGGCCTTGATAACGTTACTGTTGCTGGTTTTTGTGTGAGTGAAATATGGGGCGGCAGTCGGCGTCTGCTCTGTCTGCTTGGTCTGTCTGTCTGTCTGTCTGTCTGTCTGCCTGTCTGTCTGCTCATTGTGCCATATGTGACATTGGTGACTGGCTGCCGTTAGGTAGCCTCCTAACATACTGTTAAATCCCCACTGTAAAGGCAATAGAGGAGGGGAGTCCACGCCCGGCCGGCCCATCTCCACCACATAATGGCCTCATTAGCATGCACAGCACTCCCCGCTATAGGGCCTGGTGCGCTGCTGCACCGTGGGACCCAGCAGTGTACGCCCTTCACACAGCGCTCAGCATGCAACACTGTGTTCCCCCGCACAATGCTGCCGCTTCATACTCCTTTTATTATGCCTTGTCAAAGCACTGGGGATCAGGGGTATCAGGAGGGAAACAGCGGGCGGCGCGCTAAACGTGGATGAGGCAATATATTTGTGCTTTTTGGTCTTAATGTGGTGTTAGTGGGGATGGATGTACTGTTGCCCTGGTGTTTTACGCTGGACGGTTGTACTGTTACAATCTCAGCCTTTCACAGACATTTTCACCTGTCAATGGTAATTACTGCACTGAGCCCTCTGAATGATCTGTGTCCCGGAAATAGGATATCATCCGCTCTAAAGCCCTTTGATGTGTTTCTGTGTGTGCGTGTGTGCGTGTGTGTGTGTGTGTGTGTGTGTGTGTGTTGTGTGTTGTGTGTGTGTGTGTGTGTGTGGTGTGTGTGTGTGTGTGTGTGTGTGTGTGTGTGTGTGTGTGGTGTGTGTGTGTGTGTGTGTGTGTGTGTGTTGTGTGTGTGTGTGTGTGTGTGTGTGTGTGTGTCGTGCTGAGCAGAGGGGGGAACATAGTACACACGCAGCAGCCCCCAAACACACACACCACACACACACACACCTACCACACACACGGCTCGTCTCCATGGTGGAACCATGACACGGAATCTGAAGCCAAAGTAATCAAATCATTTTTACTCTCGCTCTCATAACTCACAGCAATTGAATCACTCCAGAAAACACTGGTTAGCATTCGGCCATTTCACGACCATTTCACGATCAGACCACAATGCAGTGTATGAGAGTGAAATATGTTTGACAATCCAGAGTGAGGGCAGAGAGGATCCATTGTTGTACATAATCATATAGAATAACACTAGATACTGTACACTACTATACTGRATAACCAAGGCAAGCAAGATGGATGATGCAATTCATTGTGTGAAATCCCAGAAAATTCATGTTCATTAATATTTCCCATGTCATTGTGGCGGCACCTTGAAAATGTATTGTGTTGTTTTCCTCTGACGTGTTTTGAGGGTTTGTCGCCTAGTTGTCATATTACAGTTAATAAAGGACATAGTACCCATCAAGGGAGGGTGACTTGTGCACTGGCAGTGTATTAAATATGGGCGACACCAGAGGGATAAGAAGCTAGCCTCGCTAGGCTATATGCACGTTTACTTATTCAAAGCAGTCTCATCCCTCTATCTCCCTCTTTATCAGGTCGGTTTAATCAAGCTGCCTGTCTAATCAGCTCAGACTCTGTGGGGAGGAGAGAGCTTAGTGGTTAACTTAGCTTTGCCCAGGCTAGCCTGTTAGCAAGCTCAAACGCTAGCCCGACACCCAGGCTACTGTATCCCATCTCCTTTGTGGGTAAAATGGCAGCCAGGTTAATGGTGTTCTGTGCAGCTGAGACGGCAGGCTATGGGGGTGGGGGTCTGACAGGAGGGGGTAGGATTTGTTTGGGGTGGGTGGTGTCAGGATGGGGGGACAGTAGGTCCTTAAAGAGAGAATAGTGTGTCTGGGTCAGTGGGTGTGTGCTGGTCCCTCATTTGCATATTGAGAACAGCTGGGAAGCCCATATGTTTTCAGCAGCGCCAGACAAAAATGACATTCAGACATACACGCAAGCCGACCAAACCCCAAGGCATAGACCCCCTCTCAACACACACATCACACACACACCACACACACACACACACACACACACACACACACACACACACACACACACACACACACACACACACACACACACACACACACACACACACACACACACACACACACACACACACACACAATCAACTGCCATTTGGGATTGCATCTGGACATTCACGCTCTTACTTGAAAACACAAAAACACCCGTACCCCCTACCTCTGCCCCCAAAAGAGAAAGCTTTTATGGTAATGATGCCCATGCCATGCTGTGTAAGTACACCACTGCAATTATACATAATTCAGCACAAAGAAAGGAGGGACGGAGGCTTGGTACAGTACATCTTGCTAGAGCTGGAGCTGGTGCAGGCAGTACAAGGAGGAAGGGAGCTGGGTACAGTACGTCTTGCTAGAGCTGGAGCTGGTACAGACAGGAGGGGGGAGGATGCAGTTTGTGTGGGTGGGGGGTGGGTTCAAGTTGTCGTATGTATGGGATACCATGGTATACCACCATCCAACGAATGCTTACTTGCAGGTTCCTTCTCAAAATGCGTGTGTGTTGGCAAAGTTGAAGGAGCACACACCTCTATCATTACACATACAGACATATACCCCCTCCATTCCTTACCATCCTTACAGATAGGAGGGCAGAACCACACCTCACACACATGCACACACGCACGCACGCACGCACGCACGCACGCACGCACGCACGCACGGCACGCACGCACGCACGCGCCCGCACCGCACACGACACACACACACACACACACACACACACACACACACACACACACACACACACACACACACTCTCTTTCACTTCTTATTTGACTTTGTCCTCTTCCATGCTCAAGACATGACATGGTAATTCAAACCCAAAAGGAGATTGGCAGCTCAAGCTGTAGATGTTTTATTTAATCAAGGTATGAATTGAGTGAGGTGGTATAAAACTAGTTTTGTATCTTGGTGTTGCTAATTCCCAGAATAAGCATACATTAAATACAGAATTGTCTACCCATACATTTGTAAAAAATGTATTTATTTTTTAATAGCTAGAAATAGTGGTGATTGGATGTATTAATTTCAATCAGCATATCAGGCAGAAGAGGTATGAAGACATTTTGCTGATTAAAGCATACTGTCACTTCAAACATAAAACATATACAATATCTATAGGACAAACCGTTCTAGCCACAGAACAAGAGTCATTCTCTTTCTATGCTTCTAGTATGGTATTCCTAGTTTTAGTTATTGTGTAGGATTTGAACTGTAGACCATTTCACTGGTAGGGCTAGTGGTGGTGGTGTTAGTGGGCACATGCTTCATTTGTGTCAATGCAGCCTCGTCTCATGAAGCTTCCCTCACTGTGAGTACCCGCTGCTTTTATATGCTTAGATATTGATTGAATGTGTTCCACCCACAGAAGTAATAGTTGCTGAAAGCATTTATAGCCATTGTTCAATTCTCCTAGACCTGCTTAGCTTTTTATTTATTTTATTTATTTACATTGCCCTACTTTCTAATTCAAATMAAAAATAATTCAATTGCATACATTCTGTGTTTAGTTCTTTTCAAACATCAATGACGAAATGGGATAAATAGGATGTTTTTTTTCATGCTTTCATCTCAGGCATTTGGAAAGACACATCTGTGCTGATTTGCGATAGGTTTTTATTCATTTTTTAAAAGCAGAAATAAAAGCATACATTCAATAGGTTGTTACTTGTAAGTTATCAAGGTTATTTTCATTTATTTTATTATCATTATTATTATATTATTAAGAAGCTGCTATGAAATGTAGGATTTACTTGTGATTTATTTTTCCCTTTTGAGACCTACTGAATATCTTCATTTTTATTACTATATAATTGACCATTCTAGTTCTAGTGTATGTTTATTCTAAGCCTGTATCCTCATGATAATAATCTGATATTTGGAGTGTTTTGTGATCATGTACTTGAGGGAGCTATTGTATCATTGAGCTGGCACATTTATGAACCTCAAACAAAATGGCCTGCATTTGTAATTGTGGAGACCAGTCCTCAGCCATTAGTGAAGGACTAGGAGCACTTCCGTGAGAACAGTCTCTTAATCAGTATCATTGTAGACATCACTCCTCAGGCATCAGAGAAACTAGTGAACAACTTCCAAGAGTTGCTTTAGTAACACAGCACTGGTTCAACGCTCCAGTACGGCGAGCTGTCTGGCTGCTGATTACAGGCAGCAGAGGGAAAACAGGCAGGCATTTATCCAAGTCACTGATTATGTCATTTCAAAGGGCCCAAACACTCAGCCACACAGACAGCTCTGAGGGCAGAATTATGAAGCAGTAGGGAGTGGAATGTGGGGGTGGGGGGGGTTATGAGAGGGAAATTAAAATGGAGTGCTCTATGTGTGATTAAACTGGTGGCTTGGCTGGCAGAGGCCAAGCTCAAGTACAGGCCTGCAATTTGGACCATAATGAAAATGTGAGGGGCTGAGGCAGTGTTCTCAACCCCACAACACACACCGATCAGCACCAAACATACACACACACCACAGCCTAACACACACTGATCAGCACCAAACATACACACACCACAGCCTAACACACACCGATCAGCACCAAACATACACACACCACACCGATCAGCACTGTACCATGTCAGATATAGAGTTGAATGTGTTCAATGTTTATTKATGTTTATTAATGATGAAATGATGAAAAATATGAATAACATTCCAGCCATGAGGCCACTAGGTCATTTCACTGCAGGAAAGGGCTATACCTCGAAACACTAGCCGACGTCCATAGAACACACAAAGCTCAACTCAACAAACAGTATTCACAAACTTCCCTCTCTATACTCTTTGGAAGAAAGGGGGAAGTTGAGAGGAGTGCGTTGTGGAGAAAGAGAATGGGCTGAAATAACTGGTACTTCTGGAAACATACCGATGGTGGTGTGATGGGAGGGTGAAACCTAAAGCCAAGGGGAAGAATAGTGTGAAAGAAATTAGATTTTTTTTTGCTGCTAAATAGAAAGAACCTGTTTGATGATTTCGCTGGAACATGTAGAGCCTCTCCACCTCCAAACTCTCGGAGGCAGCAGAGATGGCGGTCACCAAGACACTCAGCCTACTGACAGCCAGTCACAATGCGCCACATCAATATTATATTTGACCATTTAGTCTCGGAGCAACCCCAAAAGGGGGGATGGTAACCAAGCGTGGGAACGGGGTGAAAATGGGGATGGTAATCCAGTCAGGCAAATGGCTAGACTGCCCAGCTGCACTGACTTCCATTCAGGAGCAGGTGAAGAAAGACCATAYGGGTCAAGGTCAGAGGAGGGATGTRGTCTGCTGTGCAGACTGGCCTGTTTGGGTGCTGCATCAAATGTGTTTGCTTATTTTATAAGCTGCTACTTATTGCCTCKKGGGGACCCCTCCCCCAGACCTCCACCTCCCCCAGACCTCCACCTCCCCCAGTCTGGTAGAGACAGAGACAGAGCATGTCCCTTTTGGCTTGTAGTCTCTGTGTACGTGGCTGGTCCACAATCAAACTGAGTTTGTCTACAGATTAGGATGCGGCTGTTTTAGTCGGTATTACTGCATTAGCAGACACACACTGATGTCGGTTACTATATGATAATTGAATCTGAAAATAGGTGGTATTGTGAAAATAATTTTTATTCAGTTGTATGGATCTATTTTGGGAACCTTTTCTTTTTTTGTAATGATCCTTAATGACCACATACTTACTGTATTATGCCATGTTGGTAAGACAATCTGCATTTAATGTCACTTTGAAATTTGAGAAATTACATTTGAAGCAGTTTATCACTGAGAAAAGGTTAAATAATAAATATCATTTATTAGAAATGTTCAGATACCCTATCATTGCATAATGGTGCACAAAGTGTGCGGCACCATGCATACATACAGTACAGTATCACTACCCTGCAGCAGTATAAACAATTATATCCCTTTAAGAGGAGGGACTTTATCTCATGAGATGTTTGTCAGAGAAAGTGGTTGACGGGGAACTGAAGACACGAGCGCCTATCCACTCTGTGGTAGATACCATTATTCACATAGGCTTCTGCTTTATTAGCCGGACTGAAAGAGAGCCACTTCTCACCCATCACTTCATCAATAGACCTGTCCCCCTGTCCTTTCCTCTGGAGGAACCGTACCCCCTCCTCTCCTCCCCTGTCCTTTCCTCCTCTCCCCGGCCCTAATCGTCTCAACTCACGCTGAAATCAAGCTTAGTAACGGCACGTTTGTCAGCCCCTCTCGCTCGTCCCCCCCACCATGCAAAGCTCCCTTTCTCCCGTCATTCTCTCACCTTGGTCTGCCACCCACCCTCCCACTGCTTAAATCCCTATCAGCATGTCAACAAAATGTCTGCTCAGCTGGGGTTGACACACACACCATCTCACACATTGAGCTTCGTCCCTGCTGAACCCTTTCTCTCCCCACTCTCTCGTTCCCCCTCTCTCTCAAGTCCTTCTTATCCAGCATGGCAAGTTGTGCTGTATACCAAAACAGAAGCTGCAGCCCGTTTGTTGTTTGCATGGTTTCTTGTATGGTAAATGCTTAGCAGAACTATTAGTGAATAATATTGCTTCACGTTGATGTTCTGAGGTGAGTTGGGTAAAGTTCAGTGTCCAATTTGCTGATTCTAATAGAGACATATTTTCCTTGCCAAGTATATTTAATCTATTCTACAAACATACTTACCCTTTTAATTGCTGGGGAAAATATGTATAACTTGGAATGAAGTAGATTTGAACATAAGATTACTACATCACAAGAAATGGTTGTTTGACGTCATGATACGTTGGTAATACTAGTCTTTTCCGTTTACTCCACTGGAGGCTGGTGGGAGGAGCTATTGGAGGACGGGCTCATTGTAATAGCTGGAATGACCTCTATGGAATGGCATGGAAACCACGTTTGACTCCGTTCCATTTATTCCATTCCAGCCATTACAATGAGCCTGTCCTCCTATAGCTCCTCCCACCAGCCTCCACTGATTTACTCCTATAGGCCCCTCTTGTATTGGCATTGGTTCAGGTCACAAAGATGTATATTCAGTCATATCAGCTAACATGAAGTTGCTGCTGCTGCTTATTTTTGAGGTAGCAGCCATTTCTGGCTGGCAGAGCTAGATGGCTGCCTATATTTGTTAATCAACGATGCGAGAGATATAGCAGTTGTGTCTCGTCAGATGTGTGTGCGTGTGTGTGTGTATATATATATATATATATATATATATATATATGTATAACTGTTAGGTGATGGACAGTGTGTGAGTTCTTCAGGGCTTATGCTGTATGCTGATGAAGGTCTGATTGTGTCTGTGGGTACATATGTGTTCATATTGATGCGTGTTCCTTGTCCAATGTTGTCCCTCAGTATATCTTGCTGCAGAGTGCCCGGCTGGTGTCAGCCTCGCAGGCAGTAAAAGTGTCTTTGTTCAGTCTGTGTCTCTGTGCTATCGTGTGTCTGAGCTGTGCTTGCCTGTGCCCCTGTCTCCCCCATCTGCAACTGATGTCATTAACGAAGAGGGAGCATGGGCACATTGGGAGCCCGGCTTATTTGACAATCCCCAGCAACTGCCTCCTCTTCCTCACTGCAATATAAAGCCTGCATCCTCACCTCACCTTTTTTTTCTATTTCAATCATTGTGATTTTTTGCACGAGGACTTGGATGGTGCGTTCTCAGCAGTGGCCAGCCTCTGCCAACGTAGCACAATCTCTATGTAAATGTATTCAGATTAATGTGTTGCCCAAAGACCATCAGCTCGGCTGGCTGCATGGACCAGGCTGAGGCTGGGAGGAAGGTGTTTCTACACTAGGCTAAAGCTGGCTGGGCTTGCGTTAGATTGCTGTTAATGCTAGCGGCTATGAGGTGGACCCCTGCCAAAAAGGCATAGAAACCCCTGTTAAACACTATGTTTATATTGGACTGTGATTTGCAAATGGGCCTTTGGCGTAGCAACCCTGTGTCACTCTGCTTTTCCATCAGGCACACAGCAGACAGCTACAGATATAATCAGGGGGTCCTCACTCGGCGAGCGTAGGGAGACGGGGAGAGGGAGAGGAGGGAGGCGTGAGCATTTACATGTTTGTGGGGGCTCCTCTCTAGAGTGCAGTTTGGTATTCATATTGAGATATTCCTGAGTGCATCAACACATCTCACATACAGTACACATACACTTTCCCTCTCTGCTATGCTTGCTGTTCTCCCCATCATCTCTACCGTTGTGAACTTCACTGTGAGCCAGTTCATTGTTATTCATTTCACTGTTATCCTAGCTGCCCTGTGAGACTGACTAAGACTCCGTTCAGCAGCCGTATTGTATAGGAGACAGGTCTGTTGTTTCCACTGAAGAATGACACATACTGCAGGTTGATGCTGGTGTTCCTATTATGTCTGCTGTACTGTAGGAGTTCCACAGTCCTGAGAGGACATGAGCCAGTGCTGACTGTATCACAGACAGTCACTGTGACTGCTGCTTGGCAAATTACTTGGGTTTGATAACACAGATACTGTAAACCTCATCCCCATGGTAATCAGAGGATCATTGTTGTATATATTTTTGTTACCTTTATTTTATCAGGGAGTCCCATTGAGACCAAGGTCTCTATCACAAGGGAGCCCTGCATACATATAATTGACAAAATACAATATATTAAAAATGAAAATTACAAATATATTCAAGAAAAACAATCACGTGACCTAAGAACCAGTACTATACGATGTGGCTGCTGGGGGATTTGAAATGATTTGTATTATGTTCAATAGGTAGATGCAGGAAAAATGGAAATCCTAAAGTTGTACTATGAGGCAGTCCACTGAGAGTAGTTTGTTTTTGATCGTGGTTAAGAGAATAATCTTAACATATTTTTATACTTTCTTTCTAACTTTCTCGCTTACAACTTTACTCTCTTTTTTCACGCTCCTCTTTTGCCTTGTTTCTTTGTCCCCCTCACTCTCCTTCTGACACTTTCTCCCTGTGGCTGCAGGGACATGGGCTGAAGTTTGCTTTGCTGAGTCCATAAAAAGAGGCATTTAAAAAAGCTGTGTTAAGAGAGGAACAATGGTTAAATGAGCCCCCCTCGGTGAGGGGCTGGTTCCCATGGGGACTCAGCATGGTGCTCTATTGGCCCAGCTCTCCCTGGCCCCCATTCACCACTCAGTCATGGTCCCTTATGGCGGAGGGAAAATCACACGATTCATGCGAAGTGTGATCCAATGACATGTATTTTTAATGAGAGCTTACGTCTTTGTTGGGATGGACTGGACGGACACACTACTCCAGGTTTCACCAGGTTTCTGTCAGTCAGGCCAGCCCAAACTCTCTCTCTACCCGTCTCGCTTCACTCTCTTGTTCACTCTCTCTCTATATTTCCTCTCTCCTCTCAGGCCCTCTGTGGCCTACCCGGACCAGAGACAAAGCTCCCACAGCCCAGGAGCAGCCTCAGAATAGCCTCAGTGAAAGGCTTTATGCTCCTCCTCTAAACCCACTGCTGGTAGTTACCATGATGATGTCATCAGACCACAGCCCTTTCTGCTGCTACAACAGTTTTAACAATGAAAATATTGATATGCATTAAAAAAAAGTWAGATTTGATCTAAATTGAATTTTGATACTTGAGGGATTGAATACATTTACCGATCAACATTTTGAAGTGAGACAACTTACACTACATGACTAAAAGTAAGTTCGTCGAACATCTCATTCCAAAATCATGGTCATTAATATGGAGTTTGTCCCCCCTTTGCTACTATAACAGCCTCCACTCTTCTGGAAAGGTTTTTCACTAGATGTTGGAACATTTCTGCTGGGACTTGCTTCCATTCAGCCACAAGAGCATTAGTGAGATTGGCACTGATTTTGGGCGATTAGGCCTGGCTCGCAGTCGGTGTTCCAATTCATCCCAAAGGTGTTCGATAGGGTTTAGGTCAGGGCTCTGTGCAGGCCAGTCAAGTTCTTCCACACCGATCTTGACAAACATTTCTGCATGGACCTCGCTTTGTGAACGGGGGCATTGTCATGCTGAAACAGGAAAGGGCCTTACCCAAACTGTTGCCACAAAGTTGGAAGCATAGAATCGTCTAGAACGTCATTGTTTGTTGTAGCGTTAAGATTTCCCTTCACTGGAACTAACCCGAACCATGAAAAAGTGCCCCAGGCCATTATTTCTCCTCCACCAAACTTTGCATTTGGCACTATGCATTCGGGCAGGTAGCGTTCTCCTGGCATTCGCCAAACCCAGATTCCTCCATCACACTGCCAGGTGCTGAAGCGTGATTCCTCACTCCAGAGAACGCATTTCCACTGCTTCAGAGTCCAATGGCGGCAAGCTTTACACCACTCCAGTCGACGCTTGGTATTGCGCATGGTGATCTCAGGCTTGTGTGCGACTGCTCGGCCATGGAAACCCATTTCATGAAGCTCCTGATTAACAGTTATTGTGCTGACGTTGCTTCCAGAGGCAGTTTGGAACTTGGTAGTGAGTGTTGCAGCCGAGGACAGACGATTTTTACACGTTACACGCTTCAGCACTCGGCCGTCCCGTTCTAGCTTGTGTGACCTACTACTTCGCGGCTGAGCCGTTGTTGCTCATAGACGTTTCCACTTCACAATAACAGCACTTACAGTTGGCTCGGGACAGCTATAGCAGGGCAGAAATTTGACCAACTGACTTGTTGGAAATGTGGCATCCTATGACGGTGCCACGTTGAAAATCTCTGAGCAATTCAGTACAGGCCATTCTACTGAAACATTTGTCTATGGGGATTGCATGGCCGTGTGCTTGATTTTATACACCTGTCAGCAATGGGTATGTCTGAAATATCAGAATCCACTAATTTGAAGGGGTGTCCACATACTTTTGCATATATAGTGTATATAGTATTGGTGTACTGTAGAGTATATCAGAGTATTTTCCAGTCTCATTTTCAGTTTTGGGGCTTTTTGTTGTAGGACCATACATTCTCTTTCAGAGGTATCCCACCATGTATCACACTTATGTGGACATTTCACATGTCATATGCTGTGTGTACATCTGGAGCAATATGTCAGCCCTATCTGTGTGGCATGTCCATGGCTGAGAACAGTCGTTAAACTGTCTGACCACATCACCACACTCAACCATCATCTAGCCCTCGTCCACACTGCAACAACCAGGCTCACACCACAGGCCCAAGGCCAACAGCCCAGCTGCACTCACACACATCCAGCATATGCCACTCTCTCCATCTGCAGAGCCTTTTTCACTGAGCCGGCTGCCTTTTTCTCAATGCACCCTTCTTCTCACGCGAGCCTCGCAACTAGCTTGTATTCATGGCTGTGGTGGGGATGCAGAATTAGTATGCAACAGAGCAGACAGGCCTTCTGTTCTAATGGGGCAGAGCAGAGCAGCAGTCTAACGGGGGGGTTGAACAATACCTTCCCTCCTCCAGCCCCTCAACCCCGGCCTGTCCCAAACCTTAATGGGACATCAGACAGACAGGCTGCACTGAGCATGGAGCCCAGCAAGGCCCCCCCCATCCAGCTCTTCAACCCCGGCCTGTCCCAAACCTTAATGGGACATCAGATAGACAGGCTGCATTGAGCATGGAGCCGAGCAAGCCCCCCCCCCCCCTTCTCCTTCTCCCTCTCCCATCTCCCCCCAAAATACACCCCCACCCCAACGCCCTCTAGCTCCATAGACGCACTCTCAGCCTCAGCCACCTCCCAGGGCTATTGAGGGGATCCTAGACACCCTCCACCCCTCAGCCAAACTATGCATAAATTAGGCTGGTGTCTCCGTGCAGTCAGCAGGTTGGGGTGCGCCACACCGGCTGTCTCCCAAGCTGGTCCCTCCCCTACCCCCACACTGCCTCTCCTCCCTCCCCTGCCCCCCTGTCTCTTCCTTCTCCCTCTCTCCCCTACCCCCACACCCCTGCCTCCCCTGCCACATATTTCCTCCCATGTCACCCTTGCCCCCTATCTCCCCTTCCTCCCCACCCCCAGTGTCTCCTCTCTAGCCTCCCCTGTATAATACCCTGATAAATCAGCCAGCCCTTCTGCTTCACCAGACCAGACCAGCTAGGTTATTGTTGACGTCTGTCTGGGATCTAGGATCTCCTGGTTGGGCTTTAATCACCGGCAGAGCCTCTTCTCCTCTCCAGACCCCCACAGATGTTCTGGTAATAAAAGGAGGTTTTGTGGTATTAACACCATAGGACTATTCTGGGTTGAGCTCAGCTCAGTTCCGTGTTAGTGCCTTCACCGTTTACTCGTTACGGGGAACGTATTGGTTATTTGGTTATTTTATAAAGATGCTCCGACAGGGTCTGGTGAGTTTGTGATATGATGTACTGTATCTGTTTGGTCCTCTGGTCTCTTGTTGTCATTATACTGAAAAGCTATTTTTATACTGAAACTAGATATCTGGCAGTATGTTTCAATGGTGTTACATCAGCGTTACATCAGATAATTTATACCAAAGGTTAAGAGCCCATATAGAACCCCCACATGCAGTCTCGTCATAGAGCAGAATGATAATTAGGTGACTGTCCCAGACTCAGCATCCTCCCTCCCTKCTCTGCGTTATGCAGCGTAAGCTATCGTGACATCAGTTTATGACCATGCAGGGACCAATGTCTAAGACGAGTGTGTGTGTGTGTTTGGGAGCAGGGATTTGGGTCATTGTGTTTGTGTCTGGATCCTATTCCCAGAGGTAATATTGGTCTGGGGGGGTTGGGGTGGCCCTCCCCCTATAGGCTGCAGGCGCTGGGGGTCAGCCGGTGTGCCCAGACAGGCCCTACTCTGACCCCTGACTGTCTGCAAGCTCAGGGGTCACCCTCAACGCTGATACAGACGGCAAATAAACACACAGACACACATCCCCCCAACCGGTAGTAAACAACAACACAGCGTGGCTGGGGAGGGAAGGAGACAGAGATACACCACACAAGACAGCGTCATCTAGGGCTAGGCTGACACTGCATGTGTGTACATGATCTAAGGTCAGATAGTGCTTCCTCATCTTTAACCTGTCAGACCTTGTAGATCCTTTCATTGTCCTAATCAGTCTTTTCTGTTGTCTTGTGTCTTCTCAGATGCTGAGGTTACAATGGAGATGCAGGGGAAGCATCAAGCATCATGTCCCGTGCAGACCAAACCAGACCCAGAGAGATGTAAAGCCGTCCACTGTTCTTGTAATAAAGGTCAATAAAAAATACCCCACCACAGTCAAGAGGATTCAGTTCTCCAATCTACTGATTATCACRAAATGTTTGTGTGGTCAGGTAAGTAGGAGTCTTAACATGGGAAAGGTACATTTATAAGTGGTGGTTGAAAAGTAATACATTTTGTTTGAATAGTTTCATTAGGTCTTAATGAAAGATTTTGGAACCAATTTTAGGAGGATATTGGTTGAGATCCCAAGGGATCCTTTGCCCGTTTCTATTTCAGAGTAAAGCTTTTAAATGTAAAATCCTTGACTTGCTCAAGTCTTTGTATGCGTTTGCACTGCAGCTTCATTCTCTTACCTATAATTTTCATATCATTGATTGTAATAACAATTTTTGATGTAAAAAAATGAAAGACTGCTGCATGTTTCAGTGTCTTGTGGTAAGAAATAAAAATAAAGTGAACGTAATTGAAAAAAGAAGAGCTGCCTCAGTAGTTTTATTTTTGTTTTTCCATTTAAATTAATCAAATGAAAGTTTATCAATGACTATACACTGCATATTGTAGGTACCGATGTCAGATTCTAATTTGAGACAGTTTGCTACAGCAAGAAAATAATGCTGCAGCAACAGGAAATTATTATGTGGATTATAATTGAACACAACATTTTTGTAGGGGTTGATACATGTAATGTTAGGTCAAATCAAAGTGGAAACTACAAACTTTAGAAGCAGTGCAGGAAAATTCTCATCAACATAAGAGTGATCAAATTAAGATCCTACATCTGTATACAATATGAACATGGGTAATTTCACACAGGAGGTCCAACATTTGCAACAGCTATTCAGATCATCTCAGAGTTATCCTGAAGGACCAGAAAGGAGACAGTTAAACCAAGTGGCCTACGTCTTTGGTGCCAATTAGGTCCCTGTGTCTGAAAGCAAAGGGGGTGTGGAAGGAAGCTGCTGGAGCTGAAGAAGGAGCTACACACAGGCCTTGTTTTTTGGTGATCACGCCTCCTATTGTTTTCCCACAACAGCCGGTTCATGCGATGCCCCAAAACCCCCAGTGCGCTTCAGTGCTCTGGCTGCACTGGGCTGTCCGCCTCGCCCCTGCCTCGCCCTGACTGGTAATGACCTGAAATTAGGGCCAAGCCAGGAGGGGAGGCCCTGGGCCCTGGCCTGAAAGAAAGGAGGAGATTATCCCATTCTGCCCGGCCAGTCAGCAGTGGTGGTATTGACCCAGGCCCACCCAGGGAGAGTCCAGTGAGCCGTGAGATGGCCTGATATACATGCTTATTGAGCTGGACAGATTCCCTCACTCTCACCAGGGATAAACCCAACRGTACAAGACACTTTCTTAAACACTGCTCTGGAGATTATAGGAGTGACCCCCCCTCCCTAGATGGAAACACACACAAACTGGGCAGACCTCACCCTATCCTCTGTCTAAACTGCCGTTGGGAGTTTGGCCAGGCTTCTCAATGTCGCTGTCCTGAGAGCCGAAAAGGGGTTATCAGGCCAAACATCCTACAGTGGCCTAGTGGAAAACACTCGGAAAGTATTCAGACCCCTTGCCTTTTTCCCCCAAATTTTACGTTACAGCCTTATTCTAAAATGGATTAAATTAATGTTTTTCCTCGTCAAAAACAGGTTTTTAGAATGTTTTGCAAATGTATAAAAAATAAAAAAAACAGAAATACCTTATTTACACAAGAATTCAGACCCTTTGCAATGAGACTCGAAATTGAGCTCAGGTCCATCCTGTTTCACTTGATCATCCTTGTTTCTACAACTTGGTAAATTCAATTGATTGGACATGATTTGGAAAGGCACACACCTGTCTATATAAAAGGTCCCACAGTTGACAGTGCATGTCAGAGCAAAAACCAAGCCGTGAGGTCAAAGGAATTGTCCATAGAGCTCTGAGACAGGATTGTGTCGAGGCACAGATCTGGGGAAGGGTACCAAAAAATGTCTGAATGTCCCCAAGAACACAGGGGCCTCCATCATTCTTAAATGGAAGATGTTTGGAACCATGAAGACTCTTCTTAGAGCTGGCTGCCCGGCCAAACTGAGCAATCGGGGGAGAAGGGCCTTGGTCAGGAAGGTGACCAAGAACTGATGGTCACTCTGACAGAGCTCCAAAGTTCCTCTGTGGAGATGGGAGAACCTTCCAGAAGGACAACCATCTCTGCAGCACTCCACCAATCAGGCTTTATGGTAGAGTGGCCAGACAGAAGTCACTCCTCAATGAAAGGAACATGACAGCCCGCTTGGAGTTTGCCAAAAGGCACCAAAATGACTCTCAGACCATAAGAAACAAGATTCTCTGATCTGATGAATCCAAGATTGAACTATTTGGCCTGAATGCCAAGCCTCACGTCTGGCGGAAACCTTTTTAATTTTTAATTTCACCTTTATTTAACCAGGTAAGCCAGCTGAGAACAAGTTCTCATTTACAACTGAGACCTGGCCAAGATAAAGCAAAGCAGTGCGACAAAAACAACACAGCTACACATGGGATAAACAAACAGTACGTACAGTCAATAACACAATAGAAAAATCTGTATACAGTGTGTGCAAATGAAGTAAGGAGGTAAGGCAATAAATAGGCCAATAGTGGTGAAGTAATTACAATTTAGCATTTAACACTGGAGTGATATGTGTGCAGATGAGGATGTGCAAGTAGAGATACTGTTGTGCAAAAGAGCAGAAAAATAAAAACAAATATGGGGATGAGGTAGGTAGTTGGTTGGATGGGCTATTTACAGATGGGCTGTGTACAGCTGCAAAGATCGGTAAGCTGCTCTGACAGCTGACGCTTAAAGTTAGTGAGGGAGATATAAGTGTCCAACTTCAGTGATTTTTGCAATTTGTTCCAGTCATTGGCAGCAGAGAACTGGAAGGAAAGGCGGCCCAAGGAGGTGCTGGAGCGCGTGCTATGGGTGGGTGTTGCTATGGTGACCAGTGAGCTGAGATAAGGCGGAGCTTTACCTAGCAAAGATTATAGATGACCTGGAGCCAGTGGGTTTGGCGATGAATATGTAGCGAGGACCAGCCAACGAGAGCATACAGTTCGCAGTGGTGGGTAGTATATGGGGCTTTGGTGACAAAATGGGATGGCACTGTGATAGACTGCATCCAATTTGCTCAGTAGAGTGTTGGAGGCTATTTTGTAAATTAAATTGCCCATGTCAAGGATCGGTAGGATAGTCAGTTTTACGAGGGTATGTTTGGCAGCATGAGTGAAGGAGGCTTTGTTGCGAAATAGGAAGCCGATTCTAGATTTAACTTTGGATTGGAGATGCTTAATGTGAGTCTGGAAGGAGAGTTTACAGTCTAGCTAGACACCTAGGTATTTATAGTTGTCTACATATTCTAAGTCAGAACCGTCCAGAGTAGTGATGCTAGTCGGGCAGGCGGGTGCGCCAGCGATCGGTTGAAGAGCATGCATTTCGTTTAACGAGCATTTAAGAGCAGTTGGAGGCCACGGAAGGAGTGTTGTATGGTGTTGAAGCTCGTTTGGAGGTTTGTTAAAACAGTGTCCAGAGAAGGGCCAGATGTATACAGAATGGTGTCGTCTGCGTAGAGGTGGATCAAAGAATCACCCGCAACAAGAGCGACATCATTGATATATATACAGAGAAAAGAGTCGGCCCGAGAATTGAACCCTGTGGCACCCCCATAGAGACTGCCAGAGGTCCGGACAACAGGCCCWCTGAGTTGACACACTGAACTCTATCTGAGAAGTAGTTAGTGAACCAGGCAAGGCAGTCATTAGAGAAACCAAGGCTGCTGAGTCTGCCGATAAGAATACGGTGATTGACAGAGTCGAAAGCCTTGGCCAGGTCGATGAAGACTGCTGCACAGTACTGTCTTTTATCGATGGTGGTTATTACATTTACATTTTAGTCATTTAGCAGACGCTCTTATCCAGAGCGACTTACAGTAGAGTGCATACATTTTTATTACATTTTTTACATACTGAGACAAGGATATCCCTACCGGCCAAGAGCAGACGCTCTTATCCAGAGCGACTTACAGTAGAGTGCATACATTTTATTACATTTTTTACATACTGAGACAAGGATATCCCTACCGGCCAAACCCTCCCTACCGGCCAAACCCTCCCTAACCCGGACGACGCTATGCCAATTGTGCGTCGCCCCACGGATCTCCCGGTTGCGGCCGGCTGCGACAGAGCCTGGGCGCGAACCCAGCCCGGCCTGGGCGCGAACCCAGAGACTCTGGTGGCGCAGCTAGCACTGCGATGCAGTGCCCTAGACCACTGTGCCACCCGGGAGACATATGATATCGTTTAGGCACAACCTGGCAAAATCCTTACGGTGAAGCATGGTGGTGGCAGCATCATGCTGTGGGGATGTTTTTCAGCGGCAGGGACTGGGAGACTAGTCATGATTGAGGGACAGATGAATGGAGCAAAGTACAGAGAGATCCTTGATGAAATCCTGCTCCAGAGCGCTCAGGACCTCAGACTGGGCGAATGTTCACCTTCCAACAGGACATCAACCCTAAGCACACAGCCAAGACAACACAGGAGTACCTTTGGGACAAGTCTCTGAATGTCTTTGAGTGGCCCAGCCAGAGTCTGGACTTGAACCTGATCTAACATCTCTGAAGAGACCTGAACATTTCTGTGCATCGACGATCCTTATCCAACCTGACAGAGCTTGAGAGGATCTGCAGAGTAGAATGGGAGAAACTCCCCAAATACAGGTGTGCCAATTTTGTAGTGCCATACCCAAGAAGACTCAAGGCTGTAATCGCTACCAAAGGTGCGTCAACAAAGTACTGAGGAAAGGGTCTGAATAGTTATGTAAATGTGATATTTCCGTTTTATACATTTTTATTAAATTTGCAAACTTTTCTAAAAACCTGTTTTTGCTTTGTCATTATGGGGTATTGTGTGTAGGGGCTCTGCACACAATACTATTTAATCAATTCTAGAATAAGGCTGTAACGTAACAAAATGTGGAAATAGTCAAGGGGTCTGAATACTTTCCGAATGCACTGTTTTGGCATTTACTGTATCATGTCACATGGTGAGGGAATTAAAACTCAACCCTAGGTCAACACTATCCACTACAGTTCTGAGGTCTCTTGGCAACAGGTTTTATGTCCCATCTAGTGATAAAGTTGATGTTGGCAAACTTTAAGGGGAATCGGCTATTTTATTTAAGTAAATTCAAGATATTTTGACTATGGTTCTAGAAAACCTATAGGCCTATTTGTTTATTGTAAGGGATGGCAGGTTGCCTAGCAGTTAAGAGCGTTGGACCAGTAAATGACTTAAATGTATTTCATATGTTCAGTTATATTCAGATGAACGGTACATTTCAGTGACACCAACTACAGTTACACTAAACACTCCAGAGGTTTTTGCTAAGTCTGCAAATGACTTATACCACAAAGACCCAATGTTGGTGTCTGTCCATGGATTACAATTGCTGTATGTTTGAGTTAGTTTTTACATTTATTGTGAGTCATATCTCCCTAATGTGGAAAAATCTCAATTCCATAATTCTGTATTTTTTCTATGAATTTCACCTACCTGGACCACAAAATGTGCGACCAGACAACCCCTGTGAACAAAATCTCCTCAACCAAATGTTGTACGCTGTTTGAATTCATTTCCCCATTTACTATGGTGTATCATATGTACTGATCCTATAGCCACTCTACTGACACAAGAATGATATTCTATGACAGCAATCAGTTCCTCCCTGCAGGAAAGTAAAAGTAGAGTCCTATAGACTCTAATCAAAGGGATAGAGGTCGGCCATTGTCCTTTAATTGAGGCACTGTTGGTCAGTTAGTAGTGGTAGTTTGTTTTTAGGCAAAGTGTGGTGCCTAACAACCCCAAACATTACTGACACAAAGGACCTTTACAATGACAAAGCAGTATACAATGCATGCCTATGTCATTCATTACCAGTTAAAGCAAATAAAAGCGTCAAAAGAATAACACAGGGAATTTTATTTAACAATTTCCTTAACATAATTATTTTTAGAAAATCCTATCAATGATTAGATTAAATATTATTCAACTTGAATGGCAATTTCTCTTTTTTATTGTAATCATGTATGCTATATTCAGACTATTGACGGAATCATGTATGCTATATTCAGAGTATTAAAAGGAATCATGTATGCTATATTCAGAATATTAAAAGGAATAATGTATGCTATATTCAGAGTATTAAAAGGAATCACGTATGCTATATTCAGATTATTAAAAGGAATAATGTATGCTATATTCAGAGTATTAAAAGGAATCATGTATGCTATATTCAGATTATTACAAGGAATAATGTATGCTATATTCAGACTATTGAAGGAGGGAAAAGGAGGCTAAATGCTCAGGTACAGAAAATTCCTTTAATTTTGACTGATAAATATACTATTAAATATTTTCAAAATGTATATTCATGAAGTATCTGAGTAGGAAATGCATCACATCTAAATGTATGTCATTTAACCTGAACAAATAATGATCCTCAAATACAAATGTTTATATCTCAGAAAAGCGAATTAACAGTTTCCATTTGCCACATGTTGCCTTAGATGTGGGTCATGCCATGTTTCCTGTGTATTTCTGTTTGGATAATAAATGCTAATTTTGAGCCTCCATTTTCTTTGTACACCTGCCTCTGATTGGTTGAATTAGCTCACATGACTGATCTCTGTAAATGTAGAATAAAGCAACATGGTTTTTGCAGGATCCCTTTAAAACTGTATGAATATAAATATGGAATAATGAATTAACCAGAGGAATTCAAGAATAATCAAATTACAAAATTACATTGTAAGGAAACAGATAATTCTCTACTCTCTACTGTAACAATCAATGATGTCAGTTATCAATTACTAACACCATAACATGTACTTCATCTATTTCAAAGTAATGTGTTTTTGTGTGTGTGTGTCCATCCATGCAGCTGTTTAAGCCATGAGATGTTGGCATAATAGCCACAGTGTATTGTGGTTTCACAGATAAAATGACACTGTCATGTTTTATAATTACAGAATAGAGGAGAGGCCCTGTCCTTAAAGAACTAGGGATGTTAACCCATTCTGCCCAGCCAGGGTATTTTTATTTGTTTAGTTTTTAGTGCACTGATAGAATCAAAATAGTTTTTTGGCCATCCCAATAGGAGAACCCCTTTTTGGTTCCAGGTAGAAGAACCCTTTTGGGTTCCATGTAAAACCGTCTATAGAAAGGGTTCTACACGGAACCCAGAAGTGTTCTTCAAATGGTTCTATGGGGACAGCCAAGGAACCCTTTTTGGTTCTAGATCAACTTTTTTTCTGAGTGTAGGATACGTGCTCTTCATGTGCTCACAGAAAAGTGATTTCCTTCCCTGCAAAATGTCCCATGTTTACGACATCATAAACAGACTGGCATCTGTACAAACCTTTGGACTCATTATGGATCAAAATGAAGTGCCTCGCACAGTAATTGTGTATACATTTATTAACACCGAGTATACTAAACATATTGAGTTGAATATACCTTCCTAATATTTAGTTGCACCCCCTATTTTGCCCTCAGAACAGCCTCAATTCATCAGGGCATGGACTCTACAAGTTGTCAAAAGCCTTCCACATGGATGCTGGCCCATTTTGACTCTAATGCCTCCCACAGTTGTCAAGTTGGCTGGTGGACCATTCTCGATACACACAGGAAACTGTTGAGCATGAAAATCCCAGCAGGGTTGTAGTTCTTGACACAAACCGGTGTGCCTGGCATCTACTACCATACCCCGTTCAAAGGCACTTACATTTTTTGTCTTGCTGTTACGTACGCCTCTTGGCGGAGGGAACGCAACACCCTGCTACAACTCAACTCCCCGTGGAGTGAAAAAGGAATGTGATCGGAGGAAAGGACGAGAGGCAGAGAAAAATACAGTTTACAGGGAATTTATTCTTCCTTAACACGGTAAGGTGGGGAAAAGGGGCTGGACGGAACCAACGCAAAAAAAGTAAAAGATAAAGAGTCCCCTCTCCTACCTTACCTGCATACCAACTAATTCCCTTATCTTTTAGCACCTCCTGGCGCACTAACCAAAATACAGGGGGTGGTCCGCCCAGGTCTTACCTAGTGTGCATAGACAGAGTAAATACTACAGGTTATGTATGCCCGCAGGCCTCTCGCCTAAACACTCCCAAGGTGACCCCCCCCAGAACAAATAAACAAAACAATTATTCAATTAAAGTGAACAATTTCAATAATCAAAAACACTAAGTCCTATTAGCATACACATAACTCAGAAACTACAAAATACTTTCAACAAAACTTTCACTGACCAACAACCAACACAGGACATCAAAGAAGCTCTCTCCTCCTGACAAAGGAACACTGGCTTTTATCCAGCTGGAGAAGGAGTTGGTAATTGAAGACAGCTGTTTCCCCTGACGAGAGGGAGGGTTCAGAGCTCCAATCATCGATGGGGCCGACCAATCAGCTGCTTGAGGAATCCAGAATTCCATTTCCTGAAATACACACACACATACAAACCCACAACAACACAGAAACTGGGGAACGTAACACTTGCACATTTACCCTCTGAATGGCACACATACACAATCCATGTCTCAATTGTCTCAAGGTGTAAAAATCCTTCTTTAACCTCTCCTTTATCTACACTGTTTGAAGTGGATTTAACAAGTGATATCAAAAAGGATAATAGCTTTCACCAGGATTCACCTAGTCAGTCTGTAATGGAAAGTGGCGGGGTTCATAATGTTTTGTAGGGTCAGTAATGTTCACAGTGCTACTCTACAGGGCCATAGAGGTAAGGTGTGCAACTCAATGCCAGCTTCAGGGTAAATTGCACTGATATTAATTTGTGGTCATATGCAAGAAAATCTGTCTATATTGTTTCCAGACCAGGACATAGCTTTCCATCGAAATAAGGTCCATGGAAAAAATCCCGTTCCTTCCTTCATGTTTTTATAGTCCAAGTTAATTTACTGAATACATTTTATTGCTCATGATTTTGAAAATGTTTAAATTCTTACAATCCCAAATCTGATATTGTAAAGATGTACTGAATACATTTCATTTCCTGTGCTGTTATTTCTATTTTCATGGGGGGTAATTCTGTGTACTAGCTACTGTATCTATGGGACTGCTCTGAGTTCAGGGGTTACCTCCCTAACTCTATGGACTTGTTGGCCCAGACAACTAATGAAAAGAACAAGCTCAGCCCAGAGGCTGCAAGGATGTGCAAGGAGGTGCAAGTGGGGTGCAGGGGAGGGACAAGAGGGTCTCGAGGACTGTGAAGTGGGGGATGGGGGTGTGTTCAGGAAAGTCTGAGAACTTGGAGGCGCAGTTTGTCATGCTAACCATGGTGGAGCTATTGAATGTGGACGCAGGGAGCAGAAGGTTCACAGGACCCTGGCTTTTCTCATGCAAAGTCTGTCCGACGCACCGACCATCCCCCTTGGAAAATACATGGCTGTTTAAAATGGGCCCTGTCTTAATGCAGTAGGCAGGGCAGAGCCCCACACATTGCTGAGTAGTCCGCCTCTGTCTATAATCCGTGTCCATGGCATGTCAACAGAGACACAGGGATATGTGGGGAAACAATGGTGCACCAACATTTCATAGTAGAGTAGAGTCTGGAGGGGAGAGTAACTGAAAGGAGAGAGACTGGAAGGGAAGGGGGAGACACTGGGAGGGAAGGGAGAGAGACTGGGAGGGAAGGGAGAGAGAATGGGAGGGAAGGGAGAGAGACTGGGGAAAAGTGGAGGGAGACGGGAGGTGAAAGGAGAAGAGCAGTGGGGATGGAGGAGAGAGCATGGAGGGGATAATAGAGGATGAGATTCTCGGGAGGAAGAGGAGAGAGAACTGGGAGGGAGGGAGAGAGACTGGAGAGAAGGAGAGAGACTGGAGGAGGGAAAGGAGAGAGACTGGGAGGGAAGGAGAGAGACTGGGAGGAAAGGAGAGGAGACTGGAGGGAAGGGAGAGCTGGGAGGAGGAAAGGGAGAGGACTGGGAGGAAAGGAGAGAGACTGGGAGGAAGGAGAGAGAGACTGGGAAGAAGGAGAGAAGACTGGGAGGGAAAGGAGAGGAGACTGGGAAGGAAGGAGAGAGTCTGAGGAGGAAGGAGAGAGACTGGGAGGGAAGGGAGAGAGACTGGGAGGGAAGGGAGAGAGACTGGGAGGGAAAGGAGAGAGACTGGGAGGGAAGGGAGAGGAGGGAAGTGAGATCAGATGCAAAGCTACTCCATCAACAGCAAATGTACGAGTGGGAATGAATGCATTTCAACTCATTCTGTTTCCTTTATGCCACCGCCACACAGCTAAAGCATGTGTTGAACTTTTAATTCCCTAGCCATGCACCCCAACATCTTTTCTTACCGTTTTCTTTTTCCCCTCCTTTTTGAAAAGGCAGTGACATAAAGTTAACCTCAATTCCTGCAGTAGCCTAAATGATCTGAACGTCATTAAATTGTTGCATTTTATTGTGATATGATAAAAGCGTTATTTTCTTTCCCAACATTTATTTATTTATCTCATGCACAATACTGAATTAAAAACGGGACTTTACATTTTTTACGCAATTAGAAATATGGAGGGGAAAAACACTGGTGTTTTCCTCATTACACTGAGTGTTCAAAACCTTCAAAACCTCAATCCTAATATTGATTTGCAACCCCTTTTGCCACCCGAACAGCCTCAATTCGTCGGCCATGGACTCTACAAGTTGTCGAAAGCGTTCCATAGAGATGCCGGCCCATTTTGACTCCAATGCTTCCCACAATTGTGTCAAGTTGACCGGATGTTCTTTGGGTGGTGGACCATTCTTGATACACACCCAGCAGCATTACAGTTCTTGACACACTCAAACCAGTGCGCCTGGCACCTACTATCATAGCCCGTTCAAAGGCACTTKAATATTTTGTCTTGCCCACTCACCCTCTGAATGGCACACATACACAATCCATGTCTCAAGGCTTAAAAATCCTTCTTTAACCTGTCTCCTCCCCTTCATCTACACTGACAGAAGTGGATTTAACAAGTGACATCAATAAGGGACCACAGCATTCATCTGGATTCACCTGGTCAGTCTATGTCATGGAAAGAGCAGGTGTTCCTAATGTTTTGTACACTCAGTGTAGGTTTTCCATTGATGGAGTGTCATTGAAGTATATGGAGCAGCTGCAGTCTCCTCTCTGTTTTCTGTTTTCTCTTCTCATTCTTTTAAGGCTCTGTGGAGCTGCAACTCATTTGCTCTTAGTCCAGTGGATGTCAGCATTAAACAGATTTAGTTACATGTTAAATGTCTTCTATGGGGAAAATGTCATTTATATTAAACATTCAAATTCAAGAACTAAATGTATTTTCATTAGTATTTACACTCTTACTATGAAAATAGACATACTTCCACTAAGGGCTTCAAGTTTAAGTTGGAATTTGGAATAGGAGCCCTATTGAAGTGTGTGTGTGTGTGTGTGTGTGTGACAGAGGGAGATGAGAGAAAAAGGGAGAGAAAGAGAGAGAGAGAAATAAAAATGTAGAGAGTGAGTGGGGGTATATAACTAGATTTATGTGTGCTTAGTTCTAGACCAGTGAGGGAGTTTCCATTTGTGAGCATGACCCCTCCCCTGCACTTGGAACAGCAGTATGGAGGCTGTATTTGATTGAGTGAAGCCCAGTGCAGCCTGAACACTCCCTCTAATGGAAGTATTGAGCCCAGCAGCTCCGTAATGCAGTGACCTCAGTGCTTTTACAACGCTGCCAGCCGATAAGTGGCAATATGCTGTATCTTATAGAATTAACAAGACTGAGGTAGGGAGAGTGGGCTGGGGCTGAGGTGGGGGAGGCGACATCTTATAGCACTTGAGAATATCGCCTGTATGAATGAAGGGATTTATCCCACATTCTTGACTGAGACTTTATTGTCTTGTGCATTTTGAATTGATATTTTTTCTCACTGTCCTTCTTGCTGTTTTAGAGGGTTTTCCTGGCTACCTTTACAAGGCTATTTATGTTCCCCATAATGTTTTTCGAGGCGTTTTTAATGCGGTGGAATGTATGAAAGCTACTGTAGGAGTGGCCGTTGCTTTTGAACCTGACAGTGTCTGGCTATCAAAGTGACTGCACAGGATTTTACCCAGCATGCCTTTGCAGTGCCACAGGGTTGTCTGTCTCCACTGATGGGCAGCCATATTCGACCCCTCTACTGAGCCTCTACGCTCTGGGTATAGGCTCAAAGTTAACAATACGCCGTTCCACGTTGCTCCGTTTTGCATTGTATCCCTACATGTCTATACCTGGTAATGTAGCATGTGTCAAAATCCGACTGCATTTTCAAGGGAGCGCAGTGGACCCAATGCACCCTCATCCGGAAAGGCACCCGCAGCCGTTGTATTATTCTGTGGGAAACGATATTAACCAGACATGTTTCCTCTGTCTTGACACATTCAAATCAGATGCATTTCCAAGCAGCTTTTATTCCTGCATACCTCCCAGTATAACCTCCTCACCTCTCCCACACAGCCATGGGATATGAGGGGAGAGAGAACCGGGGTGCGGATGTGTGAACCGTCATTGTTTGCTGCCTGCGTTCCAGGCTGGATAGCAAATTATTCATGCATGATTTGAATAAATGCAAATTCGTCCATCTCCTTTCTGGCACAGTTACCTATGGCAACCGCGCCTTCACCAAGCATCCCTGTCCCCGCCCCACTCTCACAATCCCAAGCCCCCTCCGCCTATTTTATTGCCTGGTTCTATTGTTTAGATTGTGGCGATACCAGGGTGGCTGCTCACTGTTGGGTGGCAAGGTATCCCAGAATTCACAGTCAAGGTCAAGGGCAGAAGGAGGGAGGCAGAGAGGCAGAGAGGTAGGGAGGCAGAGAGGTAGGAATGCAGAGAGGCAGGGAGGGATAGAGACAGGGTCCTCTCTCCAGCCAAGCGGTCAGTCAGTCAGTCTGTCAGGCTGCAGCAGACACCCAGGCTTACACCCACTGGTGTATATCATTAACTGGAGAGGGGTGAGGTGGCGCTATCGCTCCACATTGGCCACAGTATCATCTCAACCATACTTTGAGGATCACAGCACATGCGCAGTCCATTTAGTGGACAGACTGAGGCAATACCACTCCTCTCATCTTTTGAGACCCGTGGCCAAAGCACATTGAAGCAAATGCATTTGCTGAATAAAAGATTCTGAGATAACGCAGAAGGTGAAGGTATACTTTTTTGGGCTGGAATTTGCCTGGTAATTTAAGGGACTACTACAATTGTTGTTTTAAATGTCTTTCTAAAATGAATTGAGATATCTGCTATGGTTATCTGTGCTTGTGAGGCAGGTATGCCCTTAAGTGCAGTGTCAGTTCAGTTCAGCTCTGACATTGTGACACCTCACAGGATGACTTATAATTGCTAAGCTTTGGTAAAAAGCTTTAGGGAATAAAAACATTTATATCAAAGAAAGAATTCAAGGTTGTAAGTCTCTATGAAATGATGCATGACTCGGCTGAACTGCAGTTTTTCTGTGTAACTACAAAGACTGGAACGGGTTTGAGCCCAATTACGATGTTCAAAAAAAAAAATACAATGTATCTTTTGAAGATGTTTAAGATATTTTCATGATATTTATTCAGCAACTGTGGTCCATTACCATAGTGATATCAAGAGCTTGGGACTATAAGGTTCTATATGCAAAAAGATGATAAGAGCGTCTGCTAAATGACTTAAATGTAAATGTAAATGATTCTCAGACAATTGGCTTTAAAGTACAGAACCCTCATCAGTTTGAAAGGTGTCGGCAATTTTCTTTATCTTGTGTTCTTTTGAACTTATCAACATGAATTGGGGTATTTAGAGTACTATAAAGGTAGACAACATTGAACAGAAAAAGGCTGTGTCAATAACTAAATGTTGCCAAAAATGCTTTATAGAACCTTATAGTCCCAATCTCTCAATATGTAGAATAACCAAACAGTATATATTTTTTTACTGCCCTGCAGTTTTGCATTGTAAATGTACTTTTAATCCATCTATTTGCATATTTCAAGACGTGGCATATGAGGGTGGGACTGGACCATACCCAATGGACTGGACCATACTTTTCTCATCAATCATTTTGAAAAAAACTTTGACGTAAAAACTGGAAATCGTTAAGACAGTGGATGAATCAAATGCATTATTATTTAAATATTGAAAAAATGTGGGCTACAGAGAGAATCAGAACAATGTAATTTGAGGCCATGTGGCATTGTGCTACAAGCACTGGAAAGTTCCAGGGGATGAAGGGGGAGTGTAGTTGAGATATACGTGATGTGTATGGTTGAGACATACGTGATGTGTATGGTTGAGACATACGTGATGTGTATTGGTTGAGACATACGTGATGTGTATGGTTGAGATATACGTGATGTGTAGATGTGAGATATACGTGATGTGTATGTTGAGCATACGTGATGTTGATGGTTGAGACATACTGATGGTTGGAGTGTGTATGGTTGAGACATACGTGATGTGTATGGTTGAGACATACGTGATGTGTATGGTTTGAGATATACGTGATTGTGTATGGTTGAGATATACGTGATGTGTATGGTTGAGACATAGTGATGTGTGATGGTTGAGACATACGTGATGTGTATGGTTGAGACACACGTGATGTGTATGGTTGAGACATACGTGATGTGTATGGTTGAGATATACGTGATGTGTATGGTTGAGACATACGTGATGTGTATTGTTGAGACACACGTGATGTGTATGGTTGAGACATACGTGATGTGTGATGGTTGAGATATACGTGATGTGTATGGTTGAGACATACGTGATGTGTATGGTTGAGACATACGTGATGTGTATGGTTGAGACATACGTGATGTGTATGGGTTGAGATATACGTGATGTGTATGGTTGAGACATACGTGATGGTAGTATGGTTGAGGACATACGTGATGTGGTATGGTTGAGAATACGTGAGTGTATGGTGAGAACATTACGTGATGTGTATGGTTGAGACATACGTGTGATGTGTATGGTTGAGACATACGTGATGTGTAAGGTTGAGACATACGTGATGTGTATGTTAGATAATACGTGATGTGTATGGTTGAGATATACGTGATGTGTATGGTTGAGATATACGTGATGTGTATGGTTGAGACATACGTGATGTGTATGGTTGCGGTGGGAACAGGTGGGTCTGAGCAGGTGTGATGTCATTGATGTTTGTTGAAATTTCTGTGAGTCTGTTAAATTGTCTTTTGTTTATGTATGTTTTATATTGTTAGATAATACAATTTTACAACAACAAAAAAGAAAAAGGATTTGCACTGCACACTGGTGGGTGTAGAATCATGTATAAAGGTCTAATTTTAGTAATAACAATGACCCTACTCAAACCCCACAGTGACCAGTGTGAAGGTCAAATTCAGGGCAGGCAGGCAGGTTGTGATCAGAGGCTGAACTAACTAACTACTGCCATCTAGTGATACTTTACATCAACCTACTGCCTATGGCTCCAATGCCACAATCAGAGGTCAAGTCAACATATAACGAACAATGGTACTTTCTAATGATTTTCTAATGAAAAACTACAGTTACTTTAATATTATTTTCCATTTGGACAGTCTTATTTCAGGTCAACAAATTATGACTTGACTTCCAGTCTACCAGATAATAAAATGTCTCGGTGTTCTGCAGATACGGTGTACCGTTTCAGCCACAGCTTTCAGTTTGCTGAACACTTGGCTCCACCTTGTGGACAAATGGAGATATTGTTTTGTGTTACGAAAATACGTATATTTCATGTACGGTAGTGATTAAATCAAATCAAGATTTATTAGTCAAATGTGCCGAATACAACAGGTGTAGACCTTACAGTGAAATGCTTACTTACAAGCCCCTAACCAACAATGCAGTTTAAATAATATGAATAAGAATAAGAAATAAAAGGAACAAGTAATTAAAGAGCAGCAGTAAAATAACAATAGCGAGACTATTAACAGGATGTACCGGTACAGAGTCAATGTGCGGGGGCACCGGTTGGTTGTAATTGAGGTAATATGTATATGTAGGTAGATGCATAGATAATAACAGAMAGTAGCAGCGGTGTAAAAGAGGGGGTGGGCGGTTGGGGGCAATGCAAATAGTCTGGGTATCCATTTGATTAGATGTTCAGGAGTCTTATGGCATGGGGGTAGAAGCTAAGCCTCTTGGACCTAGACTTGGCACTACGGTACCGCTTGCCATGCGGTAGCTGAGAGAACAGTCTATGACTAGGGTGGCTGGAGTCGTTGACCATTCTCAGGGCCTTCATCTGACACCGCCTGGTATAGAGGTCCCGGATGGCAGGAAGCTTGGCCCCAGGGATGTACAGGGCCGTACGCACTACCCTCTGTAGTGCCTTGCGGTTGGAGGCCGAGCAGTTGCCATACCAGGCAGTGATGCAACCAGTCAGGATGCTCTCGAAGGTGCAGCTGTAGGATCTTTTGAGGATCTGAGGACCCATGCCAAATCTTTTTAGTTTCCTGAGGGGGAGTAGGTTTTGTCGTGCCCTCTTCACAACTGTCATGGTGTGCTTGGACCATGTTAATTTGTTGGTGATGTGGACAACAAGGAACTTGAAGCTCTCAACCTGCTCCACTACAGCCCCGTCGATGAGAATGGGGGTGTGCTCTGTCCTGGTTTTCCTGTAGTCCACAATCATCTCCTTAGTCTTGATCATGTTGAGGGAGAGGTTGTTGTCCTGGCACCACACGGCCAGGTCTCTGACCTCCTCCCTATAGGCTGTCTCGTTGTTGTCGGTGATCATGCCTACCACTGTTGTATCATCGGCAAACTTAATGATGGTGTTGGAAACGTGCCTGGCAGTGCAGTRATGAGTGAACAGGGAGTACAGGAGGGGACTGAGCACTCACCCCTGAGGGGCCCCTGTGTTGAGGATCAGTGTGCCGGATGTGTTGTTACCTACCCTTACCACCTGGGGGCGGCCCGTCAGGAAGTCCAGGATCCAGTTGCAGAGGGAGGTGTTTAGTCCCAGGGTCCTTAGCTTAATGATGAGCTTTGAGGGCACTATGGTGTTGAACGCTGAGCTGTAGTCAGTGAATAGCATTCTCACATAGGTGTTCCTTTTGTCCAGGTGGGAAAGGGCAGTGTGGAATGCAATAGACATTGCATCATCTGTGGATCTGTTAGGGCAGTATGCAAATTGGAGTGGGTCTAGGGTTTCTGGGATAATGGTGTTGATGTGAGCCATGACCAGCCTTTCAAAGCTTCATGGCTACAGACGTGAGTGRTACGGGTCGGTAGTCATTTAGGCAGGTTACCTCAGTGTTCTTGGGCACAGGGACTATGGTGGTCTGCTTGAAACATGTTGGTATTACAGACTCAGACAGGGAGTGTGAAAATGTCAGTGAAGACACTTGCCAGTTGGTCAGCGCATGCTCGCAGTACACGTCCTGGTAATCTTCCCTTTGTAGTCTGTCCCTTTGTAGTCTGTAATGGTTTGCTGCCACATCCAACGAGTGTCGGAGCCAGTGTTGTCAAGGGCTAAAACGAAACTGTGTACTGTTGGGGTTACTCGTGGACCAGGGTTGGGAAACACTGCTATAAATGAATCATTCATAAAAAAATATTGCAATTAGACGTCAAGTTTAGTAATTAATACAGGATGTGTTTTTAGCATAATTTGTGTTGATCAATGGTTATTTCACATATACACTGATCTCGAGAAGTACGTTTTTTAGTATATTAATATATTCAAGAAATCAATATCAAATCAAACAAATAAAATTTTATTGGTCACATACACATATTTAGCAGATGTTATTGCGGGTGTAGCGAAATTCTTGTGTAAAGTATCAATAAACATAGAAACAGATTTATGACAAACTGGATTTCCTTCACAATAAGACTACAGATAAAGACTACCTTAATATTAGAAATATACCGATTATATATTTATTCCTTAGTCTACATGTAGTGGGCAAATATGGATGATATCCATTAGATTCCAGTTAGACACTACAACTCTGTATTTCTAGACACCATAGTGAAACTGTGCAGTCAGGCTGAAATGATTACTGACTGTGAAGGAGTACCCTTCACTGTAAAATGAATGAATGTATTTATTGTGTGTTTATATATCTAGGATCCTAGCTAAATTGTCAATCCATTATCACATGCAAATCCAGTTAATTCATCTTTATTCATCAGCACAACCTTTAACTGGTGGTTTGAACGTTAGAATGAGTGACATGTCCCTTTATTGTCAGCTGACTGCTTGTGAGCCTTGCTAATATGCTGATTGCACACACCTGTGGCCTCCTGCCTGAAACGCTTCCGTTTGTTTAAATGGAGGATGGCYTTCAGTGTGTGAGGGACTGCAGGCATGTTGTTAATAAAAATAAACTATTTATGATATCACCATCTCTGTCTCATCAACGTGAGGGCATTATTGCACACCGACGGTCAGGTCCAATGGAGAATAAATACAAAATAATGTTATACTAATGCAATTGCTCAGATAAACCAAATTTAACAATTAAAAAAAACTTTTTTAAAAAGAGGGGTAAAAATTATCACTKGTTTTCAAAACTCGCCTTGTGAGGAGAGTGTCACAGGGCCTTTTTCTAAAATGTTTTATGAGATTGCAGAACACATTGGGAGGGATCTCAGACTATTCCTCCATACAGAATCCTTCCAGATACTTGATATCCTTTGTCTGCCCTCTTCAATTTAAACCAGTCCGGAGACTGAGATGGCCATTGCAAAATGTTGATTTTTGTGATCAATTAACCATTACTTTGTGGATTTTGATGTGAGCTTGGGGTTATCGTCTTGCTGGAAGATCCACTTGTGGCCAAGTTTCAGCATCCTAGAAGAGGCAATCAGGTTTTTGGCTAAAATGTCCTTGTACTGGGTAAAGTTCATGCTGCCGTTGACCTTAACAAGAGCCCCAGAACCAGTGGAAGCAAATTAGCCCAATAACATCAAAGATCCACCACCATATGGAACTGGAGGTGTTTTTTTCTCTTTATATGTATCATTCTGTGGAAGCCTAGAGCTTTATTGTCGCGTCATCTGACCATAGCAAAGGTTCCAAACCAACTGCCAATGCCATTTAGCAATCTCCATTTGTTAGATGACATGCCAATTGAGCTCTTTGGCCACGCACACCAGTTAATTGACCACAAAAATCAACATTTTGCAATGGCCATCAGTCTCCGGACTTGAACCACATGAAAAACCTGTGGTTTTAATTGAAAAGGGTAGCCCATAAGCGCAGATGAAGGATATCAAGGATCTGGAAATATTCTGTATGGAGGAATGGTCCAAGTTCCCTCCCAAAGTGTTCTCCAATCTCATAAAACATTTTAGAAAAGGCTCAGTGTCATTATCCTCGCAAGGAGAGGTATTGAAAACAAGTGTGGCAATAATTTTGACCTATCTTTTTTGGAGAAAAAATATTACTTGATAAACAAAGTCTCTTTCTCTGAGCAATTGTATTAGTATAAAATAGAATTTTCTCATTTTTGAGCATACAATATAGCTCAGTACTTGTATTTATTTTATACAGTATTTTTTGCTCATCTTTATCAAGGGTGGCAATACTTTTCCTGACAGTACATTCCATCTTGGCACGTCATAAAATTGACATTTTTAACCGTAAAAAAAACAGCAACAAGCTCTTTGGAACAAGACTACATTCCCAACTACCAGCAATCAAGAAACTATCAACAATCAGATTATATTGTCTGGCAGCAAGGCCCACTAGGTGACTCTTCCATGAAACGTTGATGCTAAATGCAAAAGTGAGCAGAGCAGCGGATTACAGCTGCAACAAGCCCTGAAATAATCAAGAAAAAAAGCAGCAATGCATGTTTGAAAATATAAGTGAATCTTCAGTTTAAAGCAACAGAAAACATTGTGAGCATAGTTGATCAAATTCCATACTAAAATGAACCGATTGTAAAGTTCTTCGCCTCTGAATATCTCCAGCCACATTAAGTGCCCTTACCAGAGATAATACCACAATCTCAAACAAATATCAGGACTGGAAATGTAAAATCATTCACATTCTCATACTGCAAACTCATGCACACATCTACCCTGTTTGAGGACACTTATTTTAGCCTTAGTACAGACATCCCATCCATCAACAGCAAGAGTGGGTGGTCTGGCTGTGTGTGCTTAATGTGTGTCAGAGGATGTGCGCTTAAATAAACTGACAGCTTCTGCCTCCTTCTGTCTGTCCAGTATCCACCCTTCCCTTTCAATCCCTATCTGACTTGCAGAGGATCCATATTGTGTCTGTGACCGACGGACGACAACTCTAGTCCCAACAGTGAACCTTTCCTCTGGCTCCCTCTGCTGGCTCAGTGTGTGAAGTATCCCAACTGGTGCATCTTGTGCAGGAGGTTGTGCATGAGGTCAAAGGTGGTGAAGCTGACCCCCACAGCAATAGGCCCTTTGATCCAGTTCATACTGAGGCCCTTGTAGAGTCCACGCACCACACCCTCCTGCACCACGATCGATTTCATGGTGTTCAGGACGCTGCCGTACTGTTGGCCCGTCACCCCTGCCGTCTGCATGCGTCGGCGAACCACGTCCAGCGGGTAAGAGGCCGACTGGCCGATCAGGCCAGCACACGCGCCAAATGCCAGACGCTCGTAGGAGTACGGCTGGGACCGCCTAGTCCTCTCTGGAGAAAGGAATGGGATAAGGAGAGACAGAGAGAGCAAATTAAGCCCTTAATCAAAAAGCTAATCATTACATTAAAACAGTTCTAAAAGAAAAAGGAGGATGTACCTGCATGTAGTTTCTTGAGGGTCTCATATGTGAAGAAGGTGATTCCTGAGTATGGGATCACTCCCAGGATGGTCGGGCAGAAGCCTCTGTACAGGGTCTTAATGCCCTCCTCCTGTGTAATGCGTACAAACACGTGCATAATGTTGCTGTACCTGTAGGGAAGAAAGATAAGAGTAGGATATTAACCTATATGGATATTAGATAAGGATAAAAACATTACCTATATACCTGTTAAACTTTGAATAAGTGGGCAAAGGGGGAACCACGTGCAGGCAGGGCTCGAAAAAAAAAAAATCATTGGTAGCAATGGTGCAACCAACTTAAAGTTAGGAGCACCACATACAATTTAGGAGCACCAGAAAATAAGATTTTTTAAAAAATTGATTGAGATACAGCCTATATTGGGCCTATATTAAGTCTAGTTACTTTTGAAGCACGTTTTGTGTTTTGTTTTTACTTTTACACAGGGGAGCCCAATTGAGACCAGGGTCTCATTCACAATGGTGCCCGGAGTACAAACATTTTCACAATCAAGAAAATGAACATAAAAAAAAAAACAAGGTACAATACTACACTTTCAACAAATAAACCATTACAATAAATCGAAACAACTGCAATCCTCAATGAATTCCTTTAACACCAGAGTCCTAAACTGGCCTAGCGGCAAAAGGGACTCAAGATACAAGGAATTTTGCAGGTTATTCAAACAATGAAGGGCACTAAAACTAAAGGAGGATTGACTTAAATTGGTCAAGCGGGTTTGGTAGCTCATTCTTTCGCAATGAAGTTAGGTAAGTTTGTGTAGTAGGGCTTTGGAAACAGAAAGGGAGTAATGAATTGATCTCCGGCACTTTAATGGGGACGAGCCAACCTTTTGTTACAGGATGCAGTGGTGAGTATCAAAACTGTCACCAGTGATAAAACTAATGGTGCTATGGTAGACAGCATCCAAAGGTTTAAGAGTAGGGGCTGTTGCAATCTGGTAAACAGTGTCACCATAATCAAGAACTGACTGTACAATCTGCTTCCTGCTATTTAGGGAGAGGCAAGATCTATTTATAAAAAATTAAGCCCCCTATAAATCTTAGCTTTTTAACTAGCTCATCTGTATGTTTTTAAACATTGTGACCTGTCCTCCACAATCACCCGACCTCAACCCAATTGAGATGGTTTGGGATGAGTTGGACCACAGAGTGAAGGAAAAGCAGCCAGCTCAGCATTTGTGGGAACTCCTTCAAGACTTTTGGAAAAGCATTCCAGGTGAAGTTGGTTGAGAGAATGCCAAGAGTGTGCAAAGCTGTCAAAGGCAAAGGGTGGCTACTTCGAAGAATCAAAAATTTATGATTTGTTGATTTGTTGAACACTTTTTTGGTTACTACATGTTATATCATAGTTTGTCTTCTCTATTATTCTACAATGTAGAAAATTGTAAAAAAATAAATAAAAAAAAACCTTGAATGAGTAGGTGTGTCCAAACTTTTGACTGGTACTGTATATACACACACAGTATTTACACTCCGGACTCTGACATTGCTCGCCCTAATATTGCTATATTTCTTATTATTTTACTTTTTAGATGTGTGTATGGTTGTGTATTGTTAGATATTACTGCACTGCTGGAGCTAGGAACACAAGCATTTCACTACAGCCACAATAACATCTGCTAAATATGTGTATGTGAACAATAAAATTAGATTTGAAGTGAATCAGGCCCTATGTTTTATTTTTATTAGTACATCATAGATGTACATCATCATTAGTACATCATAGATGTACAGTTGAAGTCGGAAGTTTACATACACTTAGGTTGGAGTCATTAAAACTCGTTTTTCAACCACTCCACAAATTTCATGTTAACAAACTATAGTTTTGGCAAGTCAGTTAGGACATCTGCTTGATACAAGTCATTTTTCCAACAATTGTTTACAGACAGATTATTTCACTTATAATTCACTGTATCACAATTCCAGTGGGTCAGAAGTTTACATACACTAAGTTGACTGTGCCTTTAAACAGCTTGGAAAATTCCAGAAAATTATGTCATGGCTTTAGAAGCTTCTGATAGGCTAATTGACATCATTTGAGTCAATTGGAGGTGTACCTGTGGATGTATTTCAAGGCCTACCTTCAAACTCAGTGCCTCTTTGCTTGACATCATGGGAAAATCAAAAGAAATCAGCCAAGACCTCAGAAAAAAATGGTGGACCTCCACAAGTCTGGTTCATCCTTGGGAGCAATTTCCAAACTCCTGAAGGTACCACGTTCATCTGTACAAACAATAGTACGCAAGTATAAACACCATGGGACCACGCAGCCGTCATACCGCTCAGGAAGGAGACGCGTTCGGTCTCCTAGACATGAACGTACWTTAGTGCCAAAAATGCAAATCAATCCCAGAACAACAGCAAAGGACCTTGTGAAGATGCTGGAGGAAACAGGTACAAAAATATCTATATACACAGTAAAACGAGTCCTATAACGACATAACCTGAAAGGCTGCTCAGCAAGGAAGAAGCCACTGCTCCAAAACCGCCATAAAAAAGCCCGACTACGGTTTGCAACTGCACATTGTGACAAAGATCGTACTTTTTGGAGAAATGTCCTCTGGTCTGATGAAACACAAATAGAACTGTTTGGCCATAATGACCATCCTTATGTTTGGAGGAAAAAGGGGAAGCTTGCAAGCTGAAGAACACCATCCCAACTGTGAAGCACGGGGTTGTCAGCATCATGTTGTGGGGGTGCTTTGCTGCAGGAGGGACTGGTGCACTTCACAAAATAGATGGCTTCATGAGGAAGGAAAATTATGTGGATATATTGAAGCAACATCTCAAGACATCAGTGAGGAAGTTAAAGCTTGGTCGCAAATGGGTCTTCCAAATGGACAATGACCCCAAGCATACTTCCAAAATTGTGGCAAAATAGCTTAAGGACAACAAAGTCAAGGTATTGGAGTGGCCATCACAAAGCCCTGACCTCAATCCTATAGAACATTTTTAGGCAGAACTGAAAAAACGTGTGTGAGCAAGGAGGTCTACAAACCTGACTCCGTTACACCAGCTCTGTCAGGAGGAATGGGCCAAAATTCACCCAACTTGTTGTGGGAAGCTTGTGGAAGGCTACCTGAAACGTTTGACCCAAGTTAAACAATTTAAAGGCAATGCTACCAAATACTAATTGAGTGTATGTAAACTTCTGACCCACTGGGAATGTGATGAAAGAAAGAAATACTGAAATAAATCATTCTCTCTACTATTATTCTGACATTTCGCATTCTTAAAATAAAGTGGTGATCCTAACTTACCTAAAACAGGGCATTTTTACGAGGATTAAATGTCAGGAATTGTGAAACTGACTTTAAATGTATTTGGCTAAGGTGTATGTAAACTTCTGACTTCAACTGTACATCATTGACATTAAAGGGTTGAAATAAAAATAAAGTATATTAGTCTGTTAATGCATCATTCTCTACAATCTGTTTTGAGGTCATTAGATTTTCAGAGATGATCCTTTCAAACAGGTGGCCAGCTGAGGCAAAATGCTTATTAAAAGCATCACAKATTTCTATTTAGTCTAGATTGGGTGCAGAGGCTGTCAAAACCTGCTGGGGAAATGAGGGGGTGTTTTGTTTCAAAGATTTYACCACTTCCCAGAAATTGGCTAGATTACCACCACTCTCAGATACACAATTCAAGAAGCATGTTGATTTTGTTATTTTAAACAGGGATAGGCATCTATTTCTCAAATGTCTGAAGGACTGCCAATCAGAAGTAGAAACAGTCCATCTGGCCTTAACCCAAGCTAAATTTCTTTAGAGTAAACCATGGATTGCATCGGTCTTTTAACCTTAGTTTTTTGTAATGCACATGTTTATCTGCAAGAGAGTTAAACAGGGAAATAAATAAATTGTTTGCCTTTAACTAATATGTAACACCATTAAACACATTAATTTATTATAAAAGCTAAAATAAATCATATGAATACCTGTAATTGAAATGACAAAGTCACTTGTGGAATAGTAGGTTTCTACATTGTGTATGAATCCCTATTTTCCCATTGAGATTCATTACATTGAAAATTGGACACATTCTCTTAAAAACGTAAGGTTTGTATTGACGATCATTGATCTCCTGAAGAATCTATCCATTGCCCTTTCTTTTCTATGGCCCCAAATGTTTGGACAAAGACAGTACAGTATGAAGATAGGCAGAAACTGCTTCTTCAATATAAATTCCAGATCACACTTGTAGGCGATGTCATGGCGAAGTTGGCTAGCTAAACTCATGGGTAGAAACACGTCATCGGGTCTAACTTTCGTATCGCGCCAAACTGTTCATGTGCAGGCCGTCAAATCAAAGGCACTCCTCAATATAAAGTAATTTCTTGACGAAAATCACTTTCACAAGGTTGGAGTAATAACATGTTTAACTACTTAAGACATTCGCTAGAATCTAGGTTGTGTCTTTAGATTGAGAAAATTAACAACTATGGATGAATTTTTCACTTCTCTCATTGACTTCTCAAACCCCAAACCCTGGCTTAGTCTGCTTGGTCTGTTTCGCAAGTGTTCCCGTAGTTTCACGATGTTGCGCCTTTGGGTTTAGAAACTGTGTGGTTTTGAGCAGTTTTAGAATGGCCCACAAAATGGTTTATGAATGTAAAATGTGGTCAATGCAATTCGCTATAGAAATATAAAAATGTTGAGGCGGTAATATAGGTCAGATCTTGGTTGGGTTAGAAGGAAGCTAGCTGTTTTCGCTGTAGTAATTGTGCAACCATCACGCTAACACATCTGCACTCGTTTGTTTCTTTAAGACACTCGGAAACAACAATTATGGGAGATTTTGTTCATAGTCACACAGTGCTCCCAAAATAAAACTCCTGGTCGCACAGCAAAATATTTMGTCGCATTTTTTTGTCGCACTTTAGAGCCCTGTGTGCAGGTATTTTTATACATTCAAAGATTGACATTTATGAGTGTTATTGGAGAGCCCTACATTTGTCTGGGTGTCACTGCCATCCTGGCCCGCACCATGTCCAGGGGGTAGGTGAGCATGGCAGCTGTGGTGCCAGCCAACGACCCTGCCAGGAAACGTGGAAAAGGAGTAAGGGCTCTGAAACAGACAGATCAAATTACATTAGAGTGCAGCTATGGTTTCGACAATGGATATCATTGTATTATTATGATTTTATTTTTCACACAAGAGAAAATGGTTTGTTCTGTTCAAGAAAGATCACTGAAGGATTGCCTTGGAGGCTGATGATGACCACCAGAGTTCAGGATGGTGCTACATTAACAAATCAAATCAAATTGTATTAGTCATGCGCCGAATACAACAGGTGTAGACCTTACAGTGATGCTTACTTACAAGCCCCTAACCAACAATGTAGTTTAAAAATTAAGAAATAAAAGGAACAAGTAATTAAAGAGCAGCAGTAAAATAACAATAGCGAGACTATATACAGGGGGTACCGGTACAGAGTCAATGTGCGGGGGCACCGGTTAGTTGAGGTAATTGAGGTAATATGAACATGTAGGAAGAGTTATTAAAGTGACTATGCATAGACAATAACAGAGTAGCAGCGGCGTAAAAGAGGGTTTGGGGGGGCAATGCAAATAGTCTGGGTAGCCATTTTGATTAGATGTTCAAGAGTCTTATGGCTTGGGGGTAGAGGCTGTTTAGAAGCCTCTTGGACCTAGACTTGGCYCTCCGGTACCGCTTGCCGTGCAATAGCAGAAAGAACAGTCTATGACTAGGSTAGCTGGAGTCGCTGGTGTTCCTCTGACACCGCCTGGTATAGAGGTCCTGGATGGCAGGAAGCTTGGCCCCAGTGATGTACTGGGCCGTTCACACTACCCTCTGTAGTGCTTTGCGGTCTGAACCCGAGCAGTTGCCATACCAGGCAGTGATGCAGCCAGTCAGGATACTCTCGATGGTGCAGCTGTAGAACCTTTTGAGGATCTGAGGACCCATGCCAAATCTTTTCAGTCTCCTAAGGGGGAATAGGTTTTGTTGTGTCTTCTTCACAATTGTCTTGGTGTGCTTGGACCATGTTAGTTTGTTGGTGATGTGGACACCAAGGAACTTGAAGCTCTCAACCTGCTCCACCACAGCCCCGTCAATGAGAATGGGGGCGTGCTCGATCCTCCTTTTCCTGTAGTCTACAATCATCTCCTTTATCTTGATCATGTTGACGGAGAGGTTGTTGTTCTGGCACCACACGGCCAGGTCTCTGACCTCCTCCCTATAGGCTGTCTCGTTGTTGTCGGTGATCAGGCCTACCACTGTTGTGTCATCGGCAAACTTAATGATGGTGTTGGAATCGTGCCTGGCAGTGCAGTCATGAGTGAACAGGGAGTACAGGAGGGGACTGAGCACTCACCACTGAGGGGTCCTTGGTTGAGGATAAGCGTGGCGGATGTGTTGTTACCTTTCCTTACCACCTGGGGGCGGCCCATCAGGAAGTCCAGGATCCAGTTGCAGAGGGAGATGTTTAGTCTCATGGTCCTTAGCTTATTGATGAGCTGTGAGGGCACTATGGTGTTGAACGATGAGCTGCAGTCAATAAATAGCATTCTCACATAGGTGTTTCTTTTGTTCTGGTGGGAAAGGGCAGTGTAGAGTGCAATAGAGATTGCATCATCTGTGGATCTGTTAGGGCAGTGTGCAAAATGGAGTGGGTCTAGGGTTTATGGGACAATGGTGTTGATGTGAGCCATGACCAGCCTTTCAAAGCACTTCATGGCTACAGACGTGAGTGCTACGGGTCAGTAGTCATTTAGGCAGGTTACCTTAGTGTTCTTGGGCACAGGGACTATGGTGGTCTACTCAGACAGGGAGAGGTTGAAAATGTCAGTGAAGACACTTGCCAGTTGATCAGCGCATGCCCGCAGTACACYTCCTGGTAATTAATCTGGCCCTGCGGCCTTGTAAATGTTGACCTGTTTAAAGGTCTTACTCACATTGGCTGCGGAGAGCGTTATCACACAGTCYTCCAGAACAGCTGGTGCTCTTATGCATGTTTCAGTGTTATTTGCCTCGAAGCAAGCATAGAAGTAGTTTAGCTCGTCTGGTAGGCTCATGTCACTGGGCAGCTCTCGGCTGTGCTTCCCTTTGTAGTCTGTAATGGTTTGCAAGCCCTGCCACATCCAAGGACTGCCATAGCCGGTGTAATACAATTTAATCTCAGTCCTGTATTGACGCTTTACCTGTTTGATGGTTCGTCSGAGGGCATAGCGGGATTTCTTATAAGTTTCCGGGTTAGAGTCCCAGCTCTAGCCTTTAGCTCAGTGCGGATGTTGCCTATAATCCATGGCTTCTGGTTGGAGTATATACATACAGTCACTGTGGGGGCGACGTCATCGATGCACTTATTGATGAAGCCAGTGACTGATGTGGTGTACTCCTCAATGCCATCGGAAGAATCACGGAACATATTCCAGTCTGTGCTAGCAAAACAGTCCTGTAGCTTAGCATCGGCTTCATCTGACCACTTTTTTTTGGACCGAGTCACTGGTGCTTCCTGCTTTAATTTTTGCTTGTAAGCAGGAAATAGGAGGATAGAATTATGGTCAGATTTGCCAAATGGTGTGTGAGGGAGAGCTTTGTACACGTCTCTGTGTGTGGAGTAAAGGTGGTCTAGAGTTTTTTTTCCCTCTGGTTGCACATTTAACATGCTGATAGAAATTTGATAAGACGGATTTAAATTTCCCTGCATTTAAGTCCCCGGCCAATATCAGCGCTGCCTCTGGATGAGCGTTTTCCTGTTAACTTATGGCGGAATAGAGCTCATTGAGTGTGGTCTTAGTGCCAGCATCGGTCTGTGGTGATATGTAAACAGCTACGAAAAATACAGAAACTCTCTAGGTAGATAGTGTGGTCTACAGCTTATCATGAGATACTCTACCTCAGGTGAGCAAAACCTCAAGACCTCCTTAGATATCATGCACCAGCTGTTGTTTACAAATATACATAGTCCGCCGCCCCTTGTACCAGACGCCGCTGTTCTATCCTGCCATACAGCGTATAACCAGACAGCTGTATGTTGATAATGTTGTCGTTCAGCCACGACTCCGTGAATCATAAGATATTAAAGTTTAATGTCCCATTGGTAGTTTAATCTTCCTCGTAGGTCATCGATTTTATTTTTCAATGATTGCATGTTAGCTAGAAGAATGGAAGGCAGTGGGGGTTTATTCGATTGCCTACAAATTCTCAGAAGGCAGCCCGACCTCCGTCCTCTTTTTCTCTGTCTTCTCGCAAATGACGGGGATTTGGGCCTGTTCCCGGGAAAGCAGTATGTTCTTCACGTCGGGCTCATTAAAGGAAAAAAAAGCTTCTGCCAGTTCGTGGTGAGTAGTCGCTGTTCTGATGTCCAGAAGTTATTTGCGGTCATAAGAGATGGTAGCAGCAACATTGTGTACAAAATAAGTAAAAAAATAAGTTACAAACAACGCAAAAAAATGAACAAAAAAACACATTAGGTTAGGAGCGCGTAAAACGTGAGCCATCTTCTCCGGCACCATGATACATATGTGTATTCTCAATTATTTTCACTGAGGGGGACTTTACTCACTTTCCCTGGAAGCCATAGGATTCCCCCAGGATTCTCTTGTACTGGTCGTGGGAGCAGAACTGGATGGCAGCGTAGGGGATGACCCGCACCATGGTGGCAGAGTTGCCCCTCCACAGACTGAGGAAGCCATCTTTCATGTATGTACAGTAGAGGAGTCTGAAGGCTTCCTGGAGGGGGGGGCACACAGCAACACAACACCCTTAACACTAACTCAACAAGACATTCGTGGTCCTGCACCCACTCTCCGAGGGTGTCTCATTGAGAGTGGAATATGCTAAAAACAACATTTCCAAATCACACATGTACGGGTGTGAAATAGGAGAAATATAAGCACCTACCAAATAATTGTTACTATTATTAGGGGTCCAAGCCCTGAAAGGGATGGAACACTATTATAATTGCTAGGATTAACATTACATTTATACATTTTATTCCTATTTTTGGAGAGCTATAGCTCTTAAATGGTAAGACCTACAAACTTGGTGGGAGGTGTAAATTGGTGGCCGAATACATCTGGTTACACGTGGTGTAACCAGTCTCGGCCAAATGGTGGCGCTACAAACAACATTTGACTTCAAAAGGTTTTACATTTTTCGACAGCATCTCCTCAGAGACCACTAAACCGATTTCTCCAAAACTTGGTGTTAAACATCTATAGACCAAGATTTGTAAATGGATTATAAATTAAGTTGATATCTTAAACGTCATGGCCGTTGTGAGCCAATGAAGTTGAGTGAGGTTGGGCCTGACAATTTAAGTCGCTCTTGGAGGGAATGGACTAAGGATGTTAATGGTTAGCCGCCGGAAAAATATATTGACCATGCTTATCGGTCTATAGGTTAATTTGCATAAATGTGTGGAATTAAATTGCCGACTTTGTATTTTCGTTAGTCGTCATGTGTCTTGTCACACGCGCACAGCATACACAGCCTAGTTTGAGGAGCGAAATGGCCTATCACCTGTCAGAGCACCTCCTCAAAAAGCTGGTACTGGAGTGAAACATGCTTTTATAAGCCCAGTCATTGCGCAAAAGATTATAATTCTAAATGCAATTGTGTGTTAAAAACTTTTTTGATGGCCACGATTAAAAAAGCTACTATTTTTATTTCTCAATCTCAACTTGGAATTAAAGCGCAACTCCCATTCGCCATTCGAGTGCATAGGCTATAGTCAACGGTAAGCAGAGTCACCCACCACTTTACAATGTGACCTTGAGGCAGTATAATTGCTTGAAACCTGAATGTTTTACTTTACCTCAAATAATGAGGAATGTCTTACCTTGCTTCAAAAAAGCCTAGCCAAAATTCAACCATAGAAAATGTGAAGGCAATTATTTTATAAAAGACTTCCTCATGCCATTAACCAGAATTTATCTACTGTTCTATTGATTTTCATATCAACTTTATTTCATTGTCCAAAAGCCAGAGGCACAATCCTAGTCATATTACCAATCCATCCTAGTTGCGGCTATCAGATTCCCTGTAACGATCGTCTTGATGAGAATGAGCGGACCAAGGCGCAGCGGGTGATGAATACATAATGAATATTTATTTACAAGACAAACACTGACACGAACTACACTTGATAATTAACAAAATAACAAACAAACGACTTAGACTGACCTAAAACATGAGAACTTACAAATACACGAAGAACGCACGAACAGGTACAGACTACAAACAAACGCTACAGTCCCGTGTGGTACGAACATACATACAGACACGGAAGAAAATCACCCACAAACAAACTGTGAGAACAGCCTACCTTAATATGGTTCTCAATCAGAGGAAACGTCAAACACCTGCCTCTAATTGAGAACCATATCAGGCAACACCTTAAACCCAACATATTAAACCCAACATAGAAACACATAACATAGAATGCCCACCCCAACTCACGCCCTGACCAACTAAACACATACAAAAACAAGAGAAAACAGCAGGAAACGTGACATAACCCCCCCCCCTCAAGGTGCGAACTCCGGGCGCACCAGCATAAAGTCTAGGGGAGGGTCTGGGTGGGCATCTGTCCACCGGTGGCGGCTCAGGCTCTGGCGTGGTGCCCACTCCACCATAGTCAATCCCCGCTTTTGTAGCCTCCTCCCAATGACCACCCTCCAATTTAACCCCACTGGATTAAGGGGCAGCACTGAGGGACGGCAGCTCCGGACTGAGGGACGGGACTCCGGACTGAGGGACTGCAGCTCCGGACTGAGGACTGCAGCTCCGGACTGAGGGACTGCAGCTCCGGACTGGCTGACGGATCTGGCTGCTCTGGCTGGCTGACGTCTGGCTGCTCATGGCTGGCTGACGCTCTGGCTGCTATGGCTGGCTGACGGCTCTGGCTGCTCATGGCTGGCTGACGGCTCTGGCTGCTCATGGCTGGCTGACGGCTCTGGCTGCTCATGGCTGGCTGACGGCTCTGGCTGCTCATGGCTGGCTGACGGCTCTGGCTGCTCATGGCTGGCTGACGGCTTGGCTGCTCATGGCTGGCTGACGGCTCTGGCTGCTCATGGCTGGCTGAGCTCTGGCTCTAGGCTCTGCTGCTCATGGCTGGCTGACGGCTCTGGCTGCTCATGGCTGGCTGACGGCTCTGGCTGTCATGCGGCTGACGCTTGGCTGCTCATGGCTGGCTGACGGCTCTGGCTGCTCATGCGGCTGACGGCTCTGGCTGCTCATGGGCTGGCTGACGGCTCTGGCTGCTCATGTGCTGGCTGACGGCTCTGGCTGCGCTGACGGCTCTGGCCTGCTCATGGCTGGCTGACGGCTCTGGCTGCTCATGGCTGGCTGACGGCTCTGGCTGCTCATGGCTGGCGGACGGCTCTGGCTGCTCATGGCTGGCGGACGGCTCTGGCTGCTCATGGCTGGCGGAAGGCTTGGCTGCTCCTGGCTGGCGGAAGGCTTCTGGCTGCTCCTGTCTGGCGGAAGGCTCAGGCTGCTTCCTGTCTGTCTGGCGGAAGGCTCAGGCTGCTCCTGTCTGGCGGAAGGCTCTGGCTGCTCCTGTCTGGCGGGAAGCTCTGGCTGCTCCTGTCTGGCGGACGGCTCTAGCGGCTCCTGGCTGGCGGACGGCTCTAGCGGCTCATGACAGACGGGCGGCTTTGAAGGCTCGGGACAGACGGGCAGCTCTGACGGCTCGGGACAGACGGCCAGCTCTGACGGCTCGGGACAGACGGGCAGCTCTGACGGCGCTTGGCAGACGGGCAGCTCTGACGGCGCTTGGCAGACGGGCAGCTCTGACGGCGTTGGGCAGACGGGCAGCTTTGAAGGGCTTGGCAGACGGGCAGCTCAAACGGCGTTGGGCAGACGGCAGACTCTGGCCGGCTGAGGCGCACTGTATGCCTGGTGCGGGTTGCCGGAACTGGAGGTACCGGGCTAAGGACACGCACCTTCAGGCTAGTGCGGGGAGCAGAAACAGGACGCACAAGACTCTGGAGACGCACAGGAGGCTTGGTGCGTGGTGTAGGCACTGGTGGTAATGGGCTGGAGACACGCACCATAGGGCTAGTGCGTGGAGGAGGAACAGGGCTCTGGAGACGCACAGGAAGCCTGGTGCGTGGTGTAGGCACTGGTGGTACTGGGCTGGGGCGGGGAGGTGGCGCCGGAAATACCGGACCGTGCAGGCGTACTGGCTCCCTTGAGCACTGAGCCTGCCCAACCTTACCTGGTTGTATGCTCCGGAACGTGACATTCCCCCTCTTTCTACAAGTTGCTAATTGAGATTTTTTACCTCTGTTACATATGGAACCACTGGCATTAGATGTGCTGTTTAGAACAGTGTTTTCAGCTCCGCTGGCATTAGATGTGCTGTTTAGAACAGTGTTTTCAGCTCCGCTGGCATTAGATGTGCTGTTTAGAACAGTGTTTTCAGCTCCGCTGGCATTAGATGTGCTGTTTAGAACAGTGTTTTCAGCTCCGCTGGCATTAGATGTGCTGTTTAGAACAGTGTTTTCAGCTCCGCTGGCATTAGATGTGCTGTTTAGAACAGTGTTTTCAGCTCCGCTGGCATTAGGTGAGCTGTTAAGAACAGTGTTTTCAGCTCGCTGGCATTAGATGTGCTGTTTAGAACAGTGTTTTCAGCTCCGCTGGCATTAGGTGTGCTGTTTAGAACAGTGTTTTCAGCTCCGCTGGCATTAGATTGGCTGTTTAGAACAGTGTTTTCAGCTCCGCTGGCATTAGGTGCGTGTTTAGAACAGTGTTTTCAGCTCCGTGGCATTAGGTGTGCTGTTTAGAGACAGTGTTTTCAGCTCCACTGGCATTAGGTGTGCTGTTTAGAACAGTGTTTTCAGCTCCGCTGGCATTAGGTGAGCTGTTTAGAAAAGTGTTTTCGCTCCGCTGGCATTAGGTGAGCTGTTTAGAACAGTGTTTTCAGCTCCGCTGGCATTAGGTGAGCTGTTTAGAACAGTGTTTTCAGCTCCGCTGGCATTAGGTGAGCTCTGTTTAGAACAGTGTTTTCAGCTCCGCTGGCATTAGGTGAGCTGTTGTAGAACAGTGTTTTCAGCCGCTGGCATTAGATGTGCTGTTTAGAACGTGTTTTCAGCTCCGCTGGCATTAGGTGAGCTGTTTAGAACAGTGTTTTCAGCTCCGCTGGCATTAGATGTGCTGTTTAGAACAGTGTTTTCAGCTCCGCTGGCATTAGATGTGCTGTTTAGAACAGTGTTTTTCAGCTCCGCTGGCATTAGATGTGCTGTTTAGAACAGTGTTTTCAGCTCCGCTGGCATTAGATGTGCTGTTTAGAACAGTGTTTTCAGCTCCGCTGGCATTAGGTGAGCTGTTTAGAACAGTGTTTTCAGCTCCGCTGGCATTAGGTGTGCTGTTTAGAAACAGTGTTTTCAGCTCCGCTGGCATTAGGTGGCTGTTTAGAACAGTGTTTTCAGCTCCGCTGGCATTAGGTGTGCTGTTTAGAACAGTGTTTTCAGCTCCACTGGCATTAGTGTGCTGTTTAGAACAGTTTTTCAGCTCCGCTGGCATTAGGTGAGCTGTTTTAGAACAGTGTTTTAGCTCCGCTGGCATTAGGTGAGCTGTTTAGAACAGTGTTTCAGCTCCGCTGGCATTAGGTGAGCTGTTTAGAACAGTGTTTTCAGCTCCGCTGGCATTAGGTGAGCTGTTTAGAACAGTGTTTTCAGCTCCGCTGGCATTAGGTGAGCTGTTGAGAACAGTGTTTTCAGCTCCGCTGGCATTAGATGTGCTGTTTAGAACAGTGTTTTCAGCTCCGCTGGCATTAGATGTGCTGTTTAGAACAGTGTTTTCAGCTCCGCTGGCATTAGATGTGCGTGTTTAGAACAGTGTTTTCAGCTCCGCTGGCATTAGATGTGCTGTTTAGAACAGTGTTTTCAGCTCCGCTGGCATTAGATGTGCTGTTTAGAACAGTGTTTTCAGCTCCGCTGGCATTAGATTTAAAACTGTTTTCCCACAAATTGCATTTTAGCAAATTATGTTTTATTAGCTGCTTCATTACAGCAGCTGCATGTTCCATAATAGGCTATAGCCTTTTGACTAAGACGATAGGCTTATTGTTGCATGTTTTCATTAATGAAACATTTCTGTTCCTTGTATGCATGCATAGTATTTTTTGTTGGTCACGCAATTTTACTGTTAGGAATTGATTTTACCGTTTGTTGACTGATTAATGAGGATCGGTTAGTCAGCAGGAAAATTGACAGAAATGTACATCCCTAATCAAGACGCAGAACAAGACTAGACTTTCTGAGACACAGACCAAGGACCAGTGTATCGAGACCATGACCAGACCAAGACCAGTTTAAAATGGGGAAAAACAAGATCAGTAGAGTAAACTTGAGTAGAGTACAGTACAATACATTAGACTGGTAATGTTTGGGCCAAATATGCYTCTATGTTTGGGCTCTTGGAGGGTTGGACCTCCCTGCTGGCTAAGCATCTCAATAATCTATACTATTTCCTGAAGTGTGCACTGGTCCACTATTCACATGGTGGTTCTCTGTAGATGAGTTGGTTGAGCATGGCTCTTGCAACACCAGGATAGTGGGTTCAATTCTCAGTATACGCATGACTAAGTTGCCTTGGATAAAAGCAACCTACTAAATGGCATATATTACATGTTATAAGATTTGTGTAAGTGCAAGAAATGGAGTCAAGACCGGAACCTACAATACATGCATGCTCTTCCATAGTGTTCAACCCTGACTTTTGCCATGAGGTGAGCATGGCTCAGAGGGTTGTAATACATGCCATCCCATGGCGGGCCGGGTTCAAATCTCACCAATGCAGCTTTCAGACAGACATCCCTGGACAGTGAGGAATTGTTGGTGTTGTGTCTGAACCGAATCTGATTATGTAAAATAAGGCCGTAATATTTGAGAAAGAGAAAAGGGCTAAACGGGAAAAAAGGCTTGGACCCCAGGTAATTGCTGCTTGCAGCTATATTTATTATTATTAACTCAACAAGACACCTTGGGGAGAATCCTAACTTCAAATTGTCACTTAGTCATGCATTGACGTCAATGGGAGACTATGTGAAAATGTGATTTAAGTGGAAGATAGGATTCACCCTTATGGCAGCATGGAGAGAATTTGTGACTGTTCAGCATTCTAATATTTAATATACAGAACATTACCTTTGAAATAGCAATGTTTTGAGTCATCCAGCTTCAGACAGACAGATTAAAAAGTAACACACACCCAAGTTACCAAATAACATTCCCATCTAAGAGATAACACCATTAAATCCTGCTCTGCCAGCCTCTGCCAATTGGGAAGACATACAGTACATCAAGTACATCTTTATTAATTTTAATGCGAGTTATATAATAAACTCACCTTAGCAGAGAATCTTTGTGAAGACACTAAAGTAGGAGAAGGAGGAAAATAAGTATTAAGGCAAAGATACTAACAATTAAATGAGTATATATTTACGAAAGGAACCCCTACTTTATATTCTGAGTGCCTGTTCATCCAGGGAAATGGCCTTACCTTGGAAGATGATCTTGGTTCTGTCCAGAGGAGCTATAACTGTTTTGGCCACAGCTCCTGCCAATGCTCCACATAGCAGGGAGTCCAACACTGTCCATCTCTGCACCCAGAAAGAAACACTCATTGTTCCACTTCACACAGGACACAAAAGACAAATTCACTTTGAAATTATATCAGTCATAAACATACTCCATAACTCACGACTAGCATCACTACTCTGGACGGTTCTGACTTAGAATATGTGGACAACTACAAATACCTAGGTGTCTGGTTAGACTGTAAACTCTCCTTCCAGACTCACATTAAGCATCTCCAATCCAAAATTAAATCTAGAATCAGCTTCCTATTTCGCAACAAAGCCTCCTTCACTCATGCTGCCAAACATACCCTCGTAAAACTGACTATCCTACCGARCCTTGACWTSGGKYATMTKATTTACAAAATAGCCTCCAACACTCTACTCAGCAAACTGGATGTAGTCTATCACAGTGCAATCCGTTTTGTCACCAAAGCCCCATATACCAACCAACACTGCGACCTGTATGCTCTCGTTGACTGACCCTCGCTTCATATTTGTCGCCAAATCCACTGGCTCCAGGTCATCTATAATCTTTGCTAGGTAAAGCCCCGCCTTATCTCAGTTCACTGGTCACCATAGCAACACCCACCCGTAGCACGCGCTCCAGCAGGTATATTTCACTGGTCATCCCCAAAGCCAACACTTCCTTTGGCTGCCTTTCCTTCCAGTTCTCTGCTGCCAATGACTGGAACGAATTGCAAAAATCACTGAAGTTGGAGACTTATTTCTCCCTCTCTAACTTTAAGCATCAGCTGTCAGAGCAGCTTACCGATCACTGTACCTGTACACAGCCAATCTGTAAATAGCACACCCAACTACCTCATCCCCATATTGTTATTTATCTTCTTGCTCTTTTGCACCCCAGTATCTCTACTTGCACATCATCATCTGCACATCTATCATTCCAGTGTTAATTGCTAAATTGTAATTATTTCGCCTCTATGGCCTATTTATTGCCTTACCTCACTACTCTTCTACATTTGCACACACGGTACATAGATTTTTTTCTACTGTGTTATTGACTGTACGTTTGTTAATGTGTTGTTGTTTTTGTAGCACTGCTTTGCTTTATCTTGGCCAGGTTGCAGTTGTAAATGAGAACTTGTTCTCAACTGGCCTACCTGGTCAAATAAAGGTGAAATACAATAAATAAACACTACAGCAGTAATGGAGACTATAACATGTCATGATCACTGGCTGCAGATACAGGCTAAAGCAGGGCTCTTCAACCGTGTTCCTGGAGCGCTACCATCCTGTAACCCTAATCTAGCACACCTGGTTCTACTAATTAGAATAGGTTGATAAACTCAACCAAGTTAGTTACAACTGGGGTTGGAGTGAAAACCTACAGGAGGGTAGCTCTCCAGGAACAGGGTTGGAGACCCCTGGGCTAAAGGTATCACATATAGGTTTCTCATGCTCTTGGAGTACTGCCAGGGTGTAATTTGAATTAGCTTGCAACAGATTTCTAACCCATTTTACAGTAGACTGTAGTAAACCTCTCCTCCATGACTATACACTTCATATGATCTGCAGAGCAGTAATGCGCCATTATGTCATTGTATCGTGTAGGCTACTTTAGTGTACAGCACTCCAGACATAAACAGCTTTACTTGCCTCTAACTGGAGGTGGAGATAATCTCTTAGCTGGTTCAGAATGTGTTTGTGTGTGTGAGGGTGTGGGTTGTAAAAGTTAATTGCACGGTGGACCCAATAAAATCCCTAATAAGGTATGTTTAGGATGCAGAGGGAGATAAGTATTTTGAGGCCACACTGGGAATTTTCAAGCAGTCTGCAGCAATGCGTAGGTTGGAAGGTTTTGACTTGAGCAGCCATAGAGGTAGGCAGATCTCGAGAGAGACTGCTTTTTATGGTGACCGACTTCTGTACTGCTCTTTGTTGCGCTCTTGGGCAACTGAAGAATTTGCATTACAGCGACTTTTTTTATTCAGTTAAGAACAAATTCTTATTTACAATGACGGTCTACCCTAACCCGGACGACACTGGGCCAATTGTGCGCCGCCCTACGGGACTCCCAATCACAGCCGGTTGTGATACAGCCTGGAATCGAACCAGGGTCTGTAGTGACGCCTCTAGCACTGATATGCAGTGCCTTAGACCGATGCGCCACTCGGGAGCCCCAAATTASTGATGACTAATGTTGCCAGTGCCATTTGATACTACTTAACAATAAATAAAGATAAAACATGCAATCTAGTCTAGTCCACTCTAACCCCATACCCATGTCCCAGGGTCTCCCATACTACCCAAAGGTTACTTGCTGTTCTGGTAAACATATTTGGCAGCCTTCAGCTGGCTGGTCTTGGCCTGCATGTTCCTGCTATAAACAGCTCTGTGGTATGTAGGCCTGCCTGGCTACTGCATCAGGGAAAACCCATGATGTAGGGGCTGAGGGGGGCTCACTTTAGCCTGGCCAGAGGGAGGGAGAGACAACACTGCTGCCTGGGGCTGTGCCATCTGGTGGTCCTGCACTGTATGGGCCATGTGTGCCCTTGACGACGCCCAGTATCTATGACAGTCAGTCAACACCAGACAATCCACTGCAGGAGATAGAAACATGATGATAAACAACATATAGCTCTGTGTCACCTTCAATAAATACACTGTTAAATGTATCAACTTCCCTATTTGCAAAGTAACAGAAAATAATTAACACCTAGCTACATACTGTTTAATTTCCTCTGTAATAAAACAGTACATCACAATTGGCTATGTAATTCATTCTAGAATATTCCCAACTAAATGTAACATTTTTACTTATTATGAACACAATATATGATGTACTATTATTATGAGACACTCACCAATCCCTGCAAAATAATCGAAATAAATAATGAAACGTTAAGAGTGAAAAAGTAAACATTGCTACACACCACTTTAGCAGCACACCACTTGGGCTAAAAATAAAGAAGTGCAAATGAATGCGCATACGAATTCCTCGCCCTTAATCTTGATTACTGTACGTGTGTTTGTTGCAAATCCGGCCAATCTTGAACAATCTTCAGCAATGTTTCACATTGTGTTCAACTCCTCTGTCGTCTTCCGAGATCCGTCGCCACATTTCTCTGTCTGTTTGATGTCGTTGGGTCAATATCTGTGGTCAACACATCAGTCAACTTGTCCGTCTATCTCAGCGTTTACGATTTTTTCCAAGGTGATTGAAAACGACAGCTGCCAAACTGCGACAGGGAAGGTGATGGCCTATTTTTAGGTGTTGTTTTTCTAAAAATTATTGGAGTTTGCTCGCGCACGAGATTATTGTCTTTCAAGGGTTTATCAATTTGAGGGCACGTACAATTGTTTTGGACTACAAGTCCCATAGACATTTTCAAACCGAACATTGGACTCCACGCGAAATCACGCGAGGGTGACACAGCACTCAGTTTTTTTTTTGACACAGCGTTCAGTACTTGTTGTTGTTGTTGTTTTCGGGAAAATGGCGTCCAACGTAGAGGCCCCGGAGTCGTGGTACCTCGCCCTCCTTGGCTTTGCAGAACATTTCCGCACCTCAAGTCCACCCAAAATTCGTTTGTGTGTGCATTGTCTTCAAGCGGTTTTCCAGTTTAAACCTCCGCAAAGGGTGGAGGCCAGAACTCACCTTCAACTCGGCTCGGTTCTCTATCATCATACGAAGAACAGCGAGCTGGCGCGGAGCCACTTGGAGAAAGCGGTGAGGGAGAGTTTAGGAAAGCTCGATGATGGAACCAGAGATGCGTTGATCGAGGCCTTGAATAGTGAAATGGGAACAGTAATAAGTTCGATAACTAGCTTTAAAGCCTGGCTTTCTGGTATCAGTCATAGGTATTTGGACTCAGAAGATAATTTGTTAGCATGATAGCCTAGCCGGCAGGCCTGCGCATCTTTCACTCGTTCAATGTGTTAGAAGTTGCTACTACTGTTGCTTGCTTTGACTGCATGCAACATTGTACTGTATTTTGTCTCTAACATCTCCTCTTTTCTATTTTTTTTTAGTGGTTAATATCACAACAAGTATCCTTTTCAATGCTATGGTTTCAACGCCAACACTACAGTAACTAGCATTACAATGTCGTGCAATTCTGCAGAACATTTCTCAGTTCTGTGTTTGCTGTTCCATCTGGTATATTATGTCTCGATAGTAAAATTCTGTATTAAATGTCAATTAAGGGGTATCCTTAACAGAATATCTCAGATCCCACAATTTGAAGATGTTAAATTTGAAGCAGCAAGTCTTTTGTCAGAACTCTATTGTCAGCAGGTACCGGTAAATAAAGCTAAAATACATTTCCTGCTTTTGCAATGTCTGGAGACCCATTTTGACAAACATGTTTTCATTCAAGTGTAAGGTCGAGTAGTTTTGATTCTATATTTGTTGTGTTCAGAATCTGGTAGATTCTGCAAAGCCTTTACTGCGAAAGGCAATCCAGATCTCACAGCAAACTCCCTATTGGCACTGTCGCCTGCTGTTTCAACTAGCGGTATGTTGTACTGTAAGATGTACTGCAAATTCTGACTGAATTGACTTGTCTCTTTTGGATGTTTGATTGTAAGCCTTTACATTGCAGTGCATTGAATGTGTCTTCTTTTTTTCATTTATCAGCAACTGCACACTCTGGAGAAAGACCTTGTGTCTGCCTGTGACCTCCTAGGGGTCGGTGCTGAGTATGCCAGAGTGGTGGGCTCGGAATACACCAGGTACCGTAACCTTGCTGCGCTGAACTATTTACTTTTTCTGTCCACATTTAATAATCAGTTAAACAAGATACAGTAGATGTTATGTTAAACATGCCCTCCAGTGAACTTAATGAAAAAAAAATTATAACGGTCGGCTGAGTATGCAATGTGTGTTTCTCAGGGCGCTGTTCCTCCTGAGTAAAGGAATGGTAAGTCTCAAATTATTTTATGAAAATGCTGAATTTTGTATCTGTCATTTGTGTTTTAGTAAATATTAACAGATATCTTAAGTATGCAATGCACTTATATCATGGGTATAAACTAATATTTTGCACTGGAGAATCTATACCGTAATGTTCTGTTTATCCTGTGTATCAGCTCCTACTGATGGAGAGGAAGCTGGGGGAGGTGCACCCTCTGCTCACGCTGTGCGGGACGATTGTGGAGAACTGGCAGGGAAACCCCATCCAGAAAGAGTCTCTCAGGGTATTTTTCCTGGTGCTGCAGGTCACACACTACCTGGATGCCGGACAGGTAAAGACTCCTGTCAGGCTGGATCGAAACCACCGATGCACTAACTGTGGTCCACAAGGGCAATAACACCCAAGATTGTAGTCATGCACCCCTGGACAAGATAGCCTATATGCTTTCCCACTCATTTGTAGTTTAGTTGAAACAGCTTCACTGGTATTGACCACCTCCATGTTATGTTGCAGGTGAAGAGTGTGAAGCCCTGTCTTAAGCAGCTGCAGCAGTGCATCCAGACGATCTCTACACTCCATGATGATGAGATCCTGCCCAGTAACCCTGCTGACCTCTTCCACTGGCTGCCCAAGGAACACATGTGTGTTCTCGTCTACCTGGTGAGCCCCATATTTTCCCTTCTCATCTGATACCTGAGGACTGATTCCCCTGAGACACTGGTGCAGATCTGAAAGGATTGGATAGGTAAAAGCAACATGTTACATGGTAATAACCTTGTTCTCTATATGTTCCAGGTGACTGTCATGCACTCCATGCAAGCAGGGTATTTGGAGAAGGCACAGAAATACACAGACAAAGCACTCATGCAGCTTGAGAAACTAAAAAGTAAGTGATTTGAAGCCCACATGTGTCACCTCTTTCCTGTACTACTATCAAAATCATCTCTTTAACACCCACTGTTGTCTAAAACGTCTTGTCCCCCCCCCCCCTTTATTTCAGTGCTGGACAGCAGTCCCATCCTTTCAACGTTCCAGGTCATTCTGCTGGAGCACATCATCATGTGTCGGCTAGTCACTGGTCACAAGGCTACTGCATTACAAGAGGTAATGTAGAAGCTTCCATGGACCAATCTTATTTCTGTTTTACTCATTCACTCTGAACATAAACACTGTGCGAAGTTACAGTGGAATGTTTAAAAGTTCAATCAAAGTAGCTACTGGAATATATGATGGGCAATTTCATGCCCATTGACCGTTGAGATGATGACTTTCTCTCTCCATATCCCAGATCTCCCAGGTCTGCCAACTGTGCCAACAGTCCCCCAGGTTATTCACCAATCACGCTGCCCAACTCCACACTCTACTAGTAAGTATTTGAAACCTTCACCCAGAATACATACCCTCAATTCACTATTTTGAATAACAGTTTACCACCCACTTCTCTAACTGGAACTCTAAAACTCCCTTCTTTTAACTTTATATGCTGTTCCATTTTTCAGGGCCTGTATTGCATATCTGTCAACTGTATGGACAACGCAGAGGCACAGTTCACCGCCGCTTTGCGGGTAAGTGACGTAAGTCGTAACGCTAAACTTATTATACGAGTTCTCTCTGCATGTGTTCAATATGTATTACATTGTCACGTTTTGGATAGTAAGTTAATCTCTGTTTCCTTTCCAGCTAACCACACACCAGGAGCTGTGGGCGTTCATTGTGACAAACCTGGCCAGCGTCTACATCAGGGAAGGAAACAGACACCAGGAGGTTAGTAGACACACACACACATAATGCATTTTTACTCAAAATAAAGTATTGTCAACTGTATTAACCTTGTTTCTTTTAAAGCTCTACAGTCTCCTTGAGAGGATAAACCCTGATCACAACTTTCCTGTGAGGTGTGTAAACACGTATTGCATAACACAGAGATTTTAATGGTTGCTCAATTTTGTTTTGTAATCCAAACACATTCTCAGAGSCAAATACCTTGTTTTTTTAAGGCTAAGAATGCAGCCCGTTGCTGAGATGGTGTATTTGACTACAAGCTGACGGACTTGTTTGTTTGATTGTGTTGCAGCTCTCACTGTCTCCGCGCTGCAGCTTTCTACATCCGAGGACTCCTGTCCTTCTTCCAAGGACGCTACAACGAGGCCAAGTGAGTCTCCCCCACCTCCTCTTTTACTGAGTTGCTGAGAAGTGTCCCATAAGTCCTCAAATTTTATGTGGGAATTGAGGAAATAAGTAATTTCATAATGATATTCTTATTGCAGACGGTTCCTTAGAGAAACTCTGAAGATGTCCAACGCGGAGGACCTGAATAGACTGACAGCCTGCTCACTGGTTCTGCTAGGCCATATATTCTATGTACTGGGAAACCACAGGGTAAGATCACTCCACAATGGTCACAAATGGATATTTTGCGAGGAACATCTACCCTGCCCCATTACAAAAATGATGTATGGGTCCATAGCTTACTGTATAGTATACATTTTATTCAACGTGTGCGGGAAAAAGTATTTGTGTATGTACAGTTGAAGTCGGACGTTTACATTCACTTAGGTTGGAGTCATTAAAACTTGTTTTTCAACCACTCCACAAATGTCTTGTTAACAAGCTATAGTTTTGGCAAGTCGGTTAGGACAGCTACTTTGTGCATGTCATTTTTCCAACAATTGTTTACAGACAGATTATTTCACTTATAATTCACTGTATCACAATTCCAGTGGGTCAGAAGTCTCGGTTGACTGTGCCTTTAAAAAGCTTGGAAAATTCCAGAAAATGATGTCATGGCTTTAGAAGCTTCTGATGGGCTAATTGGCACCATTTGAGTCAATTGGAAGTGTACCTGTGGATGTATTTCAAGGCCTACCTTCAAACTCAGTGCCTCTTTGCTTGACATCATGGGAAAATCAAAAGAAATCAGCCAAGACCTCAGAAAAAAAAATTGTAGACATTCACAAGTCTGGTTCATCCTTGGGAGCAATTTCCAAACCCCTGAAGGTACCACGTTCATCTGTACAAACAATAATACGCAAGTATAAACGCCATGGGACCACGCAGCCGTCATGCCGCTCAGGAAGAAGACGCGTTCTGTCTCCTAGAGATGAACGTACTTTGGTGTGAAAAGTGCAAATCAATCCCAGAACAACAGCAAAGGACCTTGTGAAGATGCTGAAGGAAACAGGTACAATAGTATCTATATCCACAGTAAAACGAGTCCTATATCGACATAACCTGAAAGGCCGCTCAGCAAGGAAGAAGCCACCGCTCCAAAACCGCCATAAAAAAGCCAGATTACGGTTTGCAACTGCACATGGGGACAAAGATCGTACTTTTTGGAGAAGTGTCCTCTGGTCTGATGAAACAAAAATAGAACTGTTTGGCCATAATGACCATCGTTATGTTTGGAGGAAAAAGGGGAGCCTTGCAAAACGAGGAACACCATCCCAACCGTGAAGCATGGGGGTGGCAGCATCATGTTGTGGGGGTGTTTTGCTGCAGGAGGAACTGGTGCACTTCACAAAATAGATGGCATCGTGAGGAAGGAAAATCATGTGGATATATTGAAGCAACATCTCAAGACATCAGTGAGGAAGTTAAAGCTTGGTCGCAAATGGGTCTTCCAAATGGACAATGACCTCAAGCATACTTCCAAAGTTGTGGCAAAATAGCTTAAGGACAACAAAGTCAAGGTATTGGAGTGGCCATCACAAAGCCCTGACCTCAATCCTATAGAAAATCTGTGGGCAGAACTGAAAAAGTGTGTGTGAGCAAGGAGGCTGACAAACCTGACTCCGTTACACCAGCTCTGTCAGGAGGAATGGGCCAAAATTCACCCAACCTATTGTGTGAAGCTTGTGGAAGGCTATCTGAAACGTTTGGCCCAAGTTAAACAATTTAAAGGCAATACTACCAAATACTAATTGAGTGTATGTAAACTTCTGACCCACTGGGAATGTGATGAAAGAAATAAAAGTTTAAATAAATCATTCTCTCTACTATTATTCTGACATTTCACATTCTTAAAATAAAGTGGTGATCCTAACTGGCCTAAGTCAGGGAATTTTTACTCGGATTAAATGTCAGGAATTGTGAAAAACTGAGTTTAAATGTATTTGACTAAGGTGTATGTAAACTTCTGACTTCAACTGTAGCTTGCGTAACAATATGTTTTTGTTTTTCTCTAGGAAAGCAACAACATGGTGGTTCCAGCGATGCAGCTGGCCAGCAAGATCCCTGACATGTCAGTCCAGCTGTGGTCCTCGGCCCTTTTAAAAGGTACGTCCCTACCTGTGCATTTCTTTTGTCTTTGGATTGAGCTTCAATGCTCCCTACTAAGCTTAAAGTATCTGATGTAGGTTTCCTTGACCATGCTATTTTTGTCTTGTCCCTGTAGATCTGAACAAGGCTCTGGGAAACACCATAGATGCCCATGAAGCTGCTCAGATGCACCAGAACTTCTCCCAGCAGCTTCTCCAGGACCACATTGCTGCCTGCAGCCTCCCCGAACACAACCTAATCAGCGTACATATCAATTTATCTTTGTTAACTTTTTATCTTTAATTATTACTGGCGTAAAAGTTGTGTATTGTAAATAGATAATATAGGTTGTTTAGCTGTGTTTCTGTTGTCTGTCTGGCTCAGATGGGTAATTAACAATATTAATCTCTCTTCTCTGTGACAGTGGACGGACGGCCCACCACCTGGGCAGTTTCAAGCCCAGAACGGCCCGACAACCAGCCTGGCCAGCCTGCTATGAACACATCATACACATGCATACGAGAGAGCGAGAGAAAATTGACAACACACAAGGGCTACCATTCTTCTAGCCTCAAAAAGATGTCTATAATTCAACTATCGTTTCTTTACGTCTTTTGAAAATTAGAGGGGTACTGGGAAAACATAGTAGCAGTTATACGATTAATTTATTAATGTTGATATTTTTGTAACTTTAGCAAAATATTTGACCGCTTTTCTTMGTATGACTGCCATTTTTCCTATGCATGGAAGTTACTGGTGTTGATTAACTCTACAACTGTTGCTAATCATTTGCTGAGGATTTTCACAGCTAGTCATTGTTTTGTAGCACCACATCCACGTGAATTAGTGTAGGTACACTTGGCATTACTTCTCATGTATTGAACCAGCAACATGTTTTGTTTCATGTTAAGTTTGGACTTGAATGTTAAATTGGTAGTGTTGAGATAAAGGGTTTGAATATCTTCCTGAAAGAGTGCAAGAGAGAATAGTGAAAGAGTCAGAATGTTCATTAGTGCAGTTACTTAATGGACCAGCAGGTGTCCCCTTTGAGCTGTGATTTGATAAACCTGCTTTGAGAGAGGAATATTTTTTGTAACATTTGACATGTTAACACCGATTTGCCCATTTTGAAGATGCATCACAAACACAACTATTATTGGATATACATATGAATTGTAGTTCATTTATTGAGTTCCATAGATCATGAAGATGGAAATTTTTTGAACATGCAAGAAACTTTTGGATAAAGAAAGTCAATGTATTACTTTTTGTTATGTTATAATTTGTCTTTATAGTTCTAGTTAAAGGTTTTCTTTACAATACATTGTATACATATGCCACATGGGAAACCTTTATTGTACAGTGACATTTTATAAAGTAAATGTAGTCAAGTGTGTAATGTATTTTAACTACCAGAWTCACATGTAGAAATCCAACTCAATGCTTGATATTTAAGTCAATCTATATGGACACATCAGAAGCTTGAGTATTTGCCATATTCTATCCAATGCCTATGTTTTTATTGCTTATATTGTTTTTCAATATTTTTAGGGACAAAGTCTGAATAAATGTGGTATTTGCAACCATTTTGTGTTTCAAATTTAAAAAATGTATTTGTCACGTGCCGAATACAACAGGTGTAGTAGCCCTCTAAGTGAAATGCTTACTTACAAGCCCTTAACCAACAATGCAGTTTTAAGAAAAATACCTAAAGAAAGAAAAGTTACAAATATTTAAAGAGCAGCAGTAAAATAACAATAGCGAAGCTATATACAGGATGTACCGGTTAGTCGAGGTAATTGAGGTAATATGTACATGTAGGTAGAGTTATTAAAGTGGCTATGCATAGATAATAACAGAGAGTAGCAGCAGCGTATGGGGGGGAGGAAGCTTGGCCCCAGTGATGTACTGGGCTGTATGCACTACCCTCTGTTTGAGAATGTTTGTCCGTGGCTGATTTTATAATCTTAGATTTATCATGACTTTTCCCATGAACATGTAGTGAAATGCATGCATATGATTTTATACCATGATAACTATTTATGAAAGACATGTCAACATGAGTCATAGGTGAGTGCAATTCAACCCCTGAATTAATTAATTGTAAATTATTGACCCCAATACCCTGTAAAACAACACATTTCACTGCACCTACTGTATGTGACAAAAAACACATCTTTAACTTCATGCATAATGGTCAGTTGTGCTGTGTGTGCAGTGCACCAAGACTAAAGTCAAATGGGAGCAATGAAATAGAATGATTAAATAGGCCTAAGAAATTTACAGAAAAACTGATGCTTCTTTTGCACCATTTGAAATTTGCACCGTTTGTGGCCAAGACCTTTCAAGTCTCAAGTCTCAAGTTTTAATGTCACATGCAAAAGTACAGTGAAATGCCTTTCTTCTTGCAAGCTCTAATCAATAACAATGTAATACTAAAAATAACATAAGATAGAACAAAAACACACAAAAAATTGAAATAATAAGAACACAAGAAAGTAAGTAAGTATATATATACAGGGTCAGTCAGTTCCAGTACCTTATTTACAATGTGCAGTCTACTGGAGTGATACATTTTTTACTGCAGTTTATTTTAGTAATACTTTCTTAACACTTTTTTTCTTACATTGCATTGTTGGTTAAGAGCTTGTAAGTAAGCATTTCACTGCAAGGTGTTGTATTCGGCGCATGTGACGAAAGACATTTGATTCGATGTATATTGGTAAGGACTAGGCCATAACCGACTGAGGAGGAGGTAATTCAGTAATTATCTGTACAATTAACAGTATTTATTAAAGTATGATATGAATTCAATGCACCTTAAAACAGTCCAGTAGCAGGTTTGCAATGTAGTAGGTGTTTAGTAAGACAGAGAATTATTGTTTCAGTGATACACCCATTCTGTATTATAACTTAGATTTATACTTTGATTCATCTCTAGATGCGCAACAGGACTTTAGCTCCAGTGATGAAGAAAGGACATTTTCTGCTATTTCTGTTGGTATTTGTGTGTATCCTTCTAAAACAACACACGTATCTCCTTGTGGAATTGAAGCCATTTCAGAAGATGATATGTATGTTTTGGATGATTTGCCACCATTCCATGTAAAGTGTTCCTAAGATTTCTGACTATTCAAATATGCAACTGAGCTGTTCTCGTCTATTGATGTTCTGTATTATGCCATGTTTGGGTTTTGTGTGGACCCCAGCAAMAGTAGCTGCTCCTTCAGCATCAGCTAATGGGGACCCTAATAAAATACTAAAATGCTAATACTATCATCTCACCAGTTATTTTCTACCATAAAAAAAGATGTACTGTGTCTGTACAAATAGGTCTATCTTGAAATCATTGCTCCTTCATTGCAGAGCCATGTCAGGCCAGAGAGTCAAAGGAGGTGGTGGCGGACCATCCTGCCTCTCAAATCAAATCAAATTTTATTTGTCACATGCTTCCTAAACAACAGGTGTAGACCAACAGTGAAATGCTTACTTAAGGGCCCTTCCCAACAATGCAGAGACAAAGAAAATAGAGAAATAATAGAAAAGTAAAGCACCTCATAATAAAAGTACTAATAAATACACAATGAGTAATGATAACTTGGTTATATACGGGGGCACCATTACCGAGTTGATGTGCAGGGCTACAAGTTCATTGTGGTAGATATGTACAGTACATATAACTAGGAACAATAATAAATAGTATCAGCCTATGTGACTTCAAAAAAGTTAGTGCAAAAAGGGACAATGCAGATAGTCTGGGTAGCTATTTGGTGAACTATTTAACTAACTATGTAGCAGTCTTATGGCTTGGTGGTGGAAGCTGTTCGGGTTCCTGTTGGTTCCAGACTTGGTACATCGGTACCGTTTGCTGTGCGGTAGCAGAGAGAACAGTCTATGATTTGGATGGCTGGAGTAGGGCCTTCCTCTGACATCGCCTGTTATAGAGGTCCTGGATGGCTGGGAGCTTGACCCAAGTGATGTACTGGGCCGTATGCATTACCCTCTGTAGTGTATTGCGGTCGGATGCCAAGCAGTTGCCATACTAAGCGGTGATGCTGCCAGTCAAGATGCTCTCAATGGTGCAGCTGTAGAACTTTCTAAGGGCCCATGCAAAATCTTTTCAACATCCTGAGGGGGAAGAGGCATTGTCGGGCACTCTTCACAACTGTGTTGGTATGTGTGTGGACGATGATAAATCCTTAGTGATGTGGACACTGAGGAGCTTGAAGCTCTCAACCCACTCCACTACAGCCCTGTTGATGTGAATGGGGGCTTGTTCTGCCCTCCATTTCCTGTAGTCCACGATCAGCTCCTTTGTCTTGCTGACGATGAATGAGAGGTTGTTGTCCTGGAAACACACTGCCAGGTCTCTGACCTGCTCCCAATAGGCTGTCTCATCGTCGTCAGTGATCCAAACTTTATGACAGTGTTGGAGTTGTGCATGGCCAAACATTCTTGGGTGAATAGGGAGTACAGGATGGGGGTGGCTCATCAGGAAGTCAAGGATCCAGTTGCAGAGGGAGGTGTTCAGTCCCAGAGTCTTTAGCTTAGTAATGAGCTTGGAGGGCACTATGGTGTTGAACGCTGAGCTGTAGTCAATGAACACAATTTTCACATAAGTGTTCCTCTGGTCCACGTGGGAAAGGGCAATGTGGAGTGCAATAAATATTGCGTCATCTGTGAATCTGTTGGGGCAGGGTGTCTGGGATGATGGTGTTGATGTGAGCCATGACCAGCCTTTCAAAGCATTTCATGGCTCCAGATGTGAGTGCTAGTAGGCGATAGTAATTTAGGGAGGTTACCTTGGCGTTCTTGGACACAGGAACTATGGTGGTCTGCTTGAAACGTAGGTATTACGGACTGTGTCAGAGAGAGGTTGAAAATGTCAGTGAAGACACTTGCCAGCTGGTCAGCGCATGCTCTGAGTACGCTTCCTGGTAATCCATCTTGCCCTGTGGCCTGGTGAATGTTGACCTGTTTAACGCTCTTACTCACATCGGCTAAGGACAGCATGATCACAAAGTCATCCGGAACAGCTGGTGCGCTCATGCATGGTTCAGTGTGGCTTACCTCGAAGTGAGCATAGAAGACATTTAGCTTGTCTGGTCGAGATTTCTTATCAGTGTCCGGATTAGCGTCCCGCTCCTTGAAAGTGGCAGCTCTAGCCTTTAGCTCAGCACGGATGTTGCCTGTAATCCATGGCCTCTGGTTGGGATATATACATAAGGTCACTGTGGGGATAACGCGTCGATGCATTTATTAATAAAGCCGGTGACTAATGTGATAAACTCCTCAATGAATCCCTGAACAGTCCTGTAGCTTAGTATCCGCTTCATTGGACCACTTCCATATTGAGTGCGTCACTGGTACTTCCAGATTGAGTTTTTGCTTGTAAACAGGAATAAGGAGGATAGAGTTATGGCCAGATTTGCCAAATGGGGGGCGAGGGAGAGATTTGTATGCGTTTCTGTGTGTGGAGTAAAGGTGGTCTAGAGTTTCTTCGCCACAGGTGACATGCTGGTAGAAATGAGGTAAAATGGATTACAGTTTCACTGCATTAAAATCACTGGCCACTAGGATAGCCACCTCTGAATGTTTTCTTATTGCCCTATACAGCTCGCTGAGTGTGGTATTAATGCCAGCATCGGTTTGTGGTGGTAAATAGACAGCTACAAAAAATATAGATGAAAACTCTCTTGGTAAATAGTATTGTCTACAACTTATTGTCTACAACCTCAAGACTTCCTTAATATTAGAGATTGAGCACCAGGTGTTTTTAACAAAGAGACACACACCTCCCCCTTGAGCTTACCCAACGCTTCCGTTCTGTCTGGCCAATGCATAAAAAAACAGCTTGATGCATATTATCCATGTCCTTGTTCAGCCACAACTAAGAGAAACATAGGATATTTCAGTTCTTCAGGTTCTGTTAGGATAGGATAGCCTTGAACGGCGCTCATCCAGTTTGTTCTCCAGTGATACGTTCGCCAATAGAATGGAGGGTAGAGGCGGTTTATGCACTCACCAACATATTTTTGCGCTGTTCTGATGTACAGAAGTTATTTTCGGTCATAGGAAACGATGGCAGAAACCTTATTTTCAAAAAAGTTACAATCAGTGCAAAAAAAATAAGAAAATAGCAGAAGCCCTTAAAAAGACTGCTATCCATTGCAGCAACACTCCTGTTCCCTCCTGTTCAAGCGCTGGGGACAAGGCTACTGTCCTGTGCTCATAGCCAGGAAGTACAGGAGATACATGTTGAGGGAGGTGAAAACTCCTCTAAGAGTGTCAAGACATCCCTCAATAAACCGGTGAGGTTTCAATCAAATGTATTTATAAAGCCGTTTTTATATCAGCAGACGTCACAAAGTGCTTATACAGAAACCCAGCCTAAATCCCCAAAAAGAACAAGTAAAGCAGATGTAGAAGCACAGTGGCTAGGAAAAACTCCCTAGAAAGGCAGGAACCAAGGAAGAAAAGAGGAACCAGGCTCTGAGGGTTGGCCAGTCCTTTTCTGGCTGTGCCGGGTGGACATTATAAGAGTACGTGGCCATTAAAGCCAGATCGTTCTTCAAGATGTTCAAACGTTCATAGATGACCATCAAGGTCAAATAATAATCACAGTGGTTGTAGAGGGTGTAACAGGTCAGTACCTCAGGAGTAAATGTCAGTTGGTTTTTCATAGCCGAGCATTCAGAGATTGAGACAGCAGGTGCGTTAGAGAGGGAGGGAAAGGGAGAGAGAGGGTCGAAAACAGCAGGTCCAGGACAAGGTAGAACGTCTGGTGAACAGTTTAGGGTTCCATAGCAAAAGGGCAAAGCAGCAGAAACTGGATCAGCAGCACGGCCAGGTGGACTGGGGACGGGGCCTGGAGTCGTCAGGCCAGGTAGTCCTGAGGCATGGTACTAGGGCTTAGGTCCTCTGAGAGAGAAGAGAGAGACGAGAGAATTAGAGGGAGCATACTTAAGTTCCCACAGTACACCAGATAAGACAGGAGATTTACACCAAATCGGACAGACTGACTCTAGCCCCCCGGCACATAGACTATTGCAGCATGGATACTGGAGACTGAGACAGGGGTTAGTCGGGACACTGTGGCACCGTCCTACGATACCCCCGTACAAAGCACAGCCCCCACACCGCTAGAAGGATATCAACAGACCACCGACTTACTACCCTGAGACAAGGTGGAGTATAGCCCACGAAGATCTCCCCCAGCTGTCTGCCTCCTCTATCACCAAGGAGGCCCACAAGCAGTCTGCCTGTATCATGAGGAGGCGAAGGAGCAGTTTTCCACCATTGCTGAGCAGATCCAAAATCAACCTGCCTCCTCAGCATCATCCTTTCACAATACTGATGGCAAGGCTGCCTCTTCTGTCCAAAGCCAGAAAGCAGAGGGAAGTGACAAGTCTTCCCTCAATAAACAGGTGACATTTAATCTACTACACTTACAGTGGGTGGACAAACATTAATTAAATGTGGCCCGTACAAATATTAGATGTTTTATGTGATGTTGCTGCCTCAGCAGTCTGATTAGGAGTCTCTTCAGAGTATTTCTATGGGCATCCAGGAGCAGCCAACTAGTGTGATCTTAGTGTGAGTAAAGATCCAACAAGACAAGCCCCAGCTGCCACATTAATGCTAGATACCTTTGTTTCATGTGATGTTGCTACATCAGGAATCTAATGAGAAGTCTGTCCCTGTCGTTGAGGCCCAGAAGCAGTCTGCCTCCTCTAGGAGCAATCGTCCTCTTCCACCTTCTCTGACTTCTTTGCCTCAACCAGGTACAGTGTGAAGAACAGGCCCATGACAAGGACCCCCATTCCCTTCCATCCCTCAGGACACGGGTGAGAATCATTTTTATATGATTGTTTTAATGTGAGTAAAGATGCTCTAAGAGTGGCCACATACTGATACTAAAATATCTATGTTTCATCTGGTGCTGCTTCCCCAGGAGTAAATGCAGAGAAAGGAATCTACCTCTATCATTAAGGAGACGTGTGAGAAGTCTGCCTCATTTATTGCTAACGAGGTCCAGCAACAGCCTGCCCCCTCCACATACTCTGCCTTTACCAGCTAAAAAAAAGTATGCTGAGGAAGGGAACAAGTCATCTAGGTCCCTTGCACATCCATCCCATGGGGAGGATTCCCGAGATGGCTGCACTGAGAGAGGCTCTGAAGAAAAGGGGGGCAGCTAGCTGTTCTACAGGCATCACTGGACAAGGAGCATTGCACAAGCATAAAGCTTCAAATAGCTTCAGATCTCAAGATTGAGCAGAGCAAGATCAAGAAGCAAGAGACTGAGAAGCTGGAGCTGAGCGCAGGAACAGAGTAATCTCTTGCCTTCTCTTATGCTGAAGGCTGACCAACTGGCCTCTGAACTGGCAGAGGAACACGGCAGGAGCCAGATGCTAAAGTTAGACGTCGAGGCTGCCCTCGATGAGCAGCAAGAACCTCTGGTGTCCATCTGAGGCAGGCCATGGTGATAGAGCTACTTCATCTGCAGATAAAGCTCAAAGTGAACAGTTAAAAGAGAGAGCCGAAAGAGAGAGAGAGCCGAGAGAGAGAGAGAGATCTTCGAAAAGCGAGATCAGAGCTCCCAAGTGCAGGACCTGAGGGTTAAAGTGAAAGCCTTCCTGGAGGTCAATGCAGAAATTAGCCTGAGCGCTGTCAGAATGACCTCTAATCTATCAGAGGAAAAGATCAGGACACAGAAGCTCCAGGCTGACCTTGAGGCTTACCTCGAGGCTGCCCTCTCCAAGCATTAGATTGTGCTGGAGGAGCGTCAAGAGACCAAAGCGGTCTGCAGTGACTTGGAGGGGGCTGTGGCCTCAGAGATGGTCAAGGCTGAGAAATTCCATTAATTTTGCAAAAGAGAGTGACCTAACTTCCAGCCTGCAGGCCGAGAGCAGTCGCTGCCACCGCCTATTAGTGGAAGGTGAGGCCATGGTCAAGGAGCTGAAGTCAGCTTTGGACACAGTGAAGGTCCACAGTGCTCAGCTGAGTGAGAGGCTGCAGACAGAAAGCTCAGCATGTGAGGCTCAGAAGTCGCAGCACCAAGCCCTGATGTTGCAGCACCAAGCCCTAATGTTGCAGCACCAAGCCCTGATGTCGCAGCACCAAGCCCTGATGTCGCAGCACCAAGCCCTGATGTCACAGCACCAAGCCCTGACGTTGCAGCACCAAACCGTCAGCACCAACCACTGGAAGTTAATCACCAGGCGCTAGAGGGGGAGCTTCAGGAGCTCCTCTCGGATCATCACAACCTCCTCGCTGAATACCAGGAGTTAATGTCTGAACATAAAACCATGGTCTCTGAACATGAAACCCTCCAAGCACAGCCTGCAGTCTAAGCTCCAGGACATTGGGTTAGACTACCAGGGCCTCCAGACCAAGCTCCATACTCTGACAAGTGAGTAATGAGTCATGTAYACAAAGAGCAAGGCCTTAAAGTCGCCTTGAAGTGCAAGAGCCTCTACTCTGACCACCATTTTCTGATCTTGGTACACAAGGCTGTCATCTCACAGCAGCAGTCATCTCACAGCTTCAGGAGCTGCACCATAAGCTGCAGTGGCAGCAGCAGCAGCACTGCAGAGTAGCTGCAGCCCTCTCAGAGGACTCGCATAACCTGTACAAAGTGCTGCAGATGATGCATGACCAGCTGACAGAGTGCTGGGTTAAATGCAGAACAGTGAAATTGGTTTACAAGGACACTATGGGAGGATTCTGGGAGACAGGACACTGCGCCAAACATTATTATTGTCCCACTAAGGAAGAGGAGGAAAGGCATGCCAGGAAAAGGGCAGAGGCATCTTTGTTTCAGGGTACACTGTGGCTGCTGGACCACAGAGAGAAGAACAAAGAAAAAGGCAGCTAAAGAGATATGAACACTCGCAATAACTGTTCCAAAGACGCTGGGCCAAAGGAACCAGAACTGTCTGGCCCCAGTGAGGAATGGGAGGAAAGAAATGCCAGGATGAAGGCCAAGTTGTCCTTGTGCAAGTCTACAACTATGTGGCTGCTGGAACACAAAGATAAGAACAAAGGTAGAATAGCCAAACAGATATGACCACCCTCAATAATTGATTTTAATTTAAGGWTTGTTATTAAGTTGTGGTAAACAGCTTGGTTTACTTTGTACAAATGTTATTTTCCTTATGCACTGAATTTACTGATACAATTATACAATTGCTGCTACTAGTCAATTCCTGAGGATTTGCACAACTTGGCATAATTTTGTAGCAGAACATTCTTTTGAATTCAGTAGTAAGGTTTGCATTTCAAGTGCAGTTACTTATTGGACCAGCAGGTGCCCCTTTTGAGCTGTATTTTGATAAACCTGCTATGAGACAGCAAACTTCTGTAACATTTGGCCCCTGTCATAAATACCCATGTTCCTTTTTGAATATACAGTACCAGTCAAAAGTTTGGACACACCTACTCATTCAAGGGTTTTTCTTTATTTTTACTATTTTCTACATTGTATAATAATGGTGAAGACATCAAAACTATTAAATTACACATATGGAATCTGTCACACCCTGATCTGTTTCACCTGTCTTTGTGATTGTCTCCACCCCCCTCCAGGTGTCGCCCATCTTCCCCATTATCCCCTGTGTATTTATACCTGTGTTCTCTGTCTGTTGCCAGTTCATCTTGTTTGTCTAGTCAACCAGTGTTTTTGTATCAGCGCCTGCTTTTCCCAGTCAATCTTTTAATCGCCCTCCTGGTTTTGACCCTTGCCTGTCCTGACTCTGAGCTCGCCTGCCGGATCACTCTGCCTGACCCTGCCTGCCGACCTGCACCTCTGCTCCACCTCTGGATTATAGACCTCTGCCTACCCTGAGCCTGCCTGTCGTCTGTTGCCCCACCTCTGGTTTACTGACCCCTGCCTGCCTTGACCTGTCTATTGCCTGCCCCTGTTGGATTATTAAACCACTTAATTCTACGTTGTCTGCATCTGGGTCTTACCTTCATACCTGATATAATCATGTTGTAACCAAAAAAGTGTTAAACAAATCAAAATATATTCTATATTTGAGATTCTTCAAAATAGCCACCCTTTGCTTTGATGACAGCTTTGCACACTCTTGGCATTCTCTCAACCAGCTTCACCTGGAATGCTTTTCCAGCATTCTTGAAAGAGTTCCCACATATGCTGAGCACTTGTTGGCTGCTTTTCCTTCACTCTGCGGTCCAACTCATCCCAAACCATCTCAATTGGGTTGAGGTCGATGATTGTGGAGGCCAGGTCATCTGATGCAGCACTCCATCACTCTCCTTCTTGGTCAAATAGCCCTTACACATCCTGGAGGTGTGTTTTGGGTCATTGTCCTGTTGAAAAACCAATGCTAGTCCCACTAACCACAAACCAGATGGGATGGTGTATTGCTGCAGAATGCTGTGGTAGCCATGCTGGTTAAGTGTGCCTTGAATTCTAAATAAATCAGACAATGTCACCAGCAAAGCACGCCTACACCATCACACCTCCTCCTCCATGCTTCATGGTGGGAACCACACATACGGAAATCATCCGTTCACCTACTCTGCATCTCACAAAGACATGGCGGTTGGAACCAAAAATCTCAAATTTGGACTCATCAGACTAAAGGACAGATTTCCACCGGTCTAATGTCCATTGCTCATGTTTCTTGGCCCAAGCAAGTCTCTTCCTCTTATTGGTGTTCTTTAGTAGTGGTTTCTTTGCAGCAATACAACCATGAAGGCCTGATTCACACAGTCTCCTCTGAATAGTTGATGATGAGCATTTCATTAACTGCAAAACCACTCATGTCATCTATAGATTGGAATGTCCACAGTGCAAGGTGTTCTACATTGGACGGACAAAGAGACGCCTTCAAGACCGCTTAGCGGAACACAAGTACGTCATACGGGTAGGCAATGAAGACTACCCCATGGCAAGGCACTACAAGTCCTTACACCATGGTAACCCTGCCTCCCTACAAGCTATGGGTATTGATCATATTTTGATTTGTTAAAAAAAAAATGTGGTTACTACATTCCATACGTGTTATTTCATAGTTTTGATGTCTTCACTATTTTTCTAATTCTACAATGTAGAAAATAGTAGAATAAAGAAAAATCCTTGAATGAGTAGGTGTGTCCAAACTTTTGACTGGTACTGTACATCCCAAACTCAGAACTATTTTTGAAATTGCCACAGTTCAGGAAGGTGTCCCATGTGGAAATCTAAAAATATATGGACACAAAGCTTGAGTACTCTATGCATGTGTTTTTTCGATMACAGTTTTTATTTTTTATTTTTTTAATAAAAATCTGAATAAACATGATTTTTTACAACCAAACTGTTTGGAAATGTTTGTCAGGAAGAGTACTTAGATGTTTATTATAACTGAGTTCTATATTGAAAACTATATTGAGATCATCATGACTTTTCCCACTACCATGCTGTGATAAACTACATGCTTTACTTTTGTAAAGCCTACATGAATTAGATAGTTTTCATTTAAAAAACTATATTCATATTGTGCTGTGAAATTGGTTGGAAATAACTTCCTTTAGCTTTTATGAAAACACTTTCATAAAGTACATTTTCCCAGCTAACTGCACATTACAATACATGATCCCATACAGAAAAGACACCTTGCTTCTTGTGGGTCTAATGTGAGATTCAAAGTTGAGTTAGTTTGGGTAGAGTATCATTCAGGCACAGAATAGAGGAGGGTACCCTTTTAAACTACCCTTTCCCTTTGACTTGACGGATGAGTCTGATTTGTAGTCCTTGTGAGGTGTTCCTTATCCAGGGGAATGCTGAAGCCCTCCTGATGGTGAATTACTGCAGGGATAAATACTGACCTCAGGGTCAGTGTTGTAGTAATGGTCACATGACTATCTTTTTGACTAGTCCGCCATGCAGTTGTTATGGCTGTCTTTCCTTTGATATGACTTGCACACTCAACAAGTTTACAACAATTGCTGGACACCCAACAAACTACAATCATTGTACACCAATCAGCCTCACGGTTTTGTACGTCATTTTAGAAAGTAATATGTTGTTGGATTTTGGCTATGTTCATAAGTGCTGTTGGGGCAGTGATGCTTGTTAGGTGATAAGTGTCAGCATAAACAGTTCTGAAAGAAGTTGCTTCCTGCCAAATAGTGAGTACTGTTGATCATGACAGGGAGGGGTACTTCCTGCTTTGATACTGTACTTCAGAAGGGATTAAGTTAATAGTGCCTTGTTGTTTACAGCCAGTGTCACACATAGTCCATATATTTCCTTTGTACTGGTTTGAAGCAATGGATTCAATCCATTTTCCTTTTCTCTAAAGGCCAGATTTCTGACACTTCACATATCGCTTGACATTTGGCCCCAAATAGAAAGGATTGAGCAGAGTGCACTGGTACTGTATAATTGCTCCTGTTTCTTGAGGGTGTTTTCCCCCACTGCTCCATCCAGGAAAGGGAATGTCATCAACTCATTCAGAAGAGGATGCCAGCTTTATGCCACAGGTGTTCTTTTGAACTACTCTTGAGTTCACACAACAAATTAGGTATTGAGAATGCAGTGGCTAGACAAGGGCATTGATTTTGGTGCCTTCAGCTATTTATAGTTAGATGTATGATTTGTTTTTGGTCCAGGCATAACATACACTTTTGGTCAATGTATCCAATTTCATGTTTTAATTTATAACTGATTGTTATGAGGACACCAAGGTTTGAAGAGACTTCAATCAMCCTTATTCAGGGGTTCCCCTCGGGTCCTGGGGCCCCCCATGGGTACACGTTTTGGATTTTGCCCTAGCACTATACAGAATATTCAAATAATCAAAGATTGATGATGACTTGGCTATTTGAATCAGCTGTGTGTTGCTAGTGCAAAACACAAAATGTGCACCCAGGAGGGGGGCCCCAGGACCAAGTTTGGGAAACCCTGGCCTAGTTGATCAGTATAAGGTTTCATTCACTTCAGATTGAAATTAGGTTCACAGCATGACTCAGTCACAGGGAAGTATTGGGACCACTGCGGTGGGATTGTGATATTGATAAGGTTCAATTATAGTGATATTCAGGGGTTGAATTTGACTTTTGAATTGGTGGAATTTAGCCCACAATCTGATGCAATCTCATATAAGTTCTCACTTATATTACTTGCATCCCATTCCCAGTCTATCTCTCAATAAGTCTGCACTGAGATACTGTTCCAAGATCTGCATGCCCCCAAGGACATGATCTGGAGAATTATTGGTATTGGTCAGGACTCATTGAAAGAGAGTGGAGACATCACATAGCACATTCATATGTCTGGTATGTCCCACATTGCTATGCACCAGTATTTAGTTTGTTTGTTGTTGTTGTAGTATTGACTTTCGAGCTGCTCATTATTGTTTTGTGGAGATTTCAAACTAAAGCACTGACTTGTCATGGGCCATGATGACATTAAGAAATATTTACAGATCAATAACCGTTTTCAATGACTAACTATTGGCCTATGCTTTTACATTTTTTTCTCATAGTTACTGCTTATATAATTATTTTCTCAGACAATCATTTAATTGTTTTATGACAAAACAGCAGTGTGGTGTAGACTGTGATGGCAACTATAGTATTCAAAACTAGATGGGGGGGCTAAACATTGCAATGACGAGACAGAGGATGCAACTGAAAACGGTGGACTTTTTACATGTATGATATGATCAGTGGTCCTAATGTGTGCTGACTCGGTTGCCCCTTGTGTGACCACATGATAGTGAAGTGACGCCTTGTTCCATGTGTGAGAGCAGCTCATTATTTGGCAACCGGTCAGAGTGGCAGCGGGCAGGGCTGAAGAGGGGATCCCCGGGATTTATTCTTTTTGTACATCGAATTACGGGTGTAAATTGTCTGTCAAAACAAGTGAAAAGCAAAAGGGACACCTCTTCTCCGTAAGTTAAAATATAATTTCAGTTGATGGTTAAAAGTAATATTGATTTTGAATTTAATTAAGTCGACAACTTGAAGTTTTTTTTCTAGTCGTTAGCTATCATAGCTACCTAGCTAGCTGGCTTACTGCTGAGTGAGTGCTAGGTAATGGTTTGTGTGTGCCTCGCTAGCTGTAATTAGCTAGCCACACACACCTACCTAGCGACTGCCAAGAACACACCGCCTCAAAAGTCAAAGAATGCATGTAAACTTGTACCAGTTGATGTTTAAAAAGTCGGAGACAAGTATTTTCTTTACAACATCCATTCAAGCAGCCTAAAAACTAACATTTTAGTTTCGACTCTCACACATCGATTGTTTGTGACCGAATCCGGAGTGTCTGTCTCTGTCTGCAAGTGTCCGAGGCCGGGAGTTCGTTAGCTAGCCAGCCAGCCAGGAGAGTGGATTTGGTGTCCGAATTTAGTCAATCCCTATAGTCATTGGGTCAATCTCACCACTTGCTGGTTTAACATACGAATAATTCTATATTGTAATAAGAAATGTAACCCATACGATGTCAGGACGTTTTCAATTTTCATCACCGTATGAATCCAATGGCAGTTATGCTAACTCGATAGCTTGCTAGCCCACGACATGGCTTTATGTTACTACGTTAGCTAGTCAGTTGGACTGTGGGAGACAGGTTGTTGTTACTGAGCGACAAAAAAAGTTTTGGGTTTTTACTTTATCACTAAATAACAAATTACATTAAATAATTGTATATGTTAGTTGCAGCACATTTAAGAAGCCGGCATTCTCCTATAATTGCTTTGAGTGGTTTTTATTTTGATGGGAAATTGGAGGCGTACGTAATGGTGGACGATGGTAGTGTCCCTTGGTGTGAGACCCCACATGACTGCCTTAATCAGAAAGACCCCATTTGCCATTTTACCTAAATAGTTGTTTGGACTTTATTTCCTTTCAGCAATAAAGTTCTGCGCAAGGCAAGCTATTTGCTCAAGTCCTGAGACAAGACTCATTGCCTGGTAGTTCTAATGGCAGCCTTTTTCAAACCTCTCATTGAGGACCACAGAACTAGCACACCTGATTCAACTTGTCAACTAATCATCAGGCCCTTGACTWATTGAATCAGGTATGCTGGTTCAGGGCTACACCAAAATGGCCAAGGTGCATAAAGATGGAGGAATTCAGATATGATGTCATTGTTTTAGCACTACCACAGAGTTATTAAACTACTGCGTGCAACATGGTTCAATATGCAAATAAATTACTTTATTGAAGTCTTGAAATTAGTATTGTGATCAAGTTAACTGCTAATGCAGATACAAAAAAAAGAGTAATAGCGAACACTGTATAATATGGCAAATTTAGCAAATGAGGCATTTGTGGTAAGTACATGGGGGCCGTCATCTTTATTCTTGTCCGCCATTGTGAAATGTCTGGGTGTCCCAGAGGAGAGGTTTGAAAAAGGCTGGTCTAAGGTATTTATGTATATTATGCCAATGTATTACATTGCACTCCATGGCCTTGTGGACATTTTTGAAAGTGCTCTTTTTTCCAGATGTAATTGCCTCTGTAGGGGTCAATAGCCTCCAGATTAGGTACCATAGCAGTGCACATTCCCCCTCCTGCCAAGCGGCCTCCATAGAGACTGGGCACCCTTGGCTAGTGGCGGGAGACATGTCACTTTGCATCTTGTGACGGGCCATAGAGCTGCCCGAGAAGCGGTGTCCCTTGTGAAAAACCCTTTAAAGAATGATGCGATCAGACAAGCATGACTCGGCTGACTTGACATCCACGGGTGCTGCATCAGGGTAGAACTTTAGAGCTAACTACTAGACCACATTGGGGAAGAAAAGTTTAAATGAGTAAAGGTTAGATTTAGTTTATTTTTTATTTTTACCCCTCCATCTACACAGTCCTCAGCTTTTCGAACTCCTGGATTTAAGATAAGCTTTTCAAAATGGAATTTAGGTATTGTGGATCAGTAGCCAATTTCTTTACAGCCATCATTAGAGAAATGAAGCTGCATTGAGCTTGATTAGAGGACTGGATTGCACTACAGGCCGCTACCAATGCCTCAAATGGGTGATGACTTTCACTTTCATTACAAGTCAGTGTGTCTGTCTGCCAGAATTCAGTGTTACCACAAAGTAACAGAATTTCTGTTTCAGTGTGACTGAATTGTTTTGTGGTGGCTTTCTGAAGGGACTTTGTCTCATTGCTGTCAGTTGAGCCACCAGATTGGCTTACCTTTTCCCATGAGATTGATGAGCTATGGACACTATCGACCTTGTTATGTCATTTAACCTCCTTGGGTCTGTGGGGGGCTGGTATGGGCCTAGTATGTTCATCCATCGTTTAGAAATGTTACAGAATGCATGGGATAGAAACATTTTGTGTTTAGTGCTAAGTTAGCATCCATTTCAGCACCACAGTTGGCAGAGAGCAAGCTGGGTGTCTGATTTCACAGTGAGATGTCAGCCGCTCTTCAGCTGATGAATGAAAGGAGATTCTCAGATAGAAAAGTGTCTCTGTGTGATAATAAAATGTTCAGCTCTGCATCGGTCTCTTCTAATGCTCCTCAATTTAGAGTTCATTTAGAAGCCTACTGCACTCTATGGAGGGGTGAATATTGTTTCCATCCATCCACATGTCTGGCTGATGTATTGTCATAGCACAACAGGGAACCTTCAAGGACTGCAGTGAGCGTTGGAACAGAGTGATTGTTGAACAGGTCGGGCTATGGTCATCTTGAGCGATGAGGTTATAAGGGACAGAGAGATGAATATGGAATGGCAGCCGGTCAGATGAGATGGCTCGCTAGCGTGCTGGTGTCCTCTCTCTGTTGATATTGCTGGCCAGGGAATTGTACGGCGTCGCAGAGTGGTAAACAGGAAACGCAGGAAGGCGACACGTGGCCCGAGTCAACCAGTCAGAGGCTTCAGTTTCCCTGAGAKCAGCTTCCTGACACTATAGGGAGGTAGAGTGGAGGATGGGTTCAGATTAATGTGCTATTACTCGGCTATACAGGGCCAGTGCAGGCATTCAAATCAGGATGTGTAGTACAAGGTAGAGCCAGCCAAAAGATACACATGCTCATATTATCTTCAGAAGACACTTCATTAGCAAATTTAGTGTGCATGTCACGACTCGAGCTCCAGGGAGTGGAGCAAATGCCAAAATGTCCCTATGATATCTCACATGATGTGGCGCTATTCAATAATTGATAAAATATGAATTTTTCATATCTGTTAACTAATTTTCCAGAGGGGAACACGTCAGGTTGTCTCTTTTCGGATCCGTCCTGTGGTGGTATTGTTGTGTACATTTCTAGGGCATGTCTTGGTGTCATCTTCAGTGTGTGAGGAGTACAGATCCTGTCCATCCACATGTTTTCCTTTGTACTAAGAGTATAGCGTACCACAGTATGAGTCATAATACCCATAAAACCTAGCAGTTAAACAAGGAAATGGTTCTAATCTTTTCCCACCATTCATTTTTCACATAGGGGATTTTAGAAGCACTTGTTTTGTGTAGGCTTACCCTGGCGTGACGTTTTGATAACTGTGTAAATCTCTCTAGGACAAGGTGACTTATCAATTACTGTACCTCCATTCCACCTCGCAAAGTTTGCATTTCCTTCTCATTTAACTTCTCAAAGTATTGCCATACTGGACTTCGCTGCTGTCGCTTGCTGTTTTTCCAAGTTAAGGATATTGAGATGAGCGAGATGCAACACTCCCCCTTCAACTCGCAACAACAAAGACGAAATATCGGTTCTGCCTCTATGACAACGGGCAGTTTCATCTCGTTATTAGCATTTGAGGTTTGGTCCAACAAATGTGCCACGTGCATAAAAATACACATTTTATATAAGGAATTGGCACTCATTGTCAAATAAGCATCTTATCCAGCTAGGCCACTTGATTTCAACATCTAAACAAAGTGAACAGGCTATGTTGTTCCAACAGTTGGAGATGGACAGGAGGGTGGATTAATAAATTCTACCTTGTTATCAATCAAATATATCCACTAAATATAAAGATTAGGTGGCTGCTCACTGGCACGTGGGTTTGTGCTTGAGAGATTGTTTGAGACCTGTGTTAATGTTCTATAATGCATCTACCAGAAGTTGGTCATTATAAGGGCATGTGTATTGTGCATGGTTCTGGTTACATTTGTAACCTAAAGGGCATTTTCATAGACATTTATTGTAACAAAGCAGGTTAAACAATTCTGATAAAATAATTGAATTATTAGTGGGTCTTATGGTTGTGGAAGGCTTATTTAGCCTAGGTATAATTTTACAAGCCCTGATTTTTATTTGATTATTCCTGACAGTTTGAATCTTTATTTTTTATTTAACCTTTATTTAACCAGGTAGGCTAGTTGAGAACAAGTTCTCATTTACAACAATTTATTGAGTTGTGAAATGCAGTGTTGTGACCTTTAGTTGTGCAACAATGTTTATTTAGAGAAAACACAATGTGTGTGAGTGAATCGGCCATAAATTAGAAAGAAATAAAGATTTTGTTTTTGGCCATATCGCCAGCCCTAGTTGGACTTCATGTTGACTCAACTGTGTGTGTCAAGTTGACTATTTCCTCATGTCAGGACCAGAACAGCTCTAGCACTTGAGAAATGCTGTGTTTGTGCTGGATTCCACCCTCATCTGGTAATCCAGAACAGATTAGGACTTTGGTGAGTATAAATGTGAACGCTGAGCAATGAGCCTTAATATCAGGAAGAAGTGAGTACTCCACTTCTGGTGCGTCTCAACAGTATATTCCTCTCCTCGACGACTCTGCACTGATTTGACAGGTGAAAGCAACAGGACAGATTTCTACTAAGAAATTGCTTTCACTTGACCTATTATTTCAGATCAGGGAGGAAAGGAGGTTAGGAGAGAAAAGTAGTTTATTGAAATGCCCCCTTTGGCTGTTGATGACTGAGTTGTATACTTAGTGGAGGCCATCATCTCCAACATGGCTGCTCACTCATAGCCCAGGGGTCAACAGGCAGCTAGCTCAATTCAAGCATGGTTCCTCATTGTGTTGTCTTATTGTGAATTCACAAATGAGAGGCTCCTGTCTTTCAACATGGAGCTGTAAAGCTGGTCAGACATCAGCCATTAGGGGTTGACGCTGGTATTCCATAGGGGATTCGCCACCTGTCAACCAGGTAGGTAGGCCATAGGGGCTATTCAATAATTATGAAGTGTCTTGTGTGCTATATATTTTATTGAGTTGTGACTTTTTATGGAAACCAAATTACTTTCCTGTCTGCCAACAGTTATCCTTGTGTTCTATTTTCACATGAATAATGCGTTGAGTTGTTTTTGCGACATCATACATATCGTCAAACTCCTGACAACTGTTTCAAAATATGATCACAAATACTTCTCAGGAATGCCTCGAAACATTGTCAATCATTTTTCGACTGGGTATATTAAGAGTCGTGGACGAAGAAGCGAGGGCTATGGCATTGCTACATTATTCCAGTTATTCTCCTAACAATAGCTCCCACTGTCTGTTTTAACTGGCCAGCTCTGCCATGGCAACTCTGGAACTCAGTGCGGCAGCCACACGAATACAGCATCAAGGTACTCAGCCAGGAGGGGTACCAAGCATCCAGATGCCCTGCTGGCTGCCTTTGTCGCAAGCATGCCAGCTAGATGTTTGCTGAGCTGACGTTACACTAGTGGAGGTGCTGACTGCGCATCATCTAGCACACCTATAGTGTGTTTGACCGTCACAGCTTTAGAGGGTGTTTAATTAAACATGGCTGCCTGCGTCAACGCTCAGGAGTGGGCTTCCAGGTAGGTAGTAGGACTAGGTCAGATACTGGTTTTGTTGGTAGCTGTTGATGTGGCACAAAAGGAGTGTATTGTCTTTTGTTTGTTGGGATCCCCTCTATCTGTTCAGTGCTGTGGGAGAGAACTCTGCAATTGTCTGCTCAGATTTGGATGTTTTTCTATGGCCACAAGTTTTCTTCTTTTTTTCCCCCAAAAGCTATTTCCAACAAAAGTAATCTGGTATGACTCTGTTGGGAATTTCTATGTCGGTATGGCTGTCTAGCTTTTTGGGTTTTGTGATGAGCGTTTTGAAGCAATTTCGCTGAAATGGGAGATCACTTGTAGGATATTCAGTGCAGATCAAGTAGCCCCTTTCACCAGGAACACGTGTGGTTAAAAGGTTAAACTCATTATTGGGAAGTTCATCCCAAGCAGCCTTGTTTAGTTAAATTTTTATGTGTTGTGGCAATATACATTACCCTTGTTGGGGATTCCTTCAAGGTTTGATGTGAGATCAATGTTACTAAATAACTTGTTTGTCAACTTAACAAATACGTGGAACTTTTGTAGAGTTCCCCTATGGAGTGATTTGATTTAGAATTTGTATTTGGATATTGAATTTGAATAAAATATTTGTTTATTTGTAATGCACAAATTGAATCATTGAATTCATAAATTGAATGGACATGGCATTGTTTTWAAAATTTAATTGAATATTCAATATTGATATATTCAGTTTCAATATCGTAGATATTGCATTCATTGTCTGTATCAAGTTTACAAAAGATAATTTCAAGTTGATCAAAATGTAATATATTCAACTTCCCCGACGCATTCAGATTCAGTTTCGGTTATCTAAATTCAGATTCAAAACGAGAGACAACATTCTAGTACTTTGCCAGCCAGGAAAGGTAGGGGAGAAAAGATAGACTCAAATGCTCTATGTGGAAAATTGAAGATTCTGGCTATTTCTGAAGCCAATGTTGCCTGTTGAATTTATTTTCTTCCTATGAATTTGCCTCTAGTGTTTGTGTTTTGGCTATAAGCTAATATGACCCCATTACTGAAAGCTAAGACACTGGAGCATGGACATGCCTTCTGCTGCCCTCTGATCACAGGCTGCGACGGACACGTAAGAAGGGAGTGTCACAAAAAAACACAATTTGGCCACAATAAGATTATAGTTGAATAGCCCTTCTAAAGATAGCCGTTCCAATCCATATTTAATCTTGCGCTTGTAACTGACAGGGTTTGAATCAGGTCTCTTGCATGTCACAAGACTGTGTTAGCCCACTTAGCTAAAGCCTATAGGGATAAGTTCATGTAAAGGACGACACGCTGCTTGCTTGACGGGTACTGCTTCCCCCTGATTCAGCTCATTCGGAGACTCGAACTTAGGACACACGTTGGACACACTGCCTCAAACACACGTGACCACCCTCCTGAAGCATTCCAACCCATCGTAGTATTAAAAATGGCCTTCTTCAATTGCGCCAGGGGCAAGCAACACTTCAGGCTGAGGAGTGAGTTACACAGATCCCCATCTGCTACACTAATATATGTCTTCAAGATCCAGCAATGTTACTCATCAAAATAGTGTGGTTTGGTAATCTGTGCTTATGTGATGAGCAACCTTGCCTGAGACGTGTTAGTTTCAAGTCTCCAGCAAGGGTAGTCATTATAATGGTAATGTGACTGACTGGGTTGACTGTGTTAGCCTGCTGAGCTAAAGCCTAGGCATTGGTCCTGTGACTTGGATGGGTCTCTTCAAGGAGGAGGTCAAAGGGGGGTGAAGTGTAACACCGGTGGTTTGGTGACCAACTTTTCTGAGATCCTTCTGCCACAGAACGTGGTGGTGTTTTGCAGTAGGCCTGGTTTTGAGCACAGTCAGTTATATTGGTGCCATGATTTCTGAGTATGAGGTCAAAGGCACTTATTTTTTTTGAAAGAGTAACCTAGCGGGAGACTTGTTAGCCCACTTAGCTAAAGCCCACAGGAAGCTAACACAGTCTTGTGTCATGCAGTAGACCTTGTTCGAACCAAGTCAGTCACAAGAYCAAGATTAAATAGGGAGTGGGAAAGCTATCCTTAGAAGAGCAATGACGGGGCTATTCAATTATATTCTTATGAGAGCCAAATTGTGGTATTTGTTACTCTCAGTTCTAACATATCCTGCTCGGCCTGTGAGCATCATAGAGGGGAAGCCCAAACGGATCAAATCAAATCTAATCTAGACTTGGTGCTCCGGTACTGCTTCCGGTGCGGTAGCAGAGAGAATAGTCTATGACATGGGTGACTGGAGTCTCTGACAAGTTTTTGGGCCTTCCTCTGACACTGCCTAGTATATAGGTCCTGGATGTCAGGAAGCTTGGCCCCAGTCATGTACTGGGCCGTTTACACTACCCTCTGTAGTGCCTTACGGGCAGATGCCGAGCAGTTGCCATACCAGGCGGTGATGTAACCGGTCAGGATGCTCTCTGGTGCAGCTGTGGAACCTTTTGAGGATCTGGGGACCCATGCCAAATCTTTTCAGTCTCCTAAGGGGGAAAAGGTGTTGTCGTGCCCTCTTCACAACTGTCTTGGTGTGTTTGGACCATGATAGTTTGTTGGTGATGTGGACACCAAGGAACTTGAAGCTCTCGACCCGCTCCACTTCAGTCCCGTCGATGTTAATGGGGGCCCGTTTGCCCTCCTTTTCCTATAGTTCATGATCAGCCCCTTTTGTCTTGCTCACATTGAAACGTTAATTGTCCTGGCACCACACTGCCAGGTCTCTGACCTCCTCCCTATAGGCTGTCTCATTGTTGTCGGTGATCAGGCCTACCACTGTTGTCGTCAGCAAACATAATGATGGTGTTGGAGTCGTGCTTGGCCATGCAGTCGTGGGTGAACAGGGAGTACAGGAGGGGACTGAGCACGCACCCTTAAGGGGCCACAGTTTTGAGGATCAGCGTGGCACAGGCCCGTCAGGATGTCCAGGATCCAGTTGCAGAGGGAGGTGTTTAGTCCCAGGGTCCTTAGTTTAGTGATGCGCTTTGTGAGCACTAATGTGTTGAACGCTGAGCTGTAGTCAAGAACAACATTCTCACATAGGTGTTCCTTTTTGTCTAGGTGGAAAGGGCAATGTGGAGTGCGATTGAGATTGCGTGACCTGTTGGGGCGATATGCGAATTGGAGTGGGTCTAGGGTTTATGGCATGATGATGTGGATGTTGAGCCATGACCAGCCTATCAAAGCACTTCATGGCTAGTGACGCGAGTGCTACGGGATGGTAATCATTTTGGCAGATTACCTTCGCTTTCTTGGGCACAAGGACTATGGTGGTCTGTTTTGAAACAAGCATTACAGACTCGGCCAGGGAGTGGTTGAAAATGTCAGTGAAGACACATGCAGTTGGTCCGCCCATGCTCTGAGTACATGTCCTGGTAATCCGTGTGGCCCTGCGGCTTTGTGAATGTTGACCTGTTTAAAGGTCTTGCTCACATCGGCAACTGAGAGCGTGATCACACAGTCGTCCAGAACATCTGGTGCTCTCATGCATGCTTCAGTGTTGCTTGTCTCGAAGCGAGCATAACAGGCATTTAGCCCGTCTGGTAGGCTTGCGTCACTGGGCAGCTCGCGGTTAGGTTTCCCTTTGTAGTCCGTAATAGTTTTCAAGTCCTGCCATATCCGACGAACGTCAGAGCRGGTGTAGTAGGATTRAATCTTAGTCGCGCGTAAGTTGATTTTTGTCCATCCACAACGGCCGCGATCAGGCCACGGAGTTTGAAATATCAAAACAAACTCTGGGATATAAACATTGGGTTGTTATTTTGCCTGAAATGGACAAGGTCCTCTACTCTGACAATTAATCCACAGATAAAACTGTAAACGGAATACATTTCTAGTCATCTCTCCTCGTTCCTTCATGCTTCTTCCCTTGGACTTTATATGGCGATTGGCAACCAACTTTAAGGTGCATTACCACAACCGACTTGTTTGAACCTCAGTTCAGCTTTCAATCACCCACGTGGGTATATGTTCCTAAAAACCAATGAGAAGATGGCATGTGGGTATATGCTCCTAAAAACCAGTGAGGAGATGGTTATTTAGTAAGTCCTGCCTCTCCCAAGTTTTAGCGRCTGGCTACGCAAGACGCCTGCGAGCAGTGTGAGTGCAATGATTGAATAAAATGTACGTGTATAATTATTTTGCAACGTGTCCGGTCTGGTCAGCACGTTAGACATCGCGCACCAGCAGTTATTGACAAATAGACACACACCCTCGTCTTACCAGATGTAGCTGCTCTGTCCTGCCGAAACACGGAGAAGCCAGCCATCTCTATATTATCCGTGTTCTCATTCAGCAACGTCTCGGTGAAACATAAGATGTTACAGTTAACGTCCAATTGGTTGGATGGTCTTGATCGTAGATCGTCCAGTTTTTTCCCCAATGGTTGGGAAAGGCGGATACTTAGTCAGTTGTACAACTGAATGCATTCAACTTGTGTCTTCCGCATTTAACTCAACCCCTCTGAATCAGAGGTGCGGGGGGCTTCCATAATTGACATCCACGTCATCAGCGCCCAGGGAACAGTGGGTTAACTGCCTTGCCCAGGGGCAGAACGACAGATTTTTACGGTGTTTTTCGGGCAGTATATCTCTCGCGTCGGACTCATTTAAATAAAAAATCTTTGTTCAGTTCATGGTGAGTAATCGCTGTTCTGATGTCCAGACYGTAGCAGCAACATTATGTACAAAATGAGTTACAAACAAAATAGTACAGTTGGTTAGGAGACCGTAAAAACGGCAGCCATCCTCTCCTGCGCCATTATTAATGCTTGAGACAAATTTATAGGAAGAAATAAACATGCCACATTGTCTTCAAAAAAGCGCCAGAAATCACACTGTTCATACTACTTACTAGCTTCGGTTTTATCACAGAGAGCGTTTGAATCTCTGTTCTGTTCTACTTTTCCTGGCTGGCAAAGTACCATAATGTTGTCTCTGGTTTTGGAACTGAATTTCAAAACTGCATCGGGGAAGTTGAATATGAAACTTTTAATAAACTTGAAATTATAGTTTGTTAAGTTGATACACAGAAAATGAATGCTATGTATGTATGTGTATATACACTAAATTGAATATTCAATACAATTTAACAGAATGCACTTCATTCAATACAGTTTCAAATCATGTAATACAAGTTATATTTATGAATTCAATGATTTAATATGTGCATTTCAAATTCAATATCCTAATACAAATTCAAAATAATGGTATTCAAATACAATTTCTGTGCCAACAGAAATTGCTCCATATTCCCAGAGGAAAAGGAATCCCTGTTGCTAGATTATATGTACTGTATGATTTTAAAGGAATACTTCGCGATTTTGGCAATGAGGCCCTTCATCTACTTCCCCGAGTCAGATGAACTCATGGATACCATTTTTAAGTCTCTGCATCCAGTAGGAAGGAAGTTCGTGGCAAAATCCCATAGTATCCCTCTAAGGGAATTTGCATCAGGATTCACGAACACCTTATAACAGTGTAGATTTAAAGGGATATTTTATGCAAACATATTTGATTATTTTGTTCATTAGTCCACTGTTGATATGATCCCAAAAAGTTTACTTGTCAGCAGTAAGTTTTCAAGATGTATCATTTTCAGTACAAAGCAAATAGTGTTGCGATGCGTTTTGCGTTATATGATTGGGATAAAATATCCCTTTTTAAGAAGGGTATTTTTCCATATACTAGGGTAGAAATTATTTTTAGGCTACGGATAGCCTGTGCCGAAGAATAACGTTCAAATATTGTTACCAGCATATTGGCTCAAGTAGGCTATGTGCTAGRCTGCAGGGGTGGGCAACTCCAGTCCTCGAGGGCCTGATTTGGTGTCACACTTTTTCTCCATCCCTAGCAAACACAACTGATTAAATCAAATTGCATTCTAAACTGAAGATCATGATTAGGTGATTATTGGAGTCAGGGCTGGGGCAAAACTGTGACACCAATTAGGCCCTCAAGGACTGGAATTGCCCACCCCTGTGATGGGGAAGTTCTTTTAAGTTTAGTTAGTCATTGTGCGCTCTGAGTCAGCACAGACCTATAATGCAACCCTTCACTTTGAGTTGTGGAGAATCATAGTCCAGGTAGTTGACCTATTGAGCAGGGTAAACTCAACTTCAACAGTGCTGCCATTCAAATTCATGACTTCAAGCTAAAACGAGTCTAGTCTAGCTGATCAGTTTATCCACTGGCTGTATCATCATGAAGATCACATGGTTAATGGAATCAGAGGTACAGCGGCTGGTATTTCATTCTAATTATGATCTATGAACTAATCTGCTCTTAATGTCCCAATGCATGCTGCGGCTCGATCGGCCTGCATCGTGACTGCAAACACTAATGTAAAGTAGTCCTCTTCCTCTCAGAAACTGGGATTGTGTGTGTGCACGTGCGTATGTTTGAGGGGGGGCAATGTGCTTGGTGTTTGTGATTGAGTCTTTTCCGTACGTGCACATTCCTTTGTGCTCACGTGTAGGGGGCTGGCTGCACCTCTTGGGCTTTGRGCGTGCCGTCGGTCGTCGTCCGGTTGCTAAGGGGAATCCAGGTGGAGCCTCACTCTGGTAGATGCAGGGTTAAAGGCCTCCATTTTGTTAGGTAACACCCTAATGGCCTGATCTGTCAGTTGCGTTAAAATGGCAGGGCTTAACCCTTGGTGTTCAGGAACGAACCAGTAGGGGCACCCTCCATGCTGCCACAACCAATGGGAGACGGAGAGTGAGGACGCTGAAGAGGAAAAGTGTTTATCAGTGTACAGTAGATCTATGGCCAGCCACTCTACCCTCCCCCACCACCCAGTCAGCTGGCTCCCTCTCTTTCACTTGTCTTTCTATGCTCTCTCTCTCCCTTTCTCTCTGTTTAGTCTCCATGTACTCAGCTTGGTGGAACCAGATTAAGCAATGTGTTTTTTGTCACAATCAGATATTCCAAAGAAAATGCAGTGGGTTGAAGTTTTACTTTCTCTCTAAATTCATATTAGGAGTTGACGTCATTCTGAACCTAAAACACGATCTGTAGTGCTTAAATTAATAATTAAACAAATGTATTGTGTGTTTTTCATATCTAGGACGATATGTCGATTTTAAAATGTGTATCACAGGGAACAGATGGACACTAATTGCATAGGAAGGAGATTTAATAGCTTTGTGTGCAGCCCATTTATTGGGCAATATTATGTTGTCTCCCTCTCTCACTGGACCCAATAGAGCCCGTTTTAAAAGTGTCAGTGTGCTGTTAATGTTCTAGCTCGCTAAATCCAATCCCTAAGGAAGGTAATTTACATATCAGATAGAAGAGGTTGTTAGCTTGCAGCCTGAGGAAATGGAGCATTTTGATTGATCCTATACCCCTGAAGGACTTCACATGAAAATAGAATGTGCTCACAGGAGAGTCATACCAGGTTCTCCATATTGTTCTAGCCAACTGTGTAATCGATCCATTGTTTATAGCAGGAATAGCTGAAAATGGAATGGGCCTAAACTAATTCAAAAGTGGTAAATGAGCATGCMTTCTGTTTTTCTAAAACAATAAATGTATTACTATATAACTGGCCAAGAAACACGAGGGCAAAGTCACACTTTAGTAGCCTTGTCAATTCGACCAACTTCTACATGTGGCCTTTGGATTAAAAACCAAATAGTTTGTGTGACCACCTGCCAAAGTGGCTGGTGAAATACATTCAAATCAAATTGTGTTAGTCACATGCGCCGAATACAACAGGTGTAGACCTTAGTGAAATGCTTACTTACGAGCCCCTAACCGACAGTGCAGTTTCAAAAAATACAGATAAGAATAAGAGATAAAAGTAACTAGTAATTAATTAAAGAAGAGCAGTAAAAAAATAACATGTACAGGGGGGTGCCGGTACAGAGTCAATGTGCGGGGGCACCGGTTAGTTGAGGTAGTATGTACATGTAGGTAGAGTTTAATTAAAGTGACTATGCATAGATGACAACAGAGAGTGGCAGTGGGGAGGTGGCGGCGGCAATGTGAATAGTTGAGGTAGCCATTTGACTAGATGTTCAGGAGTCTTATGGCTTGGGGGTAGAAGCTGTTTAAAAGCCTCTTGGACCTAGACTTGGTGCTACAGTACCGCTTGCCATGTGGTAGCAGAGAGAACAGTCTATGACTAGGTGGCTGGAGTCTTTGACAATTTTCAGGGCCTTCCTCTGACACCGCCTGGTACAGAGGTCCTAGATGGCAGGAAGCTTGGCCCCAGGGATGTACTGGGCTGTTCGCACTACCCTCTGTAGTGCCTTGCGGTTGGAGGCCGAGCATTTGGCGGGTGTAATTTTCCAACCCTGTTGATAATGGATAGAGTGCAATGTATGAGCATACGTCATTTAGAAACCTGAGGGGACGGTTTGCCTTTAGAATGTGTAGATTAACGCTGTACATTACAAAGCCAGTTATCGAGACCAATTAAAGCATTTGTTTTCTGATACATACCATGTTACCATCACCGTTGCAAACTGATAACACTTTATATCGTGTGATGTGCTGAGAGCATTATTGTATTATTCTGTACATAAATCTGAGACATTCCATTTAGTATGATATGGTATGTATTAATTTATGGATGTCCATCACCCATTTCATATATGTTTTAAGAATTACAATTTATTATGTTACGAATTTGCATTATTTACAGTATGTTATGAATTTTCTTAACGTATTATATTTTACAAATTGTAGCTAGGTGGCTAACGTTAGCTAGCTCACTAACATTAGCTAGTCTAGGGGTTAGGTGAAGGGTTAAGGTTAGAGGAAGGGTTAGCTAACATGCAACGTAGTAAGTTGCTAATTAGCTAAAATGCTGAAGTTATCCGTGATGAGATTTCAACTTGCAAACCTTTGGGTTGCTAGAAGTTTGCGTTATACGCCAACCCGTCCACCCCGACCAACCACCTTTCTTTTTCCCTTAAGTAACCATCTTCCTTATGTAACCATACGAAACGTAACCTAGCATACCAAATGGAGTGTCTCGAATTTACATATAGAATAATACAAAATGCTCTGAGACCAGGTTGTCTCACTCCACCCCCACTTGAGGCAAACAAACTTTTGGTGTTTTGCTTGCTTGAAATGCATAGCCTACTTCAGTAGCGCCTGTTGATTCCTTTACATTACAGGTGTTGATCGACAGATTGGGGTTATTTGTGAGATGATATTGTCTACCAAATTCCGCTGTATTTTACTGACTCACACTGGAGTTGCCAGATAGTGCCTAATGACACTATCATTGATTCTAGATCCATACTTGGCCCTCTGCCCACAGCAAGAATGAMCTCTACTCTATTTCAAACTAAAAATGTTTTTCAGTGTTTTGTACGGGCCATTTTCAAGTAATGAAAGAGAACCTGAACTCGTATTTTCCTGTCTTTTCATGATGAAATGCTTTTGTTTTCTTGAATGGAGGTCACTGACTGAAAGCAAGGCTCAATTCTCACAGCACAGTCTCCTGATTGACACCCTATAGTGAGAGGCAGAAAGAAATGTCATCAATCTGTTCTTGTATGGGCTCTAAGCGCTCTCTTCATTCCACTCCTTCCTGGTACCTTCCTGCCATCACCTGCTTCCAAAGCGCTCTCTCAGCCCCGTGTCAGTGCAGATGACTGGTTGAAGTACTGTTGCCATGTTATTCCCCAGTCAATCCAATCCCTCTTGTGTTACTTTGAATGGCAGTGAATGGATAAACTCTCACTTTCCTACTTGGCCTTTTAGTACATGCGTTTTAGCTGTACTCTACTGCTTATTGCTCTGTCTGTTTTTATTTTCATGTCATCCCAGAGGTTGTCTAATGCAACATCTCCTGATTTCTCACATAATCCAGGTTTCCATCCAACTGTTTTTATGCGAATAAATTACATGTCAAGACAGGCCTAATGGAAACAGCAAATTTGGCGGTAAACGTTCCTAATGTCGACAAAACAAAATACACRAGACAAGGTGGGATATTTTTGTCTGTAAAATTAACTATGCTAGAAATGGCAGTGAAACGCCTTTATTTGCTAATATTGATATAATAACCATCTAGAAGTAAACTTGGAATCGCGTGATATGTTGTGTGGTCCTCCCACTATGAACTCTGGAAAGCATGCAGTTTTTTAGGTTAAGTTAGGATAAGTTTTTAAAATAAGTTAGGATGATCTTCACACTTCCTTTCCAGTAAACATTGAGAGTCTTATTCTGGTGACATGGTGATTGACGCTTGGCTATCGTTTGACAAATAAAAGTAATCTGGCTCTTTTGTCCATAATAATCTCATCATGTAGGTAGCCTACCCACACTGTATCTGAGAGCTGTTGGCTAGAGAGCACGTGCCAAGACCAGAGTGGGCACATTTTGCTATATAACGCAGACGTTTTGCTATATAACGCAGACATTTTTGTGACAACCATCAGAGTTGAAAATGCGATGGCAACTCATTTGAACTTTTATTCAGTAAATGGGAATTTAACGGAAAGTTATTTTTATGTGCACTACGTTATCACGCACAGCCTTTAGTCAATTTGATGGAAAAACATCTGTGGTGGGAAAATGCACATATTGTTTAATGCAGATTTTTGAATATTTGCATGAAAATCTGTCGCCGATTGGATGGAAACCTAGCTATAGATAGACATTGCTTGGTGAATAGCAAATGAGCTTCAACAGGGTGGTAGGTAGGCGAAGTGTGACGTGACATTTGAGGACGGGCACATAAGTCTCTCAAATGTTGCATCTTCATGATGCCATCCATCTACTATGAGACGAGTCATGCATGCCTGAGCTACAAACAAGAATAGCTCCCTTAGAGATGACTCTACTGGATGTCATCAGCAGGGAGGGAATTGCAGAGGCCATTCTGGCTCCTATGATTCACATGTAGACCTACGTCAAGAGCAGGTAATACTACACTGTGCTGTCCCACTCAGGCCCTGCGGCCATTTTGGGCCCTGCCTGCATTCAGGGAGGACGTTCAGTGACCACCAGTTCCCTCCAGTGTTACTAAGTGTGTTTGTGAATGTATGAGCTCAGGGCATGATAGTAAAGAGCTGTGTGCTCTGTGGTTCATGCATGCTCCACCCCCTTCAGATAGATGCCCTTTGTGCTCATGGATGGGTAGAAACGGGGCACATCTGTCCTTGTTATGTCGCAGTGCTCAGTCCCTCTTAGCGCAACAGTGTTTCCACCCCACCATTTTATAGGCAGGGTCCCTCTTGCCTCCACCTCTCGTGCCCTCCACCTCTCTTGGTTCTGTTATCATTGCTTGAGCTTCCTAAATCTGGCCTCCGTTTGTTTTAGTTGAAAATGCCCTGCCTTCCTGGAAAATAGGCAGATTTTAGTGAAACACTGAGCAGATGTGGGGGATATTATGAATCACTATAGCTCTGTGGCAATGCAAGGGCTGAGTGGGCGAAAAATGCTGAGCTGACCAGTTTCAGCAGCCTGGCCAACTGGTTCCTCTTAGGGCTGGGCGATATGGCCTAAAAATAATCTATTTATTTTAGATTTTTTCAAATTTATGGCGATTCACAATATATATAAAATGTATTATATTGTCTCTAAATAAGCTTTGTTGTACCATTTACAGGTAAAAGACGCTGCATTTCAAACAGTCAGCAACAATCTAATGAAGTCAGGGCTTGTGAAATTATACATAGGCTAAATGGTAAAGTAGTTTAATCTGCTTTTTCTTTGTAATAATCACTGGTSTGGCTTTCAAGTCTATGAAAATACCCTTGTTAGAAATGTTACCAAAACCATGCATCTCGTAGCAGGCATTAGCTGTAGAAAATGAACACAGCTAGGTCTCATAAACAATCTGTCATGCATAATTCCACATGCTAGTGAATAGCCAGATAATCTTTCATATTTAAAGTCTAGCCAACTTGGATATATTTGCTAGCTAACACGGTAGAACAGTTGAATTGTTATGAACGCACCCTTCTGTCCATCCAACTGTTTGAACAGCATGCTAGCCTGTCCACTTTGTTCAGATAGGCCACTTGATTTCAATATCTTATTTCTCAGAATAAGAACGAGGTGCCAATTCCTTATATAATAGTTTATGCTCATTGTACATAAAACACAGACTAGACCGCTAGTATAGGTCTGTGGCTAAACTGCTACATTAATTTTCCAGAATCAATGTTCATTGAGAGTCTGTTTTTAGGGGTCTGCTCTTCACGCAGTTTGAGGAGTTGAGACATAAAGACTATAGTTAGAAAGGTTCAGTTGTCCTCCATTACAGTGAAACGATGTCTGTGTTTCGGTGTCCATGTTCGAGGTCGACCAATTTTATCGGAATGGCAGATTTTTTTWATTTGGGCCGATTTCAAGTTTTCATAACAATRGGTAATTGGCATTTTTGGACGCTGATTACATTGCACTCCACGAGGAGACTGCGTGGCAGGCTGACTACCTGTTACGCGAGTGCAGCAAGGAGCCAAGGTAAGTTGCTAGCTAACATTAAACGTATAAAAAACAATCAATCTTAACATAATCACTAGTTAACTACACATGGTTGATGATATTACTAGTTTATCTTGCTTGTCCTGCGTTGCATATAATCGATGCGGTGCTTGTTAGTTTATCATCGAATCACGGCCTACTTCGCCAAACAGGTGATGATTTAACAAGCGCATTCGCGAAAAAAGCACTGTCGTTGCGCCAATGTGTACCTAACCATAAACATCAATGCCTTTCTTAAAATCAATACACAATTATATATTTTTTAAACCTGCATATTTAGTTAATATTGCCTGCTAACACAAATTTCTTTTAACTAGGGAAATTGTGTCACTTCTCTTGCGTTCTGTGCAAGCAGAGTCCGGGTATATGCTGCAGTTTGGGCTGCCTGGCTCGTTGCGAACTGTGTGAAGACCATTTCTTCCTAACAAAGACCGTAATTAATTTGCCAGAATTGTACATAATTATGACATAACATTGAAGGTTGTGCAATGTAACAGCAATATTTAGACTTAGGGATGCCACCCGTTAGATAAAAAAATGAAATGGTTTCGTATTTCACTAAAAGAATAAACGTTTTGTTTTCGAAATGATAGTTTCCGGATTTGACCATATCCCTTTAGCGGGATCATTTTCCTAAACAACCGCTGAATTGCAGGGCGTGAAATATTACAAAAAATATTTATCATGCAATCACAAGTGAAATATACCAAAACACAGRTTAGCTTGTTGTTAATCCACCTATTGTGTCAGATTTTGAAAATATGCTTTGCAGCGAAAGCAATCCAAGCTTTTGTGAGTGTATCAATCAATGCTAGAACAGCTAGCCCCAAATTAGCATGGTCACGAAAGTCAGAAAAGCAATAAAATTAATCGCTTACCTTTGATAATCTTTGGATGTTTGCACTCACGAGACTCCCAGTTACACAATAAATGTTCTTTTTGTTCGATAAATATTACTTTTATAACAAAAAAATGCCATTTGGGTTGCGCGTTATATTCAGAAAACCAAAGCTTCGTTCCGTTCGACGAAAATTCCAAAAAGTATCCGTAATGTTCGTAGAAACATGTCAAATGTTTTTTATAATCAATCCTCAGGTTGTTTTTAACAAACATAATCGATAATATTTCAACCGGACCGTAACCTATTCAATAAAAGAGAGAAAGAAAATGGAGAGCTACCCCTCTCGCGAGCAGGAACTAATCAAAGGACACCTGACACTTTTGAAAAATCTCGCTCATTTTTCAAAATAAAAGCCTGAAACTATGTCTAAAGCCTGGTCACAGCCTGAGGAAGCCATTGGAAAAGGAATCTGGTAAATTTAAATGGAAGAAAGACGGGCAAGGAAACACAGATAAATTTTAAAAAATCACGTCCGGGTTAGATTTCCTCAGGTTTTCGCCTGCAGAATCAGTTTTGTTATACTCACAGACAATATTTTGACAGTTTTGGAGACTTTGGAGTGTTTTCTATCCTAATCTGTAAATTATATGCATATTCTACGATCTGGACCTGAGAAATAGTCTGTTTACCTTGGGAACGTTATTTAAAAATAAAAAAATCTCACCCCTAGCGTCAAGAGGTTTTAATGACCTAACATGCTGACCAGACCGGACACGTCGCGTGCGCGAGCGTTGCAAGATATATTTTGAAATCCATGTTATTAAATTATTGCACCCACTGCTCGCTCGCGCCAACGAGCGTCTGCGTTGCCAAGGGCTAAAATAGAAGTCATTCCTATTTCTGACGCAGATCGCACTGCAAGTCCTGCCTCTCCCATCTCCTCATTGGTTTATAGAAGCAGGTACCCACGTGCCATCTCATCATTGGTTATACCCACATGGGTGATTGAAAGACGAACTGTTTTGCCGGTTGTCGTGGTAATACTATGAAAGTGTAGATGCCAATCACCGTATAAGTTAAAAAATGAAAAAGCCTGGAAGGAGGAGAGATGACTAGAAATTATTCGGTTGACCGTTTTATGTGTGGATTCATTGTCGGAGTAGAGGACCTTGTGCATTTCAGGTAAAATAACAACCCAATGTTTATATCCCAGGAAAAATTGGCTAGCAACAGCGAGCTAGCTAAATAGGACAAATTAGCTAGCAAGTGCAAGCTAACTAGCTAAATTGCCATACACGTTTTAATGCTTTTCGACCTGTCCCCAAATGAATGTAATTGTGAGTTTGTTTTGATATTTTAACCTGCGTGTCGTGATCTCGTTTGGTGAAGGGGGACAAAATAAATGTATGCACGATGGCGCACACGCGCAGCCYGTTTGGGTTCCATGTAAGGCTCGTATTTCTGTGTATTATTTAATTAAGTCTATGATTTGATACTTGATAGAGCAGTCTGACTGAGCGGTGGTAGGCAGCAGCAGGCTCGTAAGCATTCATTCAAACAGCACTTTCCTGCATTTGCAAGCAGCTCTTCACTGTGCTTCAAGCATTGCGCTGTTTATGATTTCAAGCCTATCAACTCCCGAGATTAGGCTGGCAATACTATAGTGCCTATAAGAACATCCAATAGTCAAAGGTATATGAAATACAAATGGTATAGAGAGAAATAGTCCTATAATTCCTATAATAACTACAACCTAAAACTTCTTACCTGGGAATTTTGAAGACTCATGTTAAAAGGAACCACCAGCTCTCATATGTTCTGAGCAAGGAACTTAAAAGTTAGCTTTTTTACATGGCAAATATTGCACTTTTACTTTCTTCTCCAACACTTTGTTTTTGCATTATTTAAACCAAATTGAACATGTTTCATTATTTATTTGAGACATTGATGTATTATATTAAGTTAAAATAAGTGTTCATTCAGTATTGTTGTAATTGTCATTATTATAAATTATTTATATAAATAAAATCGGCCAATCGGCTTTTTTGGTTCTCCAATAATCGGTATCGTCGTTGAAAAATCATAATCGGTCGACCTCTAGTTCATATGAGCGATTTTTATTTGACCAAACCTCAAATGCAAATAGCGAGTTGAAACCACTTGTAAGAGAGAAAGAAGTGATCTTTCATCTTTGTTATTCTGAGTAGCAGGGGGAGGAGGTTGTGTGTGTGTGTAGCAGGGGGAGGAGCTTGTGTGTGTGTTGTGTAGCAGGGGGAGGAGCTTGGTTTGTGTGTGTTGTAGCAGGGGGAGGAGCTTGGTGTGTGTGTGAATGGGAAGGTGCAGTCACAGCAGAATTAGTGAAAGGAGATGAGAACAATCAGAGCTACATTCTTGCAATACAGGCATTTGGAATATCTTGCTAAACATGAATTAGATGTATTGCCCAGCTGTACTACTTCACATGTTTGAGAGTTTTGGGATGTTGGAGATACTCCTGCAGAATTTGAATCCTGTTTGAGGTGTTTACGTAGTCTAAGCATCAGTGCTAGGAGTGGCTGGTATTAGTCTCCTGGGGTGAAATGTGTGTGTGTGTGTGTGTGTGTGTGTTCCAGCTACCAATGACGCACTAAAACTCCAAGTCCAAGCATCTGTTTTTTTCTTTCTTATGTGTGCTTTAAGTCAAGTGGGAATTGAACTGAGTTCCAACCAACATTGGAGAATTTCAGACTGATCCACTCAACTCACTTACAGGTCCAATAAACTGGCAATCAAGTGTTGTTTTTTTTGTCACAAGTGAGTTTGTTGTCAATGTGAACTGCATACACTTGACAAGCTCTAGATTAATTTATTGTGAGCATCATCGATTTAGTTTACAGTCATCAAAGCAATTTACTCGACATGTTTATCCTTAACCTTGACTGGTGAATGTGTTTTTGTGCTTGTGTCAAGATGACATTACAATAGCCATTTTGCAGAAAGTAGCCTGAGTGACTGAGGGTTTAGGCTGGCCTTGTACACACTCCAAGGTACGCAAGTGTGAAAATCAGTTCCTTGTTTGACAGGCCGACCCGAGGTGTGGTTCACCCATTGAGCTGTTTTGATGTGAGCCATAGCAAAGATGTTATCATGCGTACAAAGTTTGTAAAGCCCTGATTCTAATGTGCCAGCACATTTTATAGGGCACAGTTTATGACACTAATTGAACATGGCCAACGTTATGGTTTCCAGATGTGAAAGGGTAAACACGATTCAGAGCACTGGTGGATGTTTAATTCTACATCATTATTGTGTCACCACCTGAATTAATTAAATACAGATCATACTGAAATCTAGGCTTTCGAATCTCTTGATAGTCTCCTTTTTTCTCTCCGAATGAATCTATTGATTCAGTGTGGTGTGTGTGTCATTGACAATCAATGTTTTAAGCAATTAGACCTAAATAAAGTTGACATGGATCACTTCACTATTGATAGTGATTGGTTCGGTGTTATAGATTGATTGCCATTTTGCATCCTTCAGTTGTCTCTGTACATTTTTCAGTAGTGTCTGTGATGCTGTTCGCCTCCTGTTCTCTGGCTGACATTTGTGTTTTGGAATGCAGGCGACAGCATCTCTGCCCCCCCCCCCCCCCCCCCCCCCACCTCCCAGTGGCAGGAGGCTGTGGCTGCCATTCGGTCTCTCTGGGTTAAAACCTGCTCCCTCCAGCCTCTTCTCAACCCGCAGACTGGTTTAAACCGGTTCCCATGGAAAGGCTTTGTGTCTCCCATGGAATCTTGGGAAGGGTAATGTGGAGCTCTGCTCTGGTGATGTCACAGTGGATGAGAAAGACCTTGAGTCAGCCTTCTTTATCTGATGGTAGAAGTGTGTATTCTCAGGTAGCCTATACAGTGGCTGCCCCAATGATTGTTTACAGCCTATATAAGGGGAGAGATGAGGCAATTATATTTACTTAAGAGGAGACAGCAGACTAGAAGTGCTGGAGTCAGCAGGCTTGAAAGGAGATAAGAGTAGGCCTAATGGTCTTCCAACCCCCCCTTCCCTGTACTTCAACTCTAGTCCAGAACACACACACACACACACACACTCTGTCAAGTACACACTGAGCTCTGATTCTTGTTTCAGTTTATAACCTGTGCGTCTGTGAGATGTTCATGTCTGTGAGTGTATGCATTATCCATGGTGTAGTGCCATAGTTGTGGGTCATGCTGATGTTCAAGCTGAGTGTGTCTCCCTCCTGCTCCATCCTCTGCTATTACTTTAATGATGGGGGATTTGGGTCAGCATCTGGGGAGCTGGCATTGAGGCAGGCCTGTGCTGCAGTCAGGTCAGTCAGACAGAGAGCCCCCCCCTCTCCAGCACAGCTGGAGGAATTACTGACCGGCCCGCTACCACACGTCCACACTGATATGGTGCCCCAGTGAGCATTTAGGCCTAGATTTGTGCAGTTTTCATTGGTCAAGTGGTTGTTTATTTTTCCCCGACAGTGGTGTTTGCATTGCATGACCATTCATTATCAGCCAGTGTTCAACTTCCATCTCATCTTGGGGTGGTGTGATGCTACTTAAGCCTGCCCGCCGCTGATCCAGACCTGTGTTTGTTTATCCATATCTTTAACCCCCCTGTCTCTCGTTCTGTGTCCCCAGGTTGAGCGATGTCGGAGGAGGCGGTGCGTCAGACGCGCAGCCAGAAGCGGGCCCTGGAGAGGGACGTGGTGGCCCCTGGCAGCCCCGGGGGTGAGCTGGACATTAAGAAGGTGAAGCTGGAGAACTGTGAACAGCCACCTGCAGCAGACAGCCCTATAGCTCTAGTGGCTGTGGGGGGAGGAGATGTGGTGAAGACGGAGCAGGCAGCCAAGGTGGCCAGCATGAGCATCCTGAAGACCGACGAGGTCAAGGCTACTATCAAAGTGGAGGTGCAGACCGGGGACGGGCCTGTCGACATGAGCACGTCCAAGAGGTGAGAAGAACACTGATTACATCTGGCCTTTGGTGCATGTTTACAATATGATGGGTTGTCTTGGAGTCTGCTCATGGTACATTTTGGTGACTAGGGAATGTAGTGCTTTGTTATGACTGGAAAGGGACATTTGCTTGGAAAGCAAGTTTGCCTTCAAAATACAATTTTTAAAAGTGGAACATTGTAAATCCAAAAAGGCAAATATGGGATGATGTTGATATTGTCCTGAATTGATTATCCAGCTGTTAAGTTTTTGGTTAATTTTTAAAGTTGTATGTCTCTACTGAGGCAGTATGTGAGAGAGGCCTTGTCCAGATCTTCAGATATGGTTGGGTTAAAATGAGTTATGAGGGTATGCATGGATGGTCATGTGCTGTTGTTGATGGTGGGGGGGTTGGTTGGTTATGGAAAAAGTTATCTTTTGACAAGTTGAAGCCTAGGCTGTTACAGTGTGTGTGTTGCAACAACTGTGTGTAGGTGTGTTTGAACTGCTGTCTGCGTTAGCTAGCGAGTGGGCTTCTCACACAGGAAGTGCATGTCTGTGCTCCCTCTGTTCCGGGTGGCCTGCCCCCATTTTGAGAAGTCTGAGGCTCTGGCTGACGGGCTCCATTTTCTCCAACACCTGAACTCTGCCTCACTTCATACAAAATGAAGGCTGTGTGTCACAAACTGGTTCCAGCCGGTCGTTGCTATGGTTTCCACTTTGGAAGGAGCAGTTGGGGAAAGGAGGGGCCGTTGAGTGGGTGTGTCACATGACCAAATGCCTGATGTCATGATGTGAGCTCTTCACTTGGTAGTCATTAATATACACTGGAGGTGAGAGCAGTAGTACGCAAGGAAGATAGCCGCCAAGGAAGGGCTTTGCAGTTATGCATCGTAGAAGTTCACCCTCATGTCACCTTTGCCCTTTTCTTCACCCTAAGCCTGTGCTGCTACTGTTTTTGTGTAGAACTTTTAGTGTTTGCAGAGGAGATCTAGCATTTTGATCCAACTGTTTCAGAAACTGGGTGCCGAGTAATAGAATATGCATTGCTTCCCAATGTTATTGAATTAGAAAGATATAAAAACACTTATTTTGCCCGGATAGACCTTTTTATAGGCTAAAGCAAACGGTTGATGACATTTGTCTATGTCCAGTTTCGTGAATAGGTATTCCTACCAGTACAAACCACTATCTCCCATGAGGTTACTCTTTCAGAGGAAGTGCGAGTCAACACTGCTGAGTATTCCAGAGAACTAACGTTAGTAGCTTGTAGAAACGGAAGCCGTGGCCACTGGATCTTATGTAACCACGTACTTGGCTTTTGTTTATGCTTGTCTAATCAGCTTTCAGGGTGGAGATGATCACCTCGTCACCAAATATATAATAACCCTCGCTTTGCCCATTGCCTGGGCTAGGAGTTTCTCCTGGTTAGGTCGTGTGTGTGTGGTCCTATCCATTGGTTTACTTTTTGCCCTACTTGGTCCATTGCTTTACAAGCCCTCTATATCACCAGCTGTGGATTGTGTGACTGTAAACCATAGCTACTGTATCTCTCTCGGCCTGCCCTCTAAACAACGAGGCCTCAGCCCTGTTACCACCGCAGGGCCCTGGGATGTTTTGCACCAGCCAGGATGACTGTGTCCTTGTTGATATGCCTGTGTACTACCCTCTGCATCGTAGCACAATACACACAGTCAGTCAGGGTGTATACAATAGGCTGTCTCCTAGCCATGTTCCCCTCCCCCACCCCTCTCTCTCCCCTCCAGTGTCTCCTGCGGGCCTCTGCTCTGCGACTCTGGTGTCAGCAGCTGGGAGGGGTGGGGCTGCAGGCATAGCTACTGTCCGTACAAAGCGTCACCTACCCACCTCCCAGCCTCACTCCCCCACGGGGTACGAGCGGGACGCCTGCTGTGTAGGGGCCAGCGAGCGATCTCCTCCATCGGCCTTTCACTCCCCCTCTCCGTCACAGGCTCCACGCTGAATACCGCTGCTCCTCTTTGTCCTCCTCAGGCTGGAGGAAACAACAGCTAGCTAAAGCCACAGAGGGAGCTATGAGGCCAGATCTAATCACACAGCCGGCCTAAGTCTGCAACTTGTAGCTCGGGCCTAGAAGCGCACGTATTTTGGCTCTGTTTTGAATGCATTCATTTTCTCCTCTTATATTCCAGTTGTAAGGAGTTGGAGTCTGCTTGTTATTCAGACAGGGCTCTGAACAGAGCTCCCACTCCACCATGACGGCTCTATTGATCTCAGATCAACTTGGGTGTCCCACAACTGCTGCTCACTCATAGACCACTGAAATGTTAGAATTTACCGCCCTCTACTGGACCCATCTTGCTACTGTATCTTTTTGCATACATGCCCAAGTGGTTCTCATTTGCTAGGTGATTAGTGATCACACTCAAATGAATTTCCAAATTGTGTGAGGAGAGGGATTGTCACTCAAGGGGGGTTTTGCTCTCCATATTTACATTTTGCCTAGTAGAGTTTAGTTTATAAAGTAAATTGTTTGTTTCTCTCTCTTCTCCCAGTGACTTAAAGAAAGAGAGGCAGCCCCTGTCACCAAACAATGACGTCATAGTGCTGTCAGACAATGAGCCGTCCAGCCCCGTCATGAACGGCCTGAACCATTTCAGGAAGACAGACACTGACCTGCTCATGGTACGACCTGACACACACACACACACACACACACACACACACACACACAAACACAGCGACTCCTCTCCTTTGTACTATTCACAATGTTTCTTTATCTACCATGGATGCAAATAAATTCTAATGTAGTTGTGTGTATGACCCCCTGCTGTCTTCCCTTGTGTAGAAGAGCAGGCCAGATGAGAGGGAGTGCATCATCAAACAGTTGATGGAGGAGCTGAGACTACAGGAGGCCAAGCTGGTGCTGCTGAAGAAACTACGACAGAGCCAGACACAGAAGGAGAGCACTGTACAGAAGGTATCTAAACAAATGCACACACACTGTTTGCGCTAAACCCCTAGATTGCCATGAATAGTCTGGTCTCTCTCTTCCAGCCAACCTCTGGCTCTGTAGCCACTCCTCCACCTCTGGTCAGAGGCAGCATGACATCAGGCAAAGGAGTGCTACAGGTACAGGCAGCTACTGCTCACCACCACTACACAATGCAATCATACGGATGTACATTGCTGCTGTTGTGTACCACACATTCACGCTCCTTGTAATAGTATACCAGTGCATCCATTCAGCCACTAAGTACATTCAAGCTCTCTGTACTAGCTTGTTGTCAGTGTGTCATCTGTTCAACCATGCTGTGCTGTCTGAGGTAATCACACAGTTAGCGGTGACACACTACAGCTGATGTGAAATGGCTGTTTAGCATTTACTTTGTGACTTGACAGAACGATTTTAAATATGACATGACATGACAGGGACTGGCCACTTGCCAGCAAATGTCAACACTGATCATGTGATGCTTTCATGGGCAAATCTCGTTGCCATTAAATCATGATTTAGCCAAAGGTCTGAGTTACARGTGTGGCTTTTGAGTTGGGAATCGTCCCTCATCGTATGGGTTCATCATGTGGTTGTGTTGCGTGTAAACCCTGTTGTTTTTGTGTCCAGGTGTCGTCAGTCCGTAGCTCAGGCACAGTGATCCCTCCTCCATTAGTCCGGGGTGGGCAGCATGTCCCGTCCAAGCAGAACTCCCAGACCACCATGCCACCCCTGGTCAGAGGGGCGCAGGTAACTTATACTCTGGTACTTACCTTTTTTAAACATACTTTTGTTGTTGTCTGTTGAGTATGCCCCTTTGGTACTTGTGCAATGTCAGTTATTAATAAGGCAGGTAGCCTAGTYGTTAGAGCGTTGTGCCAGTAACCGAAAGGTTGCTAGATCGAATCCCCGATCCGACATGGTAAAAATCTGTCGTTCTGCCCCTGAACAAGGCAGTTAACCCACTGTTCCCCGGTAGGACGTCATTGTAAATACGTAATTGTTCTTAACTGACTTGCCTAGTTAAAGAAAGGTTACATTTTAAAAAATTAAGAAATACAAATTCTAACATTCTCTGTATGATCAGTGTATATTTTCATAAATTTTTATGCTGCTTTCTAAACAAATTCCTTGGATGTGAACTCTCTGCAACCAATAGACCAAATGCATAACACACACGCTTGTCAGTCTTTTCCAGTAAATTCATTTTACAATGATATTTTGCATATCTTCTCTCAATCTCTCTCTCCATGCCCTCTCCTGCCTCTGTCCCTCTCCCTGTGTGTGTGACTCCCCTCTCCCTTATGTCCATGCCGTACCCTATCTTCCTGTGTGTGTGTGACGTTGTCAGCCCATCGCGGTATCTCCCCAGCAGATCGCGTCCCTGCGGCAGCAGCAGCAGCAGCACTCTGGGTCGGGCCCCCCTCCCCTGCTGCTGGCCCCCAGAGCCTCGGTCCCCAACGTCCAGGTGCAGGGCCAGAGGATCATCCAGCAGGGCCTCATCAGGGTAGCCAACGTCCCAAACACCAACGTCCTGGTCAACATACCACAGGTCAGACCACTATCACCCAGGACAGTCAGAAACACAGATCACTAAACGTACTGGCCAGCATCTTACATTAAGACCCCTTCGACTTCCAACAGCATTACTTCTCCATCGCTTTTCATCTTGACTAATATGTGTCTCTGTTCCACAGGGCTCTCAGAAGGGCTCGTCCGTGACGTCCCAGGCCGGGATGGGCAGCAGTGTGTCCACGGTCCAGGCCAACGAGTCCCCGGCTGCTCGCCAGGCGGCTGCCAAGCTGGCTCTGCGTAAGCAGCTGGAGAAGACCCTGCTGGATATCCCTCCTCCCAAACCTCCCACCCCCGAATTCAACTTCTTGCCATCAGCAGCCAACAACGAGTTCATCTACCTGGTGGGCCTGGAGGAGGTGGTGCAGAACCTGCTGGACACACTGGGACGGGGTGAGTTTATACTTTCATTCAGAAATATTGATTCATTGCATCAGCAGTTTTATATGCTTTTTATGGTAGTAGTAGTAGCTAATCTCTTTTCATTCTACCTCCCTTGCTCTATTTGAAAGCTGCTGGCATAAGGTACGTAATACTGGCATGTCACTTTTCTGTGTTTCTCTCAGGCAAGCAGCAGGGTCAGTCTGTTGCCCCGGAGATCCCCGTCCCCGAGGAGCCGCACACCTGCGCCCAGTGCAAGACTGACTTCACGTCGCGCTGGCGCTCGGAGAAGAGCGGCCCCGTCCTGTGCGACCACTGCATGTCGTCCAACCTGAAGAAGGCCCTGAAGGCAGAGCACACCAACCGGCTGAAGGCAGCCTTCGTCAAGGCCCTGCAGCAGGAGCAGGAGATAGAGCAGCGCATCCTCCATCAGGCCGCCTCCACTGTCTCCAAAACACCCTCTTCCTCTGGGATGAAGAGCGAGCACCAGCAGCATGTGCTGGTGTCACAGCAGTACAAGCAGGCCAGAGCCCATCTTCAGCAGCAGCATAGAGGCACGCCTGTGGCCCGCCACCACTCCTCCATCAAGCAGGTCAGCACTGGGACGCAACACTACACACAACTAACTTGTACGAAAGGGGAAGCTTGTCTGTACATTTTGATACCTTWAAACAGTGGCAACCTTTTTAATTATATTAACACATTGGTTAATTACTAAACGTAATATTTTCTCCCTCCCCCTCTCAGAGCCCTGGTCAACTGTCCCGTAGTGTACAGCAGGCGGTGGGGTCTCGCGGTGTCAGTCACTCGTTCCCCACATCCTCTCAGCAGCTGCAGAACGCTGTGACGGCGGCCGCGCTGGCCAGCAGGCCAGGTAAGCATGCCATGCGCCCGGCGCAGGGGACAAAGGGCAGCAGCAATAACCCCTCGGCCAACCCCAACGCCTGGAGGAAGCAGACCACCGGGAACTCAGGTAGATGAACCTCTACAGGACAGAGACAAGACCCTGTTCTCACCTGCTTCTCTTTTTCTCTTCCTCCTCTTCTCTCCCTCTTTCTCCTCTTCTCTCCCTCCCTGGCGACCTAAAATACATTCTAGTGTCACAAAAGGTTGTGGAAGGTGCATTATTACCTCAATGAGGTGATTGTATGCTTGCCTAGTTAAATAAATAAATACAAATGGGGTGACTGTTAGTCTGAGATGTAGATAGGCTTTAGCTAGCTGACCCTTTCTCTCTCTTTGCCTTTCCTCTGGTTCTGGATCAGACTCATTTGTGTTTTTAAAATGTAGAATCCATTCATTCCAATAAAAAAATGTGTGTCCTTGATTTTTGCTGTAATGGCTGCAGACAGGCTAAAGGATGGTAGAGGGTGTTTGAGATGTTTCCTGTTTGTGTCCCTGGTTCAAGTCCCGTGTACTCACTGCTGTGGTTGTCGTCTCCTTCCAGGTATGACCATGGCCTATGTGAACCCCAGCCTGTCTGTCAACAAGACCACCACCTCAGCCAACCTGGAGCGCCAGAGAGAGTACCTCCTGGACATGATCCCCTCCCGCTCCATCTCCCAGACAGCCAACACATGGAAATAACACCACCCCTCTATCAACCCTTATTATTAATCTGAATAATAGTCACTCATTATCAATTTAACAAAGGACTCCTCTCTGGAAAACAATATCACATAATCTACCATTGACCAATGAAATAAAAACTAAAACGCACCTCTCCTTATGTTCTCTCCCTCCGCCATCTATCTTCCTGTGAGTCTTCAGTTCTAGTGTGGAGCACTGGTGTTGTACTGGGAGAATACAGGGCTRTGAGAGATGCCACATCCAAAAGGGTGGCATGGACTTAATCAATCTCAAACATTTCTGCTGCCTCCCTTTCCTGGTCAGTTTTGATCTTCACACATTCACACCGAGAGGGAGGGATGTCCCAGTCCAGCTGTGTCTGTGGCTCTGATTGGCTATCCACTGTGAATGATGCGCCTTCATCTCCCCCCTTCTACCTGGGAGAGCCAGGACTGGGTCTCTCTCTGGCCTCAGTGGTAGCCTGGCAGGGCTGGTGGCACAAGACTGCAGACAGACAGATGTCATGGCAGGGACTGCGGGTGATGCCTCGATCACACCGACGGCTTTATTGCATTTTGTTACACCAGAAGTACATTCATTTCCAATGGAACGCTGCGTTTGCCTTGCAGCATTGCTTTGCAGAGGCAGTTGCAGTGCGTTCTGTGTGGTGCATACGTTGGATTTAACTTATGCGTCAAACTGTATGCATAGACAGCTTGACAGAAATGGTAGCAGAAGGTGAATGTTGAAATTTTGTTGCACACATATCCAGATGATGCTGCGTACTAATTTGCGCAATGACACTATCGGTGTGATCAAGGTGTGAACCTAGAGGACCATCCAAGGAATACTAAAATAGCTTCAGCTTTGCAAAAATAAAAAATACTTTTGGAAGAAGAACAAAATCTATCCACAGAATAGACTGCCTTGTCTTTGAACCGACGGTGTGCAGAACAGAGGAGCAGCCCGGAGTGTGTCTGGTTATTTTGTATGGCTCAATGTTAGAATATTTTTTGGMTTTTTTTATAAGTCAAAAGATTCTGCTCCCTTCTATTTTGGAACTGGACTCTTTCATGGAGGTCTCTGTTTGTTTGAAAGGTAACGTTACTGTTGAGGTGGTTTTACATCTGTTGGTTTAGTGTTTCATTTTGAAAGACTTTGTTTTCTAAGCTGAAAAAGGATTAAGTAACTAACTTAACTTTTTAATATGTACAAACACGGAACACATTGTGGGAGGATTATTCTTGTAAATGGTTTAAAAAAAACTAAAAAACTAAAAATGGAGCCTTCCAAAGAAATAGTGCAGCCAAAATGATCCTTTCTTTCTACTCTTTTTTTTTTTTACCCTTGGTGGTCAAAATGGACAGGATGTGCTTTTTTTCCTGAAATGCAAAGGGGGAGGGGAAAGGGACTTCATTTTATGAAGCCATTTTGCTTTTAGTCAGGTTGTGGGGCATTACTTTTCTTACAGACAAATGCTGTCTCTGGGTATATTTATAGGGTCACTAGTTAAGATGTATGCTTATGCCCTCAGTTCCAATGGATCTCCACTTTAGATTATTTTCTTGTGTTTCCAGTGTTTTCTACGCACCCATTCATTGGTCTAAAAAGCTGGACAGCTTTCAGAATGTAGTTATGTGAAACCCTAGAAACATTTATACTTGTATTTGTGTTTTCTTTTACAAGGGAGAGTGTGAGTTATGTCAGATCCCTTAATTAGCTAGCTTGCTAGCCCATCTGGTGGAAAGGCCAGCGGTATTGCATTTATATAGGTGGTGCAGTACAGGGTAAGAAAGTGTTGAAATATGCACCATGCTTACAAAGCTCCCTCTCAGAAGGAATAAGACGGTGCTGTGTCAGTATGAGGTCTTATGAGGTCGAGCTTCTGTATCCAAACATGGTTCAGAGCTACACAACAGTTCAGTGGCCTAATAGAAATTAAACTGAAAGGAAATGATCAAACAATGCTTTGAATTTAGGTTCTATCTTGTGCTGCCACAATTTCTTTTTTTCTCTTCTTTAAAAAAAAATGTGGAGTACATGCTTTCCCCTGATTAATACGTTTAACACTGATAGCAGTGTGTGTGGTGTTCCAGACCTCCGGATAAACCAAGTGTGTTTGTTAACAATGAGACACCGTAAGTGTTAATAAAGTGCTGGTTCATACAGCAACTCCCCAGCTTGTCCTTTTCATATGAATCCCATTGTTTTCTGTAACCACCAAGTTATTTGGCTGATCTCCCATTGTTATAGATTTGGTCCTTTTTTTCTTCTCATACCTACCCTATTATTAGATTTCAGAGAGATAAATGGGCTTTCATCTCTAACATATTTGCCATATAGTGGACTACTTAATAGGGCTTTGGGTAAAAGCAGTTCACTATATGGGGAATAGGGTGTCATTTGAGATTTGCTTGTTCATCTTATGGAGACCTGCTCAGAGCCATGATGGTTGGGGTCCTTGGCCTGCGTTCCAGGTAGAGGTCTCGATCATTCTCTATAAGTCGCCAAAAGGCTGTATTAGCATGCACAGCGCCATTGAGGGCTTCCACCATTTTAATGTAGTCAACTCAGTGGGACTTCCAACTTAATTGGCTAATCCCTCCTGGTGACATGTCCAACCGGGTCATCAGGAGGGATCAGCTAATCGTGAAGAAAATAAATTGACTACTTCAAAATGGAGATAGCATGGGCAGCACCATTGAGGCTGACAGACGCTATAATGGCACAGATATAAAGATGAGTCCTCTGTCTATCTCTGGTTCCAGGCTGCAGGTGCAGCAGCCATTAGTGTGCTGTCCTGACTACTGCCTGCTGCAGTTTGACGACTAACACCATTCCGTTTTATCTGGGGTGCTAGCACTTTACCATGTAGCGCCTCACCCTAAATTTTTTTCCCCCTATTTGTTTAGAGTTGTTTTCTTGCTCTATCAAGTAAAAAATAAACAATTTAACCGTTCCTTTTTATTCCAGGCTTTGTTGTAGATTGTATAATGTTGATTTGAATGACTTTTCCTGACAATTATTTTAATGATTTTTGTAGGCCTATACAAAAACTAATTGAATTACCTTGTTTAATTATAACATGATCAGGCTTATTGTCCTGCTATATAAAACGTCATCAGGGATTTAGTATTTGTTTTACCACTCACATACGTCATTGAAATTGCCCAAGAGTTACCATAGATTTAGTGATCAGATGTTTGGGTCTTAGTTACTTTCAAACAGTATATGGAAAAGGGCAGTACAACTGTCGTGATATCTTGGAAATCCATCAAATAGGTGCAGCAGCACATCTATTCATAAATGATCTAAAGGCATGATATAGAATCTACATGTTCCATCAATAGTAAGACCGCATAGGTGTGCGTAAAATACTCGCCAGTTTGGAGGTACGTGATGGGCGTCTGGTCATGCCGCTCCAAAGCAGAGTATCTTTCCACTTGCCGTGCGTTCTTGGGTTCGCTTTATGAGCATGTTTCTGGCTCAAGGTAAGAGACCTGCGACTCTGTGCTCGACATTTTGAAGCTGTGGGTGTCGTGTGTACCTGTGTAGACAACGCGGCCAGTGCATCTGTCATCCTTTTTGATTTACAGGTGTAAACGAACCTCCAGATATTGTTACCATAGAATTAGACTGTTCTGTTTCAACAGGACAGTTGTCAGGTTAACAGTTAATCAGTGAACGGGTTGCTCCATGTGTGTTGATTATGAATGGCAGAAAAAAGTAGGCTAGGCAAAGTAGCCAGACCAACGAACTATTGATTGTTTTACTTTTAGATTGCAGCGTTTTTGGTCTCCCGAGTATACTTATACCATTATATTGTTTGAGAGATTATAAAATCACTGTCTGTGATGAATAGGCTACATGTGGATAGCATATTATCAATAGGCTAGACCTACAATATTTCCAGCAGCTGATCGCTAATAACRTTTATTAGCCTACATGGGGAACAAACGAAAGTCAAGAGATTTTAAATTGCACATGATTTAATCACTCACATTGTCCTGGCCTCTTGCTTATTGCAACCAAGACTGCTCTGCCACCTGTTGGATTGTCGGGCGGTTAGAAGGACTGAACTGCATCAGATAGGCAATTAACTGCTGGCATGGCTCTTCCACGGTGACGTCGTCCGGGTAGACCAAGGCCTTGCGCTGAGCCCGCGGGAGTTTGCTGACATTGGAATCGTCGTACGGCATACACCCAGTGACCATGACATAGAGAATCACACCCAAGCTCCACACATCATATTTCTTAGGGTCGTATGGAACTCCGAGGAGTACCTCCGGTGGGGCGTAGGCCGCTGAACCACAGTAGGTGCTGCTCAGCTCAGGGTAGCCCATAGCAAACCTCCCAAAACCAAAGTCTGTGATCTTCACCTGGTTGTCCCTAGTCAGCAGCACATTCTCACATTTCATGTCTCGATGGACGATGTTGTTTTGATTGAGATAGTTCACAGCGCTGACAATCTGTGAAAACATGGTCTTGGCCTGGGCTATGGGGATGGAATTGACCTCTTGGATTTTTTGGAGAAGATCCGTCGCTGCCGCCTCCATCACTATGTATAGTCGGCCGTTGCAAACCTCGATGAATTCGTGCACATGTACAATATTGGTATGTCTCACTCCCCTCAAAAGTGTCAGCTCCCTGGGTAGAAACTTGTGGACGAAGTCGTGGGGAGCCTTTTTGCGGTCCACAATTTTTATGGCCACCTCAGAATTGTGTTTCTGGGAGCTGGCTAATTTCACTTTGGAGTAGCTTCCCTCGCCGATTGTTGCTCCCAACTTGTAGCCCATCTCGCGCAGAACTTTCTCTGTGTACATTTTCAAAAAGGTATGGTTGACTTACTGCTCTTCAAAATTTGTCTTGCTGCTGCTGCTCCATCAGGGCATACACCCCGAGTGGTCACAAGCTCTTCGACCAATTTGAGGAACGTTAAGATGTTTCTCAGGTGGCGGTGACAACGTTGTGATATACTAGATACACTTATTGATAAGGTCACGGGCGTGTTAGCGCTTGCATTATGACGACATTGTGACAAACCCTGACGGCATTCTGAGGGTCGCTCAGCTTCAGTGGCAGGCCTAGGCTACTGTAGTCCTCTCTTACAGTACTATATTCCTGTTATGATTTATTGTATCTGAACAATAACTAGATTTCTATCACCTTATTTGGACTATTTAGCTGTATGAAATTAAACAAAATGACAGTCCTATTCCATCATCTAGAGTAGACTTCCGATAATTGAATACTGTTGGCTGTAATGTCTTCATATGACCTTACGATGGCAGACTGCACCAAGAATTTCCTTCGCCTTATCCACGTCTCTCTCTCTCAATATACTGGTACAGCTGTTTGGGGATTATTTTTAACAAGGGCTTACATAACTCAATAGGAGGAACAAAAAGGATGTAGTCCAATCTAAATTTACCTTAAAATTGGTTTCCAGAAGAGTGTCCTCCCATTGTCCTGTCACTCACCACTCTACAAACTGACCAAAAAAACMGACCTTTCAATTGTTCATAAAATGAGCAGACTTCATAAAGCAGGCCTGCTAGAACGCTGAACAAACAGGCTAGAATGTTGAGCGCAGCACTGACCTTTTCTGAAGAATGTGAGCTATTGTTTGTTAACATGACCCAGTTAGGAGCTGCAGCTATTGGCAAGAGTTGTGCGAATGAACTGTACTGTATTAAATTTTGCTTATGGAGGTTGTTCGTGTGTCTGTGTCATACACTTGCATGCATAATGTGTGTATGTGTGCTGTTGGGGATTTCCCATAATTTTTTAAAAACGTCTCTTTGATGCTTTAAACCCATTTAAACCTGATGTCAAATCCCCTCTATTTAAAGTTTCAGGCAATGCAGATGAAACCATAAATGAATTAAATGCAATACATTTATCTGGTATTTTAGAATATACTGTACATATGACCTTGTGAATGTTATATTATGCTCAATGCCAGAATAATTAGAATGGTACATATTTGCTATCTAAATCCATATGCATTTCCTGCCTCTATAAAGTGATTGGCATTGTTATTATCTGTGAGTGCCACTTACAGAGCTTTGAGTCATTCCCCACTCTGCTCCCGTTTCTCCACAGAGGGTTTGTTGGTTCAGCCACTTTCTGGCTGACTGAGCTGCTATGACTCACCGGAGGCTGGGCCAATAAGCTGGCTACTCCCGTGTCTCCCTGCCTCTTAATTGGCTGCCTCTTCTAGAGAAGGGCTACTGATACAAACAGCTAGCCGGTTTCATCAGAGAGAGAGAGAGAGAGAGAGAGAGAGAGAGAGAGGAAGGTTCTGAGTGGGAGATAGCAGGCAGTGAGAGAGAGAACGAGAGAGTGTATTCTGTAAAGCATTGCAACTCATTCTTCCCTTCTTCTTCTGTGCTGAATCCTCCCAGGCTGACAAGATGAACCACAGCTCGACTGAACCGGCGGAGACCATCGAGCCCCTGCGCTATCTCAGGTAGGCACCAACAAAATCAGGACAACACAGCTATTCCTGCTCTCAATTCACTTAAATTCTCCAATACCCTCTGGCAGTAGTTTACAACTTTTATTATGGCTTGTGAACTCTGTTTTGCACATCCTGCTTATAAATATGAGCTGACCTTTGATCGCTGATGGCGTATGAGCTCTTGTGCATGTTTTTATGCTGTAGACATAAAGTTGGGTGTGTGACGCAGTTTTTCCATCCAGAGAGGTTCTCTGTGTAGAGACAGGTGTCCAGAGCAGTCCTGCCAGCGGCTGCATTCATTCACCTTACTTTTATGCAACAGATAACGGAACCTGTCGCACCAACTCATGTTTCTATCTCTGCCCTCCGCATCACAGTCTATTTGTGGGTGCGTGTGTGTGAAAGAGAGAGCAAACAAGACAGTCTGAGAAAGAGATAAGGGTCTCAAATCAAGGCTGCAATGACACCTGCTGGTGCTTGATTTTTCTGCCTGCCTGTCAGGTACTGTTGAGGAGCAGGATGTGTAATCACCTGCCGGAGATCCCCTGTCTGTCTAAGACAGAAGACAAAGTTCCAGGCTGATTTGTAATTACCTACACTCTGTGTTGGAATGAAAGATGATGATGGATAAGATAAACGTGTGTCCACAAACTTTTGGCTCCATATTGTGACTTGACACAGAGGATGCCTAGGCTACAGTGCATAGGTAGGGCTATAGAGGTGTTGCATGAGCAAATCCCCTAGGATAATGTATTCTATAATTTACATTATAATTAATAAATATATGGATTGTTTTGAATATATGAATATCAAATGGTTTCTCTAAAGACAATTTGCATACATTGATCTTTGCGCATTGCTTTTAGTACATGTTTATTTTATTTTTTATTTCACCTTTATTTAACCAGATAGGCCAGTTGAGAACAAGTTCTCATTTACAACTGCGACCTGGTGTTGATATCGATTAGACTCCGGCAGAGACTAAGGAACCCCCCCCCCCCCAAAAAAAAAACAGAAATCCATTGTAGAAAATCTGCTGCGAGTGTTCTAGCTAGGGCCATTCTCTCTCCTCCTTATTTCCTCCTTAGCGGGATCAAGATGCCTGATTGAATTATAATGACTGTTTCTGTGATTGAGTCAGCTATTCATGTGTAATTCAGTGTTGTTATGCTGACCATGTCCCTGCTGCCATCCTAATGTCATTTCGTCACTTGTAAATCGGCCCTGTTAGTTAATCAGTCCATTACATAACACCATGACAATGGTACCTGGCGGTTGGCAACACAGCAGGTTGCACTCAGCCACGTCCTCATAGTCCACACAGAGAGGTCTTGTTCCTCTATCTATAGAGCAGGAGGCAGCTTAGCACTGCCAAAATAGGTGTTTTGAAGGGGCTTCTCCTCACACATACAGGCTTGCGCGAACACACGCTGCACATACATAGACACATACACGCAGAGACACACACTAACACAAATGCGCACACACACTGACTGACACATACTGGCATCTAAGCACCATGCAGTCAGTGAGGAACATGGTCAATTACATGGTGTTGGATAGAACACAATGGGGATATTACAGGCTTAATCTATGGATGCTGGGGAGATTTCTACCCTCCCTGTCACTGTCACACCCCTGTGTCCGGTCTTTATGTCCTGATGGCCTGTCACACTGTCACCAGCCTTGATAGCTATGGCTCATTCATATGCATTACCAACATACATTCTATTTGTATTCATTTGTATGTATTAGCCTGGCATGAAACATATGAGGTTGGTCTGTCACTGTCACCGCTACTGGCCTGATACACACTGACTGAAAGTATGTGGACACCTGCTGGTCGAACATCTCATTCCCAAATCATGGTCATTAATATGGAGTTGGTCCCCCCTTTGCTACTATAACAGCCTCCACTCTTCTGCGAAGGCTTTCCACTAGATGTTGGAACATTGCTGCGGGGACTTGCTTCCATTCAGCCACGAGCATTAGTGAAGTCGGGCACTGATGTTGGGTGATTAGGCCTGGCTTGCAGTCGGCGTTCCAATTCATCCCAAAGGTGTTCGAAGGGGTTGAGGTCAGGGCTCTGTGCAGGCCAGTCAAGTTCTTCCACACCAATCTTGACAAATATTTCTGTATGGACCTCGCTTTGTGCAAGGGGGCATTGTAATGCTGAAACAAGAAAAGGCATTATGCATTGGGGCAGGTAGCGCCAAACCCAGATTCGTCCGTCGTACTGCCAGATGGTGAAGCGTGATTCATCACTTCAGAGAACACGTTTCCAGTGCTCCAGAGTCCAATTGCGTCAAGCTTTACACCACTCCAGCCGACGCTTGGCATTGCACATGGTGATCTTAGGCTTGGGTGCGGCTGCTCAGGCATGGAAACCCATTTCATGAAGCTCCCACCGAACAGTTCTTGTGCTGAAGTTGCTTCCAGAGGCAGTTTGGAACTCGGTAGTGAGTGATGCAACCGAGGACAGACGATTTTTACGCATTTCAGTGGTCCCGTTCTGTGCGCTTGTGTGGCCTACCACTTCACGGCTGAGCCCTTGTTGCTCCTTGACGTTCCCAATTCACAATAACAGCACTTACAGTTGACCGGGGCAMCTCTAGCAGGGCAGAAATTTGATGAACTGACTTGTTGGAAAGGTAGCATCCTATGACAGTGCCACGTTGAAAGTCACTGAGCTCTTCAGTAAGGCCATTCTACTGCCAATGTTTGTCTAAGGAGATTGCATGGCTGTGTGCTCATATTTATACACCAGTCAGCAACGGGTGTGACTGAAATAGCCGGATCCACTAAGGGGTGTCAACATACTTTTGTATATATAGTGTAGCTGACAGCCGATTGATATGCATTACTTGCCATGCTGTATTCATTTTGTCTGCATTAGCATGTAATGAACTAGACTAGTGAGGTTGGTTTACATTATCCTCACATTCACTGGTGTCAGTCTTTCAGCCTCAGAGTAATGTTGTCTCAACATTGTCCATGTCCCCTATGGTAAACCTAATTGCAACTCTTTCTAACACACTCATTGTAATGAGTCCTGTAGTGCCACTGTGCCACTGCCTTCCAGACGTGAGCCTCATAGAGTAGAGAATTACCCTGGAGAGAGAGCTCCAGTCTCACTGATCTCCCCTGGTTGTTTGCTGCCTGTGCATGATAATGCTGTTAATTAAGCTATATGAAGCCAGTAACAGATTACACTGCTTTTATAGTCCTTACCTCTGGGCTTTAGGTATACTGCAGGGAAACACACTCACATAACCATGCTGATGAAAGTGGTTTATTTACCAAACACCAATAACTCCCTTCATAATGCATAGGGATAGGTTGCATTATGTAGTGTGTGATGTATATTTTACATATGCATCCATTGTTTATGTTGATGGGGAGATGGATCCATACATATATTATTCTAAGATGATTTGGAGAGTTTATTAGTTACATGCACAGGGTTACAGATATAAATGCAGGGTACAGTGAAAACCTTATGCTCCGAGCTACAACAGTGCAGGTCAAAGGGAAGTGAATGAAATAATAATATACATACTGTATTTACAACTGTAACATGATAAATTACCATTGGAGTGGGGGCAAGGAAAATGTCAGTTGAGGGCAGGGAAAACATTTCCATAGGGGGAGCGGCGGGCGGGGGGGGGGGTCTTGGGGTGCAGGAGGGGGACAGGGGGAGCAGGTAGTGGGGCGGCAGGTAGCGTAGCGGTTAAGAGTGTTGGGCCAGTAACTGAAAAGTCACTGGTTTGAATCACCGAGCTGGCTAGGTGAAACAAATCTCTGTCCCCTTGAGCAAGACATTTAACCCTAATTGCTCCTGCAAGTCGCTCTGGATAAGAGTGTTTGCTAAATGACTAAAATGTAAACATTTTGATGACTAGGGTGGTTATTCAGCAGCCTGATGATCTGGGGGTAGAAGCTATTGGCTAGTCTTTCAGTTTTTACCATGATACTCCTATACTGCCAGAGTGATGGAAGCGGGGAGAACAGTCTGTGGCTGGGGTCCCTGATGACCTTCTTGGTCTTCCTGCAACATCTGGTCTTCCTGCAACACCAATTTCTTCATCCTCCTGGTGTCTGTGTGGTTTGACCATTTCAGCCCTTCGGAGGATGGAGGCGTGCCCAGCCTGGTTCCCCCTGAAGTCCACAATCAGCTCCTTTGTTTTACTGATGTTAAGGGAGAGGTTGTTTACCTAGCACCACACGGTCATAATGCCTCCTCCCTGTAGGTCATCTCGTTGTTGTTGGTAATCAGGCCAACTACTGTCGTGCCGTCAGCGAACTTGATGGAGTTGGACCTGTGCGAGGCCACGCAGTGGGTATACAGGGAGTACAGGAGGGGACTGAGGACGCACCCTTGTGGGGCCCGGTGTTGAGGATCAGTGTGGAGGAGGTAATGTTGCCTAAGGTCCAGGACCCAGTGCATAGAGAGGAGTTCAGGGCCGTGAGCTTTGTGGTGAGCTTAGAGGGCACTATGGTATTGAAGGCCGAGCTGTAGTCGAGCTTCCTCACATGCATTCTTTTTGATCAGGTGGATGAGGGCAGTGTGCAGTGCAATGGCTATTGCGTAGTCCGTGGATCTGTCGGGACGGTAGGTGAATTGGAGAGGGTCAAGTGTGTCAGGGAGGGAGGAGATGATGTGGTCTTTGACTAGCTTCTCGAAGTACTTCATGATGACGGAAGTGAGTGCTACGGGTCGGTAGTCGTTCAATTACTTTCCCTTTCTTGGGCACGGGGATGACAGTGAACAACTTGAAGCAGGTGGGGATAATGGCCTGAGCTAGAGGCAGATTGAAAATGTCTGAAAACACAACAGCTAGCTGGTCAGCACATGCTCTGAGGGTGRGGCTAGGAATGCCATCTGMGCCAGCAGTCTTACGAGGGTTAACATTTTTCAGTGACTTTCAGACGTCCTCCGTGGAGACCGTCAGCACATAGCCCTCATTGTCCTCAGGGGCTCTCCTCGGCAGTGAAGAGTTGTTTTGCTCGAAGCATGAGAAGAATATGTTAAGCTCGTCCAGTAGGGTGGTGTTGGTGTCCGCAACGTACCTGGCTATCTTTTTGTAATCCGTGATCGTTAGAAGTCCCCGCCACATACGCCTCATGCCTGACCCGCTGATTTGCTCCTCCACTTTTCCCCTATACCTGTGTTTCGCCATCTTGATCAATCTGCGTATGTCGTATTTGTACTGTTTAACTATACAATTGACCCCGGTAAACTTTCCATGTTTATCAGCAGCATCTCTCTCCTTCAGTTTCCTGACAAGACTGACATCAATCCACGGCGACCCAGAACATATTCCAGTCCCCCTGATCAAAACAGTCTTGGAGAATGGATTCTGATTGGTCGGACCAGCATTGTACAGTCCTGACCACCGGAACTGTTATTGTCATAGCAACTATCTTCGACGAGGATGGGAGGGATATGTGATCCCTCTCTCTCTCTCTCACACTGATAGATGTTGTTTAGAGTGGGTGTAATCAGCTGGGCTAGTTTCCTCTCTCTCTCTCTCTCTCTCTCTCTCTCTCTCTCTCTCTCTCTCTCTCTCTCTCTTCTCTTCTCTCTCTCTCTCTCTCTCGTCTCTCTCTCTCTCTGTCTCTCTGTCTCTCTGTCTCTCTGTCTCTCTGTCTCTCTGTTCTCTGTCTCTCTGTCTCTGTCTCTGTCTCTGTTCTCTGTCTTGTCTCTGTCTCTGTCTCTGTCTCTGTCTCTGTCTCTGTCTCTGTCTCTGTCTCTGTGTGTGTGTGTGTGTCAGAGCCAGTCGACCTGCGTAACACTGCTGTGCCAGACAGCTTTGCCTGCCTGTCCATCAGTCTGTCTTGTCCATGTGTCTCGACTGCAGCAAAGGCCTGATTTGTTATTCCTCTGGCTTGCCTCCCGTTCGTTGCCACATTGGCAGCAGCTCTGCTATAAAGCTCAATTTCTCTGTGTGACTGAGGGGCAGTTGAGCTGAGGGGTTTATTTATAGGTGGTTCCAAACGTAATAATGGAGACTGAGGAGGAGGGAAGGAGGGTCGAAACTCAGAAAGAGGGATGATGTATCATCTGTAATGGTTGCAGGCCATTAAAGTCAAATTAGGTGTGACAAGCACTTGATTTATTGTGTTTGAAGTGAGAGGGGGTGAGGGGTGAGGAGGTGGGCTGTGTGGTGAGGAGGTGGGCTGTGTGGGTGTGGGTGGGCGCGGAGCTGCAGATAGGCCGGCTTCAATTGAATTACGGGAGAGAAAAAGGATGCCTTCTCTGATCTGGTTTTTCATACAGTCTCTGGTTCACTCTGGTTTACTGTGACTTGCTGATCGTGTGCAGGGTTAAGAGACCCGCAGACAGGGAGAGGGACACTGTCTTTGCCAACAGCAGTACATCCATTCTGGGCAGAGCTAGCTAGCCGTTCCCAGTCCCCTGGGCAGGGTGGAATGAGGGACACAGCTGCCCAACATTTGCTGAGATGGGAGCTTTTGTTCTTATGAATGTTTAAATTCTGGATAGTTCCTGTCTTCTTTAGCTACCCTTGACAGAACACTGCTGAGTCTGGTTTATATTAGACCCAAAGCTTCATTCAGCAGGGTGTCCAGGCTTTCAACGCAGTAGAAAAAGAGAATGAGTGAGAGAGAGGGTGGGAGGGAGAAAGAGAGAATGAGAAAGCACGAGAGAGAAAGAGGGAGGGAGGGTGGCAGGGAGAAAGAGAGAATGAGAAAAGGGCAGGGAAAACGCTTTCTCTGTACAAATGAGCTTGTTCAAAAAGGCAAACATTTGTTTTAGATTATTTAAATGACTGAGAATAATCTTGTTTATCTGACCTCTAAATATCAGATTTTTTTAATGATGCCCTGGCCAAAACACCTGTGTGTATTCTCTGTGGACACACTGAGCTAGCCTGGTAGGTATGGCTATGTGTGTGCGTGTATATATATATATATTTGAGAGTGTGCGCCGATGCAATAGGCTAGATTATAATTTGGTTGTTGCCTGTAGATTTCCATTATTTGACAATCTGTAAAACCGGGGGAGGGGGGTGTAAGAAGGTGATTAAGGAAGTAAAAGGCTACTCAGCATGATAAGTGAGATGGACAGATTCTCTTCTCTTCCGAACCCCTCTGATAAGCGTCAGTAGAGGCTAAGTCTTTGTAATGAAGAGAGAGAGAGTGTGTGTGCTGCGGGGGACAGGTAGAGCTGGAGAGGGGAGGAGTGGGAATCGGAGAGAGTGTTTGTGATGGAAGAAAAAAACTCAGTACAGGCTCTTCGCATCCTGGAAAATGTAATGTGATTGTGATGCCCTTGAGAAAATACCCTCTCCTTCCCCAATACTCTCTCCATTGTTGTTGCTCTCTGTCTTCTACCAATCACTGTCCTCCTCATTATTCCACTTTCAAGAGGCAAAGTACATTATAATGTGCAGAGCCTGGGACGATTTCACAGAGCTTAGAAGTGCCTTCCAACCAAAAATCCCAAATTTAATATTCCCTTTCACCCTCTCTTCGTATATTGATATGGTGGGATACTTGAAATAGCATTATATATTGGTTCCATGGAAACTTGCAGACTAGATATCACATTTCTTGCTGTAGTGACTGAATCAGTTCTTGGAGAGGAAGAAGTGCAGTATAACCCCCTTTTCCTTGATCATTAGCATGAATACGGTATGAGTAGTAGTGTATACGTTTTGGTACCTGAGTATGTGCATGGACCCCTGCTAACATTACGCATAGTGATAGGTAGGGTTAACAGGACAGGCAGGACCAATGAGAGCAGCTCCTTGTCCCTTTGATGATGCCAAGGGCTCAGGATAAAGCTTGGCAGTATTTACTCAGGCTACTGCCTGCGTAACAACCCTTGTGGAGGGTACGAGCAGCTCCCTCGGTGAAAGACGTTTTCTCAGCTCCAGCATGTTATGTTAGCTCCATATCTTCCTGAGAGTGGAATGCATAGTACCGTCACGAGGGTATAAGAGAGAGAGTGGGCAGGACTGAAGTGTGTGTGTGTAGCATAGAGAGGTGTGAAGAAGCAGTAAGGGGAACAGTGTGATACAGATTGGGAGCGACCTCCCCCCCACCCTATTTTTTCCCATCTCCYTGACAACAGGAGGCCAAATTCCAGCACGGTGAGCACAGGAACGTTCTAGCTTACCCAGGGCTATTTTAGGGAGGTCTCTGATTTTCTTTTTACGTTCAGATTTATAATGGTGTATAACAGGGGATCGTTTTCCAACGAGTCTTGTACTCCAGAAGAAGACCAGAGTTTAACCTGGGCCTGAAGTTGAATGTCTTTTGGTTCTGTTTTGATTCAAACATTGTCCCTTTGCATTATTCCATTTCAACAAAAATTTGACCATATTTAATCATGTATTCAGTAAACATAAACTCAGTACTCTCAGTTGAGGTTTGCCCCATAGATTTCACAATTATCTAGATAGGAAATCCCGTTGACAACTATGTAACAACAACAACAACAGTGATCACAGCACCTGATTATCTCTCTTGTGCAATTTATGAATTAAAGATTTGAAGTGGTGGGAGAAGATCGAAAATGTATTGCTTCTTGTCTGTCCTGTAAATCTCCAGTTGAACTGTGTATTAAAAAAATTTAAAAACAAAATTATTTTGGGGTCAGTAGATTCCCAACATAACAGGTGGTGGGTTGTTGGACACAGTCACTCATATATAGATGTCTATAAAGCCTGTCTCCATTCCTGATAACTGCAACTGTTAGCTTACCTGTGTAATATTGACATAAGCTAAGAAACACTTGTTTTACTAACATGGTCTGTCAGGTTGGATGGGGAGCATCGCTGCACAGCTATTTTCAGGTCTCTCCAGAGATGTTCGATTGGGTTCAAGTTTGGGCTCCGGCTGGGCCACTCAAGGACATTCCGAGACTTGTTCCGAACCAAACTTTGTTTGAGCCAACTCAAGGTTGGTCTGGCTCGGACCAAATCTGAACCAATCATAGACATCTATGTTTCACAAGTTTGGAGCACAGCACAGTAGAGTAGTAGTTCTCAAACCTCTCCAATGGGACCCCAGGCCATTCCATGTAATTGATCTATTCCAGAGCTAGCACACCTGATTTAAACTTGTCAACTAATCCTCATTCTCTTGAATAGCTAGTTCAAAGCTACAGCAAAATTGTGAAACTTCTGGGAGTCCCCGAGGAGAGGTTTGAGAACCACTGCAGTAGAGCACAGCAAAATAAAAAAAGTAGAAAAAGTATTTTCAACATTTAATTCAGAACTGAAAATGAACCTGATTTCAGGTTCATGTCAGCAAGGGCTGGAATTTGTCCTGAATGTTCGAACAGCGACGTGTCTTCTGTCCAATGTGTGTTGATCTAGCTAATTAGCTAGCTAGCATGTGTACACTCAATGCAATGCACAGCGCTACTTGCATGTGCATTGGCCGTGTTTAGATTCAACATAGCTAACTCTTTATTAGCAAGACAATTCGTTTATCAACTACAGTCTGTGTTGTGAGAGGCTGGTTTTGGTTGAGGAAATTTCGGCTAGCTAGCAGTGTTTGTGCTGAAACTGACATCTGGCTGCACATGTAAGATAAAAGCTATCTAGCTGAAGTATCATGCCGAAATAGCTAGATGAGCAATGCCCATTGCATGTATCATAAGTTAGCAGCATGGCAGTTTCTCAAAGTTTGGTGTTGATTATGAACTTTACTTAGTTAGCTAGCAAACTATGCTTTATGGAAGAATGTAGCTAGCTATGATATATTGACAACATTGAATTGTGGTTGGTGCAAGATCTATACAGCTATGGTACAGTTTCATTGGCTTGTAGCTACTAGATGGCTAACTAACTAGCAATAATAGCAGTTGTGCTGCCATCCTGTTAGAAGTTTTACAACATAAACGTTTTCAATATATTCATTCAAGAAAAGTCACGCCTTGGGAGTTTTATTGAAGACTTAGTTGTTAGCTATCTGTCTAYTTTTGCATGGGAACGCAACTCAAGGGCAGAATAGTGAAAAAACATCATCACAGCGGGCTCAAGCTCAAGAATAACCACACACGGTGGTTTTGTTTCTACGTTCATCAGCCAACAAAGCCTCTGTTCCTAMGGAAGACCAGCAGTCTACGGTACAACAACCAGAGCCAAGAGTTCGACAGAGAGAGATGGAGGAGCCTCTTCAGCACATTGGGACCAAGTCTCAATCTACAAGATCAAGGTCATCAAAACAGTCAAGCAGATCCTCAACGGCGAGTTCTGCAGCAATCAAAGCAGGCGCCAAGGCAGACGCAGTGCGTGCACAAGTCTCCTATGCTGAGAAGGAAGCTTCTGTGATGAAACAAAAGGCAGAAATAGAGGCCAGCTTGTTGAAGCAAAAAGCTGACCTCGAGGCAAGTTTATATGTTCTCCAAGTTCAGAGAACAGCTGCTGCTGCGTTGGCTGAAGCTACAGCCTTTGAAGAAGCTGTAGGATCAGAACGCAGAGAGCTTCGCAATGAACTAGACACAGGGACACAGCCCTTAAGTCCAGTCCAACGTACATGTGAGTATGTGCAACAACATGCTAGGCCCTACTTTGCTGAACTTCCATTTGAAGTGGAGAAACAAGAGCTTAGTGTTGACCCATTTACATGCCATAGTCCAGAAAGTAGCAAACGACAGAACATGAGCAGAGGGAGCTGTCAACTTCATGGTGGAGTCTATAGATYGACACATGCAGCTCACTCTCCCTACTCTGATAGAGTGMGATATGATGCCAGACGATAGGATGGAGATTCCCTCCCCCGACATTGCGTATCATCATCCCCATCTGCAACCAATTATGGACAAAATTCCAGTTGTGGACCCAGACGCTCCCATCCTCCTGCTCTTAGGACGAGACATCTTAAGGGTACATAAGGTACGAGAGCAAATCAATGGGCCCCACGACACTCCTTATGCACAGCGACTCGACCTCGGGTGGGTCATCGTGGGTGAGGTCTGTCTGGGAACGGCTAACCGACCAGCCAATGTTAACGTGTTCAGGACAAACATACTTCAAAATGGTCGCACATCCTATCTGAGCCCTTGCCCTGACATCATCCAGGTAAAAGAGAACTACAACAGCGTAGCTCAGAAACACATCTCTCCCTCTACAGTGCACTCGAGAGATCCGAGCACAACTGTGAACACAGACAGCCTGGGATGTTCCGTGTTCGACAAAACACAAGACGATGATAAACCAGCACCATCAMTGGAGGACAAAGCCTTCTTGGACATMATGGACAAACAGGTTTTCCAGGATGATGGAAACAACTGGGTGGCTCCACTACCCTTTCACCCCACTAGACGTCACCTTCCTAATAACAGGGAGCAGGCCATGAACCGTCTCACATCACTTCGCAGGACTTTAGACAAAAAGCCTGACATGAAGCGTCATTTTATTGACTTCATGCAAAAGATGCTGGATAACGACCAAGCCGAACCTTCAACGCCACTAGAGGGAGACAAAGAACGTTGGTATCTGCCCATATTTGGTGTTTACCATCGACAAAAGCCTGAACAAATAAGAGTAGTATTTGACTCCAGTGCTAAGTGTCAAGGCGTGTCACTTAACAATGTTCTGCTCAGTGGGCCAGACTTAAACAACACACTCTTGGGTGTCCTAATGCGTTTCCGCAAGGATTGCATTGCACTAACGGCAGATGTGCAACAAATGTTTTACTGTTTTGGTGTACGTGAGGATCACAGAGATTACTTAAGGTTTCTCTGGTATGAAGACAACAACCCAGATAGAAACATAACTGAGTACAGGATGAAAGTCCATGTATTTGGGAACAGCCCTTCACCAGCCGTAGCSATCTACTGCATGAGACGWGCAGKGCTACAGGGTGAGAAGGAACACGGGTCAGAACCCAAGCAATATGTAGTGAGGAACTTCAACGTCGATGATGGGCTGACATCAGTAGCTACTACAGAAGAAGCTATCAACATTCTAAGAAAAACACAAGCAATGTTGGCGGAGTCCAACATGAAACTACACAAGATTGCATCCAATAGCAAAACAGTTATGGAAGCCTTCCCTATGGAGGACCGTGCAAAAGACTTAAAAGTTCTGGACCTAGGAGTGGATCCTCTCCCCTTTCAACGGAGTCTGGGACTTTCCTGGAACCTGGAAACAGACAGCTTCTCATTCCAGGTGTCCCACAATGAGAAGCCTTTTACGCGGAGAGGCATCCTGTCCACAGTGAATAGTCTTTATGACKCCCTTGGGTTCGTGGCTCCAATAACAATGCAAGGTYAAGCCTTAATCAGAGAACTKTCTTCTGKRCAGAGTGAGTGGGATGCCCCTCTTCCCKCAGYAAAAGAAGAGYAYTGGAAAATGTGGAAGGAATCTTTGATGGAGTTGGAACATATGTATATTCAGCGGACCTACATCCCAGTCTCCTTGTCTACCACTCAAAGAAGAGAGCTACACATCTTCTCGGATGCCTCTACAGTAGCCATAGGAGCGGTAGCCTACCTGAGAGTTATTGACTCGGAAGGTCAATGCCATGTTGGATTTGTCATGGGGAAATCAAAATTGGCCCCTCGTCCAGCCCACACTATCCCACGCCTAMAACTGTGTGCGGCTTTGCTAGCTGTTGAGATGTATGAACTGATCAGAGACAAAATTGACATTGATGTAAATGCGGCCAAGTTCTACACAGACAGTAAGATAGTTCTCGGTMACATCCACAATGTCACCAAAAGATTCTATGTGTATGTTGCCAATAGGGTAACTCGCATCAGGAAGTCTACCCATCCAGATCAGTGGTGTTATGTAAACACTGACAGCAATCCAGCAGACCATGCAACCAGGCCCATATTTGCTGCCAGGCCCATATTTGCTGCACTCTTAAAGCACACCAGTTGGTTCTCAGGTCCACCTTTCCTGACCCAAACAAACTCAAGTGAGCCTGAGAACATACATTTTGACCTTGTAGAGCCTCACGCAGACGCAGAGATTCGACCAGACGTCACTGTCTTCGCCTCTGAAGTTTCTGGAGCTCAACTCGGCTCTCATCGCTTTGAGAGGTTCTCAAGCTGGAAAGCTCTCAATCGAGCCACAGCAWGACTCATTCATGTTGCCAGATCCTTCCATGAAGGTGCGGACAACACCAGCTGCAGAGGCTGGCATGACTGTAATAAACCATGTGGTACAAGTGAGTTGTCACAAGCCAAAACAGCAATCATTCACTGTGTGCAACATGAAGCCTTCAGGGAGGAATTCAAATGCCTTGAAAAAGGAAAAGAGTTCCCAAAACAAAGTGCAGACAAAAAGGTTAGGAAAGTAGAACTAAACATTGTCAAGCAAGGAGCTGCTAAGGTGCTTCTGAGACCAATCTCAGAGATTGTTGTTCTTCTTTCTGAAGCATCCTAGAGACAAAAGATACAAATAGAAAGGACATTATTTGCTTCTTGATATGTTTTATTTCATAGTGGCACAATTTCATTATACCAGGCGGGGAGTGTTCTGCCATCCTGTTAGATGTTTTACAACATAAACGTTTTCAATATATTCATTCAAGAAAAGTCACGCCTTGGGAGTTWTATTGAAGACTTAGTTATTAGCTATCTGTCTAGTTTTGCATGGGAACGCAACTCAAGGGCAGAATAGCAGTCAAGGACGTTTGTTATCTTATTTGTTTAAGCTTTGATTTAGTTTACACAGATGACGTCAGCCATWTGTAAAAATTGTTCCATAGCAGAATAATACCTATCTAGCTTCCTTTGCTTGTAGCTTGCTTCTAGATGCGGTTAGAGTGTTGGGCCAGTAACCAAAATGTCGCTGGTTCGAATACCCGAGCCAACAAGGTGAAAATCTGTCGATGTGCCCTTGAGCAAGGTACTTAACCTCTCTAGGGTACGTGAGACGGTAGCGTCCCACCTCTTCAACAGCCAATGAAACTACAGGGCGCCAAATTCAACACAACAGAAATCCCATAATTAAAATTCCTCAAACATACATGTATTTTACACCATTTTAAAGATACACTTGTTGTAAATCCAGCCACAGTGTCCGATTTCAAAAAGGCTTTACGATGAAAGCAAACCAAACGATTGTTAGGTGAGTGCCTATTCACAGAATAACACAGCCATTTTTCCAGCCAAAGAGAGGATTCACAAAAAGCAGAAATATAGATAAAATTAATCACTAACCTTTACACTTCATCAGATGACACTCATAGGACTTCATGTTACACAATACATGTATGTTTTGTTCGGTAAAGTTCATATTTATATCCAAAAATCAGAATTTACATTCGCACCTTACGTTCAGAAGTTCCAAAACATCCTTTGATTTTGCAGAGAGCCACATCAATTTACAGGAATACTCATAATAAACATTGCTAAAAGATACAACTGTTATGCATGGAATTTTAGATGCATTATTGAGAAGTGCAACCGCTGTGTCAGATTTCAAAAAAGCTTTACGAAAAAAGCAACCCATGCAATAATCTGAGTCGGCGCTCAGAGCCCAATCAAGACACAAATATAGCCGCCATATTATGCAGTCAACAGAAGTCAGAAGTAACATTATAAACATTCACTTACCTTTGATGATCTTCATCAGAATGCACTCCCAGGAATCCCAGTTCCACAATAAATGTTTGTTTTGTTCGATAACGTCCATCATTTATGTCCAAATTCCTCCTTGTTGTTCTAGCGTTCAGTAAATTTTCCAAACTCACGACGCGCGGGCAGGTCCAGCTGAAAGTACGGACAAAAAGTTATATTACAGTCCGTAAAAACATGACAAACGAAGTATTGAATCAATCTTTAGGATGTTTTTAACATAATTCTTCAATAATGTTCCAACCGGAGTATTCCTTTGTCTTCAGAAGTGCGATGGAACAGAGCTCACTCTCACGTGAACGCGCATGTTCAGGTCATGATAGACCTTACTTATTCCTCTCTACTTCGGCCCCACTTCACAGTAGAGGCATCAGACAAGTTTCTAACGACTGTTGACATCTAGTGGAAGCCTTAGGAAGTGCAACATGACCAATATCCCACTGTATCTTCAATAGGAGCTGAGTTGAAAATCGACCAACCTCAGATTTCCCACTTCCTGGTTGGATTTTTTCTCAGGTTTTTGCCTGCCATATGAGTTKTGTTATACTCACAGACATCATTCAAACAGTTTTAGAAKCTTCAGAGTGTTTTCTATCCAAATCTACTAATACCATGCATATTCTAGCTTTTATGGCTTTGTAGCAGGCTGTTTACTCTGGGCATGCTTTTCATCCGGATGTGAAAATACTGCCCCCTACCCCAAAGAAGTTAAACATAATTTGTTCCAGTGGCGCCGTACTACTATAGCTGACCCTGTAAAACAATCCTTTTCACTGCACCTATCTAGTACTTGACAATACGTCCTTTTTTTTTTACTGGTGTTAACTGGTGTTAGCTAGCTACAGTTGCTGTTGCGCAGCAACAGAAGTTGATGGTCCCAGTTTTTAGAACTCTGAGATTCGCTACAAAAAGGCAGCACATTGTTGGTTCTTAATGGACTGAAATGTGCATGTGAGAGCGATTTAAAAAAATAAATAATAATAAATAAATGTATTATTCATTTGAATCAAAACTGTTGCACTTACAAACGTATTCAGTCCAAATGGATCCAAGTCTAATTGTCATTTTATGGATGCTGTAGTCTCGTTTTAATCCAAAGTCTAGAATTTGAGCTAGGTTTCGGCAAAAAATTGTATGACGACGCTAATGCTAACGACCATGTCAAAAATCCGGTATAGTGGTTTTCGGTAACGGCCGGACGGATCATGATGAGAGGCAGGGATCTGTGTTGCGAATTTACATTGACATTGGTGTCATATTGGCTTAGATATTTACATTTACATTTAAGTCATTTAGCAGACGCTCTTATCCAGAGCGACTTACAAATTGGAAAGTTCATACATATTCATCCTGGTCCCCCCGTGGGGAATGAACCCACAACCCTGGCGTTGCAAGCGCCATGCTCTACCAACTGAGCCACACGGGACCACCGTAGGACCGTAGGGAGATTTGAATTTAACCTTGCGCTTCAATCAATCCCTAATATAGTCGTACCGACCAGCGCAACTATAATCCAAATGGGTCAAAAATAAATATGTCTGCAACAAGATGTTCTCATATTGACCAAATGAGAGCATTGTCCACTGATGTACTGTGTAGCTGACAGCCACTACGGTGTAGCTGACGGCCATCACACACACACACACACACACACACACACACACACACACACACACACACACGTGCACACATCACACCTTCCCAGAGAGATAGTACACATCCAGGAGCTGAGAGAAGCAGGCATTAGTTAATAAGATCTGTGTAGATCATTTGTCAGCAGATGTCGTTTTCTTATGAGCTTTTAACACTTGCCACTCACGTGTTTGATTGAGTCACTATAGAACCGTGGGCGTGCAACCAGTTGGGTGGGGGATGGAAAAGTAGGTTGTAAGTGTGATGTGTTTTCTCCTTTCATATTTCTATATGGCTTTTCATTATTTTTAGTCAAACACAGTTATTCAGTTTAAGATAAAAGCAAGTATGTTTTGTAAGAACATTGTGGTATTGCGTAATCTTCAACTGCAATGTCCAAGAAGACAGAGACAGTAGGAGGATATAAGTGTGTGTGTTATGTTGCAGTAGGTGCATGCACTGCATTACATTTGCCTGTTCGACTATCCTCTTTCTCTTCATCTGTCTCTCTTCTCTGCCCCTGTGTGTCTGTGCATGTGATTGTGTGTGTGCGCCATTTGTGTGCATTGGTGTAAGGTACTTAAGTAAAAAATACTTTAAAGTACTACTTAAGTATTTTTGGGGGGTATCTGTACTTTACTTTACTTTACTTTATTTTTTACAACTTTTACTTCCCTACATTCCTAAAGAAAATAATGTATTTTTTACTCGATACATTTTCCCTGACACCCAAAAGTACTCGTTACATTTTAAATGCTTAGCAGGTCAGGGAAATTGTCAAATTCACACACTTATCAAGAGAACATCCCTGGTCATCTCTACTGCCTCTGATCTGGCGGTGTCACGTCTACTCCCGCTCCTCCCCTCCGGTGTTCGACGTCGCCGGTATACTGACCACTGGTCCTGCTATCCATCATTATGCACACCTGGACGTCATCATCAGGCACACCTGGACTCCATTACCTCCRCTATAACTGACACGCCATTCGGTTCTTTCCAGTCAGTATTGTTTGTGTTTCATGTCTATACGCTACTCGTGTTTGTTATATTGTTCAATGTTCCAATTATTATTTAACTCACCACCTGCACTTGCTTTCTGACTCCCAGGGTATACTTTACAGAATACTGACTCCAACAATGGAAGCAGCAGCAACACAGAATGTCTCCCAGACGGTCGACGAGCCGGGATATCTTCTACGTCAACATCATGACCAGCTGGCACAACTGGAAATGGCTATGGAAGAGGTTCTTCGCAGTGTGCAACGTCTCGAACATACCTGGGAGGTGTTGCCGTCAACTAGCGCAGGATACTCTACAACCAGTCAACCCAGCGAGCTAGCACAACAGCCCATTCAGCAATGCGCTCAGGTCAGCAATGCCCGTTTGTCCCTCCTGGATAAATATGACGGTACCCCATCTAAATGTTGTGGCTTCCTACTTCATTGCTCCCTCTACTTTACACACCAGATGGGAGCCCCCACCAAGAGGTCCAAGGTTGCCACGGTTATTTCTCTGCTCACTGGGCGGGCGTTGGAATGGGCCATCCGTCTGGATAACCTACTTTGGGAGCGTTGGTACTCTCATCGCTTCTCTCCCTCCCTCAGTGAACACTCTGMATCAGAGCCTGAACCCATGGAGGTCTGTATTGTGGTCAAGGAGGACACCAGCTCCAGCGGTGTRCGGCGCTTCCCAATCCAGGATCCACAAGAACAGAGCGATGGTCACATGATCTTCCACCTCCTGGGGCAGGAGTGAGTATTCCATCTTCATCACTTTCTGCTAAACTCTTTTTGGTGTCTATCACACTAGTTGACTGTGGATTCTGGTGCTGTGGGGAACTTTATTGACCAGACCCTTGCCTCCTCTCAACATCATCTCATACCCGCTCTCCTCTCCTTTCCCGGTTCATGCCCTCGATAGTCAGCCATTAGGATCCGGAACCATCACACACATCACCCAACCAACTCACCCTCACCATGGATTCCATTCATTAAGAGAACATCCCCTTCATTACCAGTTCACAAGATCATCCTCTGCCTCCGTTGGCTTCAACGCCATAATTCCACCATCTCATTCCACCATCTCATCTTCCCCATCCCCTGATGTTCCACGTCGGTTGAGAGTCCTATGGTTGCCCTTCAATCCAACATCCCGGCGGTATACCAGGACCTGTGGGGGGTATTCTCCAAGACGCGTGCCACCTGTCTTTCTCCTCATCGTCCCTGGGACTGTGCCATCACTTTCGCGCAGACGCATCTACCCTCTGTCGGTGGCTGAGACCCAGGCCATGGAAGATTACATCCAAGAGGTGCTCCAACAAGGTTTCATCCGCACGTCCACTTCTCCTGCGTCGGCTGGGTTCTTCATGGCCAAGGAGGATGGAGGGTTACATCCATGTATCGATTACAGAGAACTCAATTAAATCACCACAAAGTACCATTACCGCCAAGAAACCATTCGTCATCCTCACCGACAATCGGAACCCGGAATACATACGGACAACGAGGAGGCTGAATCCGTGCCAAGCAAGATGGGCRCTTTTCTTCACAAGGTTAGACTTCACGCTGACCTATCGCCCAGGTTAAAAAAAACACCAAGGCCGATGCCCTGTCCCGTCTCTACAATTRGGGAGAGGGTCCTGTCCAGAATGCACCTATAATCCCATCCTCCTGAGTCGTAGCTCCTGTGGTCTGGGTCGTAGATGTGGACATTCGCCAGGCTCTGGAGAGGGACCCCGCACCCACTAACTGTCCTCCCGAGCGCATCTATGTTCCCATGGCGATAAGGGATCAGCTGCTGACCTGGGCGCACACAGCTGTCGTCGCTGYACATCCAGGTATTTCTCGCCCTACCCAATCCATCTCTGAGAAGTACTGGTGGCCCACCTTGGCGCAGGACATCACTCGTTACGTCAACTCCTGTTCTATATGTGCCCAAACCAATCCCCCCGGAACGCTCCAGCAGGGAAACTCCTTCCCGTGCCTCAGCGTCCCTGGTCCCAGCGTCCTTGGTCCCATCTATCCATTGACTTTGTTACTGATCTCCCCTCTGATGGTTTCAGCACCATTTTGGTGGTTATGGATAGATTTTCAAAATCCTGTCGTTTAATCCCTCTTTCTGGTCTTCAGACTGCTCTCCAGGTCGCTGAGGCACTATTCCAGCAGGTCTTCCGCCATTGTGGCCTTCCGGAGGACATCGTCTCCGACCGTGGCCCCCAATTCACATCTCGGATATGGAGAGCCTTTATGTAGATGCTCGGGGTCACGCCCAGCCTCAGTCCAACGGGCAGGTGGCGAGTATGAACCAGGAGGTTCCTGAGGAGTCACTGTCTGGACCGGCAGGGAGATTGGGCTCGATTCCTTCCATGAGCAGAGTATGTCCAGAACTCGCTACGTCACTCCTCCACTGGGTTGACCCCCTTCCAGTGTGTTCTGGGTTTTCAGCCGGCCCTGGCTCCGTGGACCCCGGGCCAGACTGAAGCTCTTGCGGTTGATGAGTGGTTCAGGCGTGAAGTGTGGAGTGATGCTCACGAGACTCCAGCGCCCCGTCCACTGTCAAAAGGAGCAGGCAGACGCCACCGCAGTGAGACGCCCGTGTACCACTCTGGGGTTCGTGTCTGGCTTTCTACCAGGAACCTCCCACTGCATCGCAGTGCTAGAGGCGTCACTACAGACCCTGGTTCGTTCCCAGGCTGTATCACAACCGGAAGTGATCAGGAGTCCTATAGGGCGGCGCACAATTGGCCCAGAGTCGTCCGAGTTAGGGGAGGATTTGGCCGGAGGGGCTTTACTTGGCTCATCGCGCTCTAGCGACTCCTTGTGGCGGGCCGGGTGCCTGCAGGCTCACCTCGGTCGTCAGGTGAACAGTGTTTCCTCAGACACATTGGTGTGGCTGGCTTCCGGGTTAAGCAGGCGTGTGTTAAGAAGCGCGGTTTGGCGGGTCATGTTTCGGAGGATGCATGACTCGACCTTCGCCTCCAGAGAATGGTGCCGTCTGGTTTGCTTAATATAAGGAATTTGAAATTATTTATACTTTTACTTTTGATACTTAAGTATATTTTAGCAATTACATTTACTTTTGATACCTAAGTATATTTAAAACCAAATACTTTTAGACTTTTACTCGAGTAGTATTTTACTGGGTGACTTTCACTTTTACTTGAGTCATTTTCTGTTAAGTATCTTTTACTTTTACTCAAGTATGACAATTGGGTACTTTTTACACCACTGTGTGTGCATATGTGTCTTGTACTGTGTGTATGTGTGTGTCACAGGAGACAGAGGAAGGGCGTCGCCCATAATTGGGTTCAATGTCTTGCTCTGCTGAGCTTTGATTGTTGCTTTGTTTTGTTCCCGCTCAAGGAATACCGGCTCATGACTTGTGAAGGGCAGGACTCCATTTATATAAGCCATTTGTCGGACTAACACAGAATGGAAGGTGCCACTCTCTTTTGCATGAGCTCCATATTCCTCTCCTGTTTTCTGGCAGTAAATAGATGCATTTAAAGCTTTTCGAGAGAGCATCAGCCTTTTATCATCCAGCTGAATGAATATAATCATTACTGCTGCTCAGGCCTAGAGGTTTCAGCGGGAGCTATGAGCTTGCAGTAAATGGCCAGTATGAATGTTAATACAACAGTTTGTAGTGTAGCCACTAGCCAAGTCACAATTTGGATTTATTCAAACCAAGTTAATCAATGATCCTTCTTATCTTTCTTGTGCTAAAAGCAGGCATGTGCATGATAGAGCATCAATGCCAGTTAGCACGAATTCAAATATTTTATTTCAAGGCAGTGACAATTTTAATTCACTATTTGGTTGGTTCTCACATATCATTATATTATTCCAATTTAACATATGACTGATTTTGTCATTCATTTGAACAATCATCTCTGTCTGTTTGAGTTGAGAAACCATAATAACCATCCTATAGTTTAGCCAGATGATAACACAGAATCCAGAGAGGGTTGGCAGAGATCTAATTCCATAGGAGTTGTTAAAACCCTTTACACTCGTACCTGTATATGGGTTGAAAATTGAAGACCTGGGCACTAATAAGTGCCTAAATTGGAACGTAGTGGCTGTACAGTAACATGCTATACGGGACGTCAGCGCTTCACAGCTTTTACTCCAGAGTATTTGGTGGTTAGAGCATTGGACTAGTAACCGAAAGGTTGCAAGATCGAATCCCCGAGCTGACAAGGTAAAAATGTGTTGTTCTTCCCCTGAACAAGGCAGTTAACCCAGTTCCTAGGCCGTCATTGAAAATAAGAATTTGTTCTTAACTGACTTGCCTAGTTAAATAAAGGTAAAATTCAAATAGCGCTGTATGGGTTTTGACTGACAGCGGTTCTAAACTTGAGCACCGCGTGCGACAAGAAGTTGCCACCATCCCTCCCACTAATTTGGCAACTTTTGTAATTGTTTTGTTGTCTGAGTGAGAGAAATGCTGTAAATGAAGATGACTCAGTGCATTTTGAAAGATGAGATGTTGAGGATTATAATAAATACCGCTTTTATGTCATACAAGCAAGCCAAAAACCTGTTCAGATGTGCACTTAAAATGTCCAAATCATGAAACTCATGTCATATAGTGTCAACGTTTATGATCACTATGTTTCTTGTACATTTACAAGATGACATGTCGTCATACCCTGGGTTATTCTGAACAGAATGAGCCTATGTTTGTTTGTTTGAAGACAATTCGCTGTGGCACATGCACCTGAATGCACTCATGTCTCCTTTCTATGTGCACCAAAATTACGATATTTTTCTCTGATACACTAAGATCTTATTTTATAACTTAGCTAGTCATGTTGGCAATACAACACGCTTTAAAATCATGCCCACCTGACCCAGATTGTGATTTATAATGGGCTGTTTTTGGATTTCGTAAACAACAGTAATTGTGTGACGGCAGGGATGCAGGGTTGTGTTCCAAATTAAACCAATACAAGTGTGCTTGCTCTATTTCTTCAATGGCACAGCTAGGGAGTTCAAAAAAGTACCTTACAGTTGACTCTTCTTTGAGTTATAAAAGTGCATTGAAATGACTTAGGATATGTGCACACTTTGGAGAAGTGTGTGGCCACTTGGAGACACAAACCCTTGTTATTTTTTGTTTTATGTTTATGTTGCAGGGATAATAAGTCACTTTTTTTTATTGTAGTCAGAAGACTTCTGTCAACACTTGCTTTTAAAAACTTAAAGGCCCAGTGCAATCAAAATGCAGTTTTCCTGTGTTTTGTATCATATTGTACAACAGCTAATGAAAGTGAAAGTGTGATTTAAAAAAATATCTGTTATTTCCTGGTTGAAAATACAATCTACACAGGACCTTTTAATCAGCTTGTTTTGCATGGTTGGCGTTGGTGACATCACCAGGCGGGTAAATTAGTTAATAAACCAATAACAAAGAGTTCCAAACCGCTCTGCCAATAAGTTTTCAGTTTTCCCCTCCCCACTCAGACCACTCCCAGACAGTCCTAGCAAAATTCTTGCTTGAGAATAATTTCTTTGCTGATGTTTTTTTATAGAAAACTATTAAAGTAAGGTGCTTAATTGTTACCCAGACATTATTTGATACTGGGGAAAAAATAAACTGCATTGGGCCTTGAAGCTTTAGCACATTTTATGCCCCTGTATTTAAGCAGTCTATCTGGTTAAGAGCATCTGCCTACTGCCTAATGATGAAAAATATAATCCTAATGTCATAGAAGCCCAAGAGAGACTCCACAGCTCTTCTAGCCCAGTCTGGATCGATATAGACTGGTGTTGGTCTATAGGTGGAAAGCTAACTATAACCTCATGGCTGTACTCCTGTGGCTCAATCCATTAACCATGACTTTGCGCATCTCTCTGTTCCCAGCGTGACCAATAGACTACTATCCAGTTCAAACACACCAGAGACAACCGTCTTACAGCAGCCCGCAGGCACGACCTTCAATTACAGATAATTCTCTGCATCACTCTCTCTCTCTCTTTCAAGTAAGGGGTGCTCCACTGCCTCCTTGTCAATATAAACACATGAGGGGTGTTTCCTTATCTGCAAGGAGGTTGAGAGTAGTTTTGCTCAGCAGTTTTCAGATGTTTAATCCGCTGTAACGGTTGACATTTGTTGTGATATATCGCTATTTAATTTGTCTGACTGATGCCGTTGGCCCTACTTGTGTAATAACATCCCACTTGTGATGAACGTGAATTAATTCTGTATTTTACTCTGTCCCAGGTGTCAGTGGATATTACTATTACGTTCCCCAGCAAGAAAACCAAATAATGTTGCTCAAACAGAAGGGGGAACTAACAGAGTCACTGATAACAACCAAAAGGAAACAGGTGGGGTTTTAGGAGGGGTTCTGAAAGATACTCATGGGGGTGTCCACTGAAAGTTGACTAGCAACAACAACTGGAACCTAAGACAACCACCATGAGCGTCCACTAAATTTGCCCAAGAAGAGGCAAACAAAAGACACCAAACTTAAAGACAGGAAGCAAACAACAAAGTTGAGCAAAAAAACAAACAGGGAAGATCAGACAAATAATTGTTTGTCAGGAAATCAAAATAGGGAGTGCCAACTAAAGGTGTTAACCCCCCACATCTATCAAGACAACTGGAGCACTGGGCCAGCCACTCTTCAATATAACAGCTCAGGTGAAACACCTTCCCACTAACGAGATGGCAACCAGCACAGGAGTAACACATACTGACTAATGAGGCACAATTGATGCGGTCTATGCGCTAACGAGCTATACGTGCTAAAGTCAACCTAAAAACATAAATGGAAAAACCAAGCCTGTAACAATTACACTGAGGTTGGTTTGATGAATGAAGCAGTAGGTGAATGGGGCTGGCGAGGTGAAGTGCTTGAAAAACTAAAGATATTCACACACTCCATTACACTCTGATCACTCGGCTACACATGCCTCTCCRTAATGTCAATATGCCTTGTCTATTGCTGTTGTGGTTAGTATTTTTTTTCTTATTTCACTGTAGAGCCTCCAACCCTGCTCAATATGCCTTAGCTAGCCCTTATGTTCCACCCTCCACACACGCGGTGACCGCACCTGGCTTAAATGGTGCCTCTAGAGACAAAACCTCTCATCATCACTCAATGCCTAGGCTTACCTCCACTGTACTCACATCCTACCATACCCTTGTCTGTACATTAGGCCYTCCTACAATCTAAGCTAGATGCCCTCAATCTCACACAAATCATTAAGGAACCTACCAGGTACAACCCAACCCTAAATCCATAACCATGGGCACCCTCTTAGATATCATCCTAACCAACCTGCCCTCTAAATACACCCTCTGCTGTCTTCAACCAGGATCTCAGAGATCACTGCCTCATTGCCTGCGTGCATACTGAGTCCGCGGTCAAACGACTACCCCTCATCACTGTCAAACGCTCCCTAAAACACTTCAGCGAGCAGGCCTTTCTAATCGACCTGGCCCGGGTATCCTGGAAGGATACTGACCTCATCCCGTCAGTAGAGGATGCCTGGTTGCTCTTCAAAAATGCTTTCCTCTCCATCTTAAACAAGCATGCCCCATTCAAAAAAATGTAGAACTAAGAACTGATATAGCCCTTGGTTCACCCCAGACTTAACTGCCCTTGACCAGCACAAAAACACTCTAGACCCAAACTGTTACAGACCTATATCCATCCTGCCCTGCCTTTCTAAAATCTTCGAAAGCCAAGTTAATAAACAGATCACCGACCATTTCGAATCCCACCACACCTTCTCCACTATGCAATCTGGTTTCCGAGCTGGTCATAGGTGCACCTCAGCCACGCTCAAGGTCCTAAATGATATCATAACCGCCATCGATAAAAGACAGTCGTGTGCAGCCGTCTTCATCGACCTGGCCAAGGCTTTCGACTCCGTCAATCACCGCATTCTTATCGGCAGACTCAATAGCCTTGGCTTCTCAAAAGACTGCCTCGCCTGGTTCACCAACTACTTCTCAGATAGAGTTCAGTGTGTCAAATCGAAGGGCCTGTTGTCCGGACCTCTGGCAGTCTCTATGGGGGTGCCACAGGGTTCAATTTTCGGGCCGACTCTTTTCTCTATATATCAGTGATGTCACTCTTGCTGRTGGTGATTCTTTGATCCACCTCTACGCAGACGACACCATTCTGTATACATCTGGCCCTTCTTTGGACCCCGTTCCGCTAGCGGAACCCCTCGCCAATAAAATTGCAGGGCGCCAAATACAAATCAACAGGAATCTCATAAATCTAATTTCTCAAACATACAAGAATTAGGCACCATTTTAAAGATACAATTCTCGTTAATCCAGCCACAGTGTCTGATTTCAAAATTGCTTTACAGCGAAAGCTCCACAAACAATTATGTTAGGTCACCACCAAGTCACAGATAAACCCAGCCATTTTTCCTGCCAAAGAGAGGAGTCACAAAAAGCACAAATAGAGATAAAATGAATCCCTAACCTTTTGATGATCTTCATCAGATGACACTCATAGGACGTCATGTTACACAATACATGTATGTTTTGTTCGGTYAAGTTAATATTTATATCCAAAAATGTTATTTTACATTGGCGTGTTAGATTCAGTAGTTCCAAAACATGCAGTGATATTGCAGAGAGCCACATGAATTCACAGAAATACTGATAATATATGTTGATGAAATTACAGCTATTATACATGAAACTTTAGATGCACTTCTACTTAATGCAACCGCTGTGTCAGATTTCAAAAAACTTTATGGAAAAAGCATAATCTGAGAACGGCGCTCAGAGCCCAAACCAGCCAGAGAAATTCCGCCATGTTGGGTAGTCAACATTTATTCAGAAATAGCATTAGAAATATTCACTTACCTTTGATGATCTTCATCAGAATGCACTCCCAGGAATCGCAGTTCCACAATAAATGCTTGTTTTGTTCGATAATGTCCATCATTTATGTCCATTTATGTCCAATAGCTTCTTTTGTTAGGGCGTTTGGTAAACAATCCAAAAGCGCGATCTGGTCCATTCGGACGAAACGTTCAAAAAGTTATATTAGGTCGAAGAAACTTGTCAAACTAAGTATAGAATCAATCTTTAGGATGTTTTTATCATAAAAGTTCAATACTGTTCCAACCGGAGAATTCCATTGTCTGTAGAATTGCACTGGAACGAGAGCAACCTCTCAAGTGAAAGCGCGTGACTGAGAACGAGGCTGTAGMKAAACAMCTCCCATCCGGCCCRCCTTCACATGAGCAGCCTGAAACCACGTTCTAAAGATGGTTGACATCTAGTGGAAGCCATAGGAAGTGAACAATAACCCATATCCCACTGTGTATTCGATAGGGGTGAGTTCAAAAACTACAAACCTCAGATTTCTCACTTCCTGTTTGGATTTTTTCTCAGGTTTTTGCCTGCCATATGAGTTCTGTTATACTCACATCYTTCAAACCGTTTTAGAAACTTCAGAGTGTTTTCTATCCAATACTACTAATAATATGCATATATTAGCATCGGGGACTGAGTAGGAGGCAGTTCACTCTGGGCATGCTATTCATCCAAAAGTGAAAATGCTGCCCCCTATCCCAAACAAGTTAACAAACCTCCAAACGAGCTTCAACGCCATACAACACTCCTTCCGTGGCTTCCAACTGCTTTTAAATGCTAGTAAAACTAAGTGCATGCTCTTCAACCGATTGTTACCCGCCCGACTAGCATCACTACTCTGGACGGTTCTGACCTAGAATATGTGGACAACTACAAATACTTAGGTGTCTAGTTAGACTGTAAACTCTCCTTCCAGACTCGCATTAAGCATCTCCAATCCAAAATTTAATTTAGAATCGGCTTCCTATTTCGCAACAAAGGCTCCTTCACTCATGCCGCCAAACTTACCCTCGTAAAACTGACTATCCTACCGATCCTTGACTTTGGCGATGTCATTTACAAAATAGCCCCCAACACTCTACTCTATTGCACCCCAGTATCTCTACTTGTACATCATCATCTGCACATCTATCACTCCAGTGTTAATGCTAAATTGTAATTATTTCGCCTCTATGGCCTATTTATTGCCTACCTCCCTACTCTTCTACATTTGCACACACTGTACATAGATTTTTKYATTTTTCTTTTGTGTTATTGACTGTACGTTTGTTGATTTAACTCTGTGTTGTTGTTTTTGTCGCACTGCTTTGCTTTATCTTGGCCAGGTCGCCGTTGTAAATGAGAACTTGTTACCTGGTCAAATAAAGGTGAAATAAAGAAATAAACACTCCTAGATATTTATTGAATTACTGAACCAGTGTTTTGACACGCAATGCCTTCGTCAGGGTTGAAAGATGAGGAGTAATGACGTTAGCTCATCTTCTCTTGGCCTATTGGGGATTGGAGGTCATGTGATTTGGTTTTCTTCCTTAAACGTCCTCACTCAGAATGATACTGTACTGTAGGTTCTGTCCTCTGGGCTTGGGGCTGCCCTAMCCCTACTATAACTGTAACCTAATAATGTAACAGGCTACAGCCATATCAGGGCTTAGGCCTTGGACCTGGGACCATCCTATGTATRCACTACATCACTGATCCATGTAGCCTATTCCTCCCAGCCTGAGTAAGGGCCGGTGGGGCTGGGCCTGAAGTGGTGACACGGTGGTGATTGCACTGGATGGGAGCTAATGTCACTCCCTGGGTCTCTGATGATAGATCAGGCCATGTAGGGAAATGGTTCCAGTCTCCAGGCTCAGTAGGTATTCCCTCATCCCTCCCACCCCTCTACCCCCCGCCGTACCCCCTCCTATGGCAAGTGATGTACACATTCCTGTACCTGTCCCTCCCTGCTGCTTCCCCTCCTAATCATCAGAGGGGTGCCAGGTGTGGTAGATCCTTCCTCCCCTGTCCCTCTATCACTCCCCCTTTACTACCCCCTCTGGCTCGCCAAGCACCTCTGCTGGTGACATTCTTTGCATAATGTGTCCTAATGGAAAGTGTGCATACATTTATAAGTGAGCACCACAGGTGCTATGAGAGGTTTATGAGAGTCGAGCCTTGAAAAGATCAGAGGTTCCCTGAGGTTAAGGTTAGCAGTACAAACACGTTCTCAGCAAGTGCTCTCGCCCGTCATCTTATATATGTTGAGGGGAGCAGAACAGACTTTAAAAAGGGTCGTAATTGGTCTTTAACAGGCCTTTCAACTGGACAGTCTTTGAAGCATAATTTCATTATGTAAAGGTTATCTACCTGGAAGGTAATTGTAATTCGCTTGTTGTGGCCAAGTATTGAATTGCTGTTGTGTGGATGGTGGGTTGACATGTTGATTGCCCTGCTGTCACACCCACCAACCATCTCTCTATTATTACCAATGAAACGTTAAACGTCTCCTATAGATGCAGTGAGATCTAATGGTCCTCTCCCCATTGCTCATAGGAGAAACCTTAGATACCAGGCATCTCTGGAGCATTATACTGTCGTTCTCCTCCCCATTTCAGTCCTGTTCTCTTTGTGGCTTAACTGGCTTCCATCTGCCCACCACCCACATCCACACCCCCATCTGCCAGCAGCTGTCAAAGGTCAGCACCTTGCCAGGGTAGACACCCCGGGCCCCCGCGCTCTGTCATGATCCCCCTTACTGCTCCTCTCATCAATTATACACAGGCCAGGCAGAGGAAACCCAGTTCCTGGTGTGTGTGTTTTGGGAGGGGTGTGGGGATTGTGTGTGTGTGTAGSGGGTTGTATTGTGTGTGTTCTGCATGTGTATCTGTAACAGCATAGTTTTCAGTCCACCACCCAAGAAATTATTAATATGTAATGTGTCCCATATGCCCTGTGACAAACCATCAAACAGGAAAAGCGTCAATACAGGGCTAAGATTGAATCATACTACACCGGCTCCGACGCTCGTCGGATGTGGCAGGGCTTGCAAACTATTACAGACCACAAATGGAAGGACAGCCGCGAGCTACCCAGTGACACTAGCCTACCAGACAAGCTAAATCACTTCTATGCTCGCTTCGAGGCAAGCAACACTGAGGCATGCATGAGAGCATCAGTTGTTCCGGACGACTGTGTGATCACACTCACGTCGGCTACGAAGAGCATGACCTTTAAACAGGTCAACATACACAAGGCTGCGGGGCGAGACGGATTACCAGGACGTGTGCTCAGGGCATGTGCTGACCAACTGGCAGGTGTCTAAACTGACATTTTCAACATGTCCCTGTCTGAGTCTGTAATACCAACATGTTTCAAGCAGACCACCATAGTCCCTGTGCCCAAGAACACAAAGGCAACCTTCCTAAATGACTACAGACCCGTAGCACTCACATCCGTAGCCATGAAGTGCTTTGAAAGGCTGGTAATGGCTCACATCAACACCATTATCCCAGAAACCATAGACCCACTCCAATTTGCATATCGCCCAAACAGATCCACAGATCAGATACAATCTCTATTGCACTCCACACTGCCCTTTCCCACCTGGACAAATGGAACACTTATGTGAGAATGCTATTCATTGACTACAGCTCAGCGTTCAACACCATAGTACCCTCAAAGCTCATCACTAAGCTAAGGATCCTGGGCCTAAACACCTCCCTCTGCAACTGGATCCTGGACTTCCTGATGGGCCGCCCCCAGGTGGTGAGGGTAGGTAGCAATACATCTGCCACGCTGATCCTCAACACTGGAGCTCCCCTGGGGTGCGTGCTCAGTCCCCTCCTGTACTCCCTGTTCACCCACGACTGCATGGCCAGGCACGACTCCAACACCATCATTAAGTTTGCAGACGACACAACAGTGCTAGGCCTGATCACCGACAACGACGAGACAGCCTATAGGGAGGAGGTCAGATACCTGGCCGGGTGGTGCCAGAATAACAACCTATCCCTCAACGTAACCAAGACTAAGGAGATGATTGTGGACTACAGGAAAAGGAGAACCGKGCACGGCCCCATTCTCATCGACAGGGCTATAGTGGAGCGGGTTGAGTGCTTCAATTTCCTTGGTGTCCACATCAACAACAAACTAGAATGGTCCAAACACACCAAGACAGTCGTGAAGAGGGCACGACAAAGCCTATTCCCCCTCATGAAATTAAAAAGATTTGTCATGGGTCCTGAGATCCTCAAAAGGTTCTACAGCTGCAACATCGAGAGCATCCTGACCGGTTGCATAACTGCCTGGTACGGCAATTGCTCGGCCTCCGACCGCGAGGCACTTCAGAAGGTAGTGCGTATGGCCCAGTACATCACTGGGGCAAAGCTGCCTGCCATCCAGGATCTCCAGAGCAGGCGGTGTCAGAGGAAGGCCCTAAAAATTGTCAAAGATCCCAGCCACCCCAGTAATAGACTGTTCTCTCTACTAATGCATGGCAAGCGGTACCGGAGTGCTAAGTCTAGGACAAAAAGGCTTCTCAACAGTTTTTACCCCCAAGCCATAAGACTCCTGAACAGGTAACCAAATGGTTACCCGGACTATTTGCATTGTGTGCACCCCCCCCAACCCTTCTTTTACGCTGCTGCTTCTCTCTGTTTATCTTATATGTATAGTCKCTTTAACTATACGTTCATGTACATACTACCTCAATTGGCCCGACCAACCAGTGCTACCGCACATTGGCTAACTGGGCTATCTGCATTGTGTCCCACCACCCACCAACCCCTCTTTTTACGCTACTGCTACTCTCTGTTCATCACTTTAACCATACCTACATGTACATACTACATCAATAAGCCTGACTAACCGGTGTCTGTATATAGCCTTGCTACTCTTATTTTCAAATGTCTTTTTACTGTTTTATTTCTTTACTTACCTACATACACACATACTTTTTCCCCCCGCACTATTGGTTAGAGCCTGTAAGTAAGCATTTCACTGTAAGGTCTACACCTGTTGTATTTGGCGCACGTGACAAATACACTTTGATTTGATCTCCTCTCCTGGACCAAACCAGGAATTTTGCATTTTCCCATTTATTGGAGATTGGACTGCAGAACCGAACAGGGCCATAAAGTAGAAGGCCAGCGATGAGATAAATGCATTTGATACAGGCCCATCGGTACTGCAGAGAGGTGATTCAGAGTTGCGGAAGTAATCAAAATGCAGCAATTTATCCTCCAGAGTTTCTGAACCCTCTTTTTTGAATCTGGGAATTTCCTGACAAAGAATAAGCTTTTTGGACACAGTACGCGTCTCACCTCTTTCAATACCGTTCTCTTTGTTGTCGTTCTGCTGGTGGCTTGAAGAGTCTGGAATAAAGGAAACGTAATGTTCTGTGCGAATGACATGTTATTGCCTTTGATGTATAGCATTGGAATTGCCTTTTCATAGGATTATCTGACAGTGCTATATCTGAGAATGACAACACCTTTCATTTCTTCAGATTCGCACAATTTTTTTTWAATTCACATGAAACCAGTCAGATAGCATTCAAAATAAACAATCCCATAAAATCAGATATGTTTGAATGGAACACATGGGCAAGCATGAGCCAACATTGACAGACTGTTTTGGTTTGAAAAGACGAGTCAATATGATAATGTCACACAGAGACCTACTGGGGAAAAACACTGTAGGACTGACTCCCAATGAGCATATTAATCTGCTTCTCTAGTAGGAACTGCCAGGGGATAGGAGAATGTCACAGGAGAGAGGTAGGTAGAGATAGAGGGGGGGGGGGGTGAGAGAGAGAGAGGGAGTCTAGATAAGAATAGAGTACAAAATGGAGGGGTTCCCTTTCAGTTGGTACAGCACAGCTATCGGGAGTTCGCACGCTAGCGCCCTCTAATGAAGAACATTAGATTCATGCCAGACAAGGCCAATAACACCGTGCTTCACCGAATGCCCTGCCTTCCACCGGTGATAAACCAGAGGCATGGATTAATTCCTTAAATTCTTCAGCTCTTCACCTCGAGCTGAGCAGAACAATTTCACACATTCTTTAAAATAACATGGGAACCTGAAATCTATCAGGCTTTACTCTAACTTGACAATCCCACTTAAAACCTCTACCGCTTCTCTCTCCCGGATCCGGGATCCTCCTCATCAAAAAAGCTGACTAGCATAGCCTAGCCTAACGGGACAGGGATATCGGATAATTAATTTTCATGAAATCACAAGTCCAATACAGCAAATGAAAAATAAACATGTTGTGAATCCAGCCATCATTTCCGATTCTTAAAATGTTTTACAGCGACAACACAATATGTATTTCTATTAGCTAACCACAATAGCCAAACACACAACCACATATTTTCACCATGTTTCCACCGCATAGGTAGCTTTCACAAAACCGACAAAATAGAGATACAATTAGTCACTAACCAAGAAACAACTTCATCAGATGACAGTCTTATAACATGTTATACAATACATTTATGTTTTGTTCGAAAATGTGCATATTTGAGGGAGAAATCATAGTTTTACATTGCAGCCACCATCAAAAATAGCACCAAAGCAGCCAGAATAATTACAGAGAGCAATGTGAAATACATAAATACTCATCATAAAACATTTATGAAAAATACATGGTGTGCAGCAAATGAAAGATAAACATCTTGTGAATCTAGCCAATATTTCTGATTTTTTAAGTGTTTTACAGCGAAAACACAATATAGAATTATATTAGCTTACCACAATAGCCAAACACACAAACACATTTATTCACCGCAAAGGTAGCTTTCGCAAAAACCAGCAAAAGATATAAAATTAATCACTAACCTTTGGACAACTTCATCAGATGACAGTCCTATAACATCATGTTATACAATACATTTATGTTTTGTTCGAAAATGTGCATATTTAGAGCTGCAAATCGTGGTTATACATTGTGAATACGTAGCAACATTTTCCCGAAATGTCCGGAGATATTTTGGACACTCACCTAATCTGACCAAAGAACTCATCATAAACTTTACATAAAAATACTTGTGTATGGCAAATGAAAGATACACTGGTTCTTAATGCAACCGCTGTGTTAGATTTTTAAAAATACTTTACCGATAACATACAGCTTGCGTTATTGTGAGACAGCACTCACCAACACGGCGGAGAATAGGAGTCAACATTTTACACAGAAATACGAAATAACATCATAAATGTTTTCTTACTTTTGCTGAGCTTCCATCAGAATGTTGTACAAGGAGTCCTTGGTCCAGAATAAATCGTTGTTTGGTTTTAGAATGTCCATTTCTTCTGTCGAATTCGCGCCACAATGCTAGCCAAGGTTGCTAACATTCCCATCCTCTCTTGGCGCAAAGAACGGAAAACTCCAAAAGTCCCAATAAACGTTGAATAAACTGATAAAACTCGGTTGAAAAAACCTGCTTTATGATGTTATTATCATATGTATCAAATAAAATCAGAGCCGGAGATATTCGCCGTGTATACCGAACGCTTTTCAGAAGACAATGTCGAGCTCCCCAGCGCGCCTTCGAAGACAAAGAAAATACCGGACCTGTCACTCCAAAAGCTCTTATTCGACCTCAGATAAAGCTAGACACCCCATTCCACCTTCCACTGCCTGTTGACATCTAGTGGAAGGCATATGAAGTGCATGCATATCGATAAATAAAAGCCAGTTGAATAAGCAGGCCCTGAAACAGAGCCTCGTTTTCAGATTTTTCACTTCCTTTATGGAAGTTTGCTGCCAAATGAGTTCTGTTTTACTCACAGATATAATTCAAACAGTTTTAGAAACTTCACAGTGTTTTCTATCCAATAGTAATAATAATATGCATATTGTTATTAGAGTACGAATAGAGTTAGAATAGAGTACGAGGCAGTTTAATTTGGGCACGATTTTTTCCAAAGTGAATACAGCGCCCCCRTATTGACAAGTTAAGGAGGGTGTGCTTCTTCTGGATGTTGTGTGTTAAAGCTTGGTATATGATTTTGTTAGTTTCCTACTGAATCTGTTAGCCAGGCTAAACAGGCAGAAGAACTAACTGGCTGAGTAAGATGTCTAACGCAACCAAAAAGGCTAACAAGCCAGGTTCGGGTTCAATTAGGACTGTGGTGGTCATTCAATTTTGTAAGCCGGTGATTGTCAAGCAACTAACTGCCGGTCTCACGGTAATTGACCGTTGATTAACAAACACTTTTAGCATCTCCTGGCTGCCACACATAGCCTTCAAACCACTGTAAAATGGTACCGGAAGAAATGGCAGCAGTTTTACGGGCACCTAACCAATTGTGCTATTATTTGGGTATTTTTGCGTTATTTGTAACTTATTTTGTACATAATATTTCTGCCACCGTATCTTGAGGCAAAAAAGAGCTTCTGGATTTCAGGACAGCGATCACTCACCTCGGATTAGCCAAAGATTTTTTTCTTCAACAAGCAGGATGCACAGGACATTCTCCCAACATCCGACAAGGCCAACATCCCCGTTATTGACAAGAGAAAAAGACGCAGGTACAAAGGACACAGAGCGGGGTACCTCGTAAGGATCCGCAGAAGGCGGTTGGGAAAGCTTGCTGTTACCATCAATATTACTCGCCAACGTACAATCATTGGACAATTAAATTAGACGAGGTACGATCACGAATATCCTTCCAACGGGACATCAAAAACTGTAGCATGTTATGTTTCACGGAATCGTGGCTGAATGCGTGGCATGGATATTCAGCTAGCAGGATATACGTAAGACGAGGGGGGTCGGTCTGTGCATATTTGTAAACAACAGCTGGTGCACGAAATCTGAGGAAGTCTCTAGATTTTGCTCGGCTGAAGTAGAGTATCTTATGATGAACTGTAGACCACACTATTTGCCAAGAGAGTTTTCATTGATACTTTTCGTGGCTGTTTATTTACCACCACAAACAGATACGGGCACTAAGACCGCACTCAGTCAGCTGTATAAGGAAATAAGCAAACAGGAATCTGTTCTCGCAGAAGCGGCACTCCTAGTGGCCAGATACTTTAATGCATGAGCGCATCAGCTGTTCCAGACAACTGTGTGATCACGCTCTCCGTAGCCGACGTGAGTAAGACCTTTTCAACATTCACAAGGCCGCTGGGCCAGACGGATTACCAGGACCTGTGCTCCGGGCATGTGCTGACCAACTGGCAGGTGTCTWKACTGACATTTTCAACATGTCCCTGATTTGAGTCTGTAATACCAACATGTTTCAAGCAGACCACCATAGTCCCTGTGCCCAAGAACACTAAGGCAACCTGCCTAAATTACTACAGACCCGTAGCACTCACGTCCGTAGCCATGAAGTGCTTTCAAAAGTAACACCCTTATCCCAGAAACCCTAGACCCACCCCAATTTGCATACTGCCCAAACAGATCCACAGATAATGCAATCTCTATTGCACTCCACACTGCCCTTTCCCACCTGGACAAAAGGAACACCTACGTGAGAATGCTATTCATTAACTACAGCTCAGCGTTTAACACCATAGTACCCTCAAAGCTAATCACTAAGCTAAGGATCCTGGGCCTAAACACCTCCCTCTGCAACTGGATCCTGGACTTCCTGATGGGCCGCCCCCAGGTGGTGAGGGTAGGTAGCAACACATCTGCCACACTGATCCTCAACACTGGAACCCCTCAGGGGTGTGTGCTCAGTCCACGACTCCAACACCATCATTAAGTTTGCAGACGAAACAACAGTGCTAGGCCTGATCACCAACAACGACGAGACAGCCAATATGGAGGAGATCGGAGACCTGGCCGGGTGGTGCCAGAATAACAACCTATCCCTCAACGTAACCAAGACTAAGGAGATGATTGTGGACTACAGGAAAATGAGAACCGAGCAGGCCCCCATTCTCATCGACGGGGCTGTAGTGGAGCAGGTTGAGAGCTTCAAGTTCCTTGGTGTCCAAATCACGAACAAACTACAATGGTCCAAACACACCAAGACAGTCGTGAAGAGGGCACGACAAAGCCTATTCCCCCTCAGGAAATTAAAAAGATTTGGCATGGGTCCACAGATCCTCAAAAGGTTCTACAGCTGCAACATCGAGAGTATCCTGACTGGTTGCATCACTGCCTGGTACGGCAACTGCTCGGCCTCCAACAGCAAGGCACTACAGAGGATAGTGCGTACGGCCCAGTACATCAATGGGACAAAGCTGCCTGCCATCCAGGACCTCTACACCAGGCCGTGTCAGATGAAGGCCCTAAAAATTGTCTAAGATCCCAGCCACCCCAGTCATAGACTGTTCTCTCTGCTACCGCATGGCAAGCGGTACCGGAGCGCCAAGTCTAGGACCAAAAGGCTTCTCAACAGCTTTTACCCCAAGCCACAAGACAACTGAACTGGTAATCAAATGGCTACCTGGACTATTTGCATTGTGCACCCCCCCTGTAACCCCTCTTTTACGCTGCTGCTACTCTCTTTTTATCATATACAGTTGAAGTCGGAAGTTTACATGCACCTTAGCCAAATACATTTAAACTCAGTTTTTCACAATTCCTGACATTTAATCCTAGGAAAAATTACCTGTCTTAGGTCAGTTAGGATCACCACTTTATTTTAAGAATGTGACATGTCAGAATAATAGTAGAGAGAATGATTTATTTCAGCTTTTATTAGAAGTTTACATACCCTCAATTAGTATTTGGTAGCATTGCCTTTAAAGTTGTTTAACTTGGGTCAAACTTTTCGGGTAGCCTTCCACAAGCTTCCCACAATAATTTGGGTGAATTTTGGCCCATTCCTCCTGACAGAGCTGATGTAACTGAGTCAGGTTTGTAGGCCTCCTTGCTCGCATACGCTTTTTAAGTTCTGCCCACAAATGTTCTATAGGGTTGAGGTCAGGGCTTTGTGATGGCCACTCCAATACCTTGACTTTGTTGTCCTTAAGTATGCTTGGGGTCATTGTCCATTTGGAAGACCCATTTGCAACCAAGCTTTAACTTCCTGACTGATGTCTTGAGATGTTGCGTCAATATATCCACATAATTTTCCTTTCTCATGAAGCCATCTATTTTGTGAAGTGCACCAGCCCCTCCTGCAGCAAAGCACCCCCACAACATGATGCTGCCACCCCCGTGCTTCACGGTTGGGATGGTGTTCTTCAGCTTGCAAGCCGCCCCCTTTTTCTTCCAAACATAACAATGGTCATTATGGCCAAACAGTTCTATTTTTGTTTCATCAGACCAGAGAACATTTCTCCAAAAAGTATGATCTTTGTTCCCATGTGGCAGTTGCAAACCATAGTCTGGGCTTTTTTATGGTGGTTTTGGAGCAGTGGCTTCTTAGTTGCTGAGCGGCCTTTCAGGTTATGTTGACATAGGACTCGTTTTTACTGTGGATATAGATACTTTTGTACCTTCTTCCTCCAGCATCTTCACATGGTCCTTTGCTGTTGTTTTGGGATTGATTTGCACTTTTCGCACCAAAGTATGTTCGTCACTAGGAGACTGAACGCGTCTCCTTCCTGAGCGGTATGACGGCTGCGTGGTCCCATGGTGTTTATACTTGCGTACTATTGTTTGTACAGATGAACATGGTACCTTCAGGTGTTTGGAAATTGTTCCCAAGGATGAACCAAACTTGTGGAGGTCTACAATTTTTTTTCTGAGGTGAAATAACCTGTRTGTAAACAATTGTTGGAAATATTACTTGTGTCATGCACAAAGTAGATGTCCTAACCGACTTGGCAAAACTATAGTTTGTTAACAAGAAATTTGTGAAATGGTTGAAAAACGAGTTTTAATGACTCCAACCTAAGTGTATGTAAACTTCCGACTTCAACTGTAGGTGTTCAGCCAGGTGTTTTGGTCTGTCAATGGATGGATGTCATTCTAGGAGCTCATATATGTATTTGTAGGGCATCCTGAATAATCATGCTATTAGCTTTGTATTCCAGGGGTTGTTTCCCAGATAAACACAGCTATTGAGGCCAATTCTAGAATAATTGTCCACTTGGCTGGAGAGGTTGATTGGTTGACTTATTTTAATTCCTTTATATTCTCAGAGCCCCTGAGGTGGTGGTGTTAATTGGGTTTGAGGTAGTGACACCTTTTCTTTCTTTTCCTTCACCCACTCCTTCCTTCCTTCTCCTCTTTTGTTAAATCTCCATGCACTGACCGCTCTACCGCTCTACTGCTCTCTGTCTCTTGCTCTCTCCCTCCGTTGCCATGGAATCAAGCACTCACTTCTGCATCTCCTGGCATGGACTCAGTATTTCTCACAATTACTTTTATTACCAAGCCACTTAAACATTCTCCACTGCTCCTGCATTTAGTCACATGACCACAGAGGGCCATGTGCCAACCAGCAGGAGGTATTTAAGCCTTTTTGCAATGTCATTAAAGAGCATTTTTGCTCTATGATTTCTAACCCATGGCATTTAGTTAGGTTGAATATTCCGTAATTACCTTGTACTTTCCCAATCACACCTGTAGTTTCCTACTGTTCGAGCTGATGTCAAATCAAACGTTATTTGCCACATGCGCTGAATACAACAGGTGTAGACCTTACAGTGAAATGCTTACTTACGAGTCCTTAACCAACAATACAGTTTTAAGAAAAATACCCTGCCAAAAAAATAAATAAAAGGAACAATTAACTAAAGAGCAGCAGTAAAATAACAACAGCGAGGCTATATACAGGGGGTACCGGTACAGAGTCAATGTGCAGGGGCACCAGTTAGTCGAGGTAATTGAGGTAATATGTACATGTAGGTAGAGTTATTAAAGTGACTATGCATAGATAATAACAGAGTAGCAGCAGCTTAAAGGGGGGGGGGGGCAATGCAAATAGCCTGGGTAGCCATTTGATTAGATGTTCAGGAGTCTTAAGGCTTGGGGTAGGAGCTGTATAGAAGCCTCTTGGATCTAGACTTGGTACTCCGGTACCGCTTGCCATGCGGTAGCAGAGAGAACAGTCTATGACTAGGGTGGCTGGAGTCTTTCACAATAATTAGGGCGTTCCTCTGACACCGGTATAGAGGTCCTGGATAGCAGGATGCTTGGCCCCAGTGATGTACTGGGCCGTACGCACTACCCTCTGTATAGTGCCTTGCGGTTGGAGACCAAGCAGTTGCCATACCAGGCAGTGATGCAACCCATAAGGATGCTCTCGATGGTGCAGCTGTAGAACCTTTTTAGGATCGGAGGACACATGCCAAATCTTTTCAGTCTCCTGAGGGGGAATAGGTTTTGTCGTGCCCTCTTCACGACTGTCCTGGTGTGCTTGGACCATGGTAGTTTGTTGGTGATGTGGAAACCAATGCACTTGACGCTCTCAACCTGCTCCACTATAGCCCTGTCGATGAGAATGGGGGCGTGCTCGGTCCTCCTTTTCCTGTAGTCCACAATCATCTCCTTTGTCTAAATCACGTTGAGGGGGAGGTTGTTGTCCTTGCACCACACGGTCAGGTCTCTGACCTCCTCCCTATAGGCTGTCTTGTCGTTGTCGGTGATCAGGCCTACCACTGTTGTGTCGTCGCCAAACTTAATGATGGTGTTGGAGTTGTGCCTGGCCGTGCAGTCATGAGTGAACAGGGAGTACAGGAGGGGACTGAGCACGCACCCCTGAGGGGCCCCCGTGTTGAGGATCAGCGTGGTGGATGTGTTGGTACCTACCCTTACCACCTGGGGGCAGCCCGTCAGGAAGTCCAGGATCCAGTTGCAGAGGGAGGTGTTTAGTCCCTGTGTCCTTAGCTTAGTGATGAGCTGTGAGGGCACTATGGTGTTGAAATCTGAGCTGTAGTCCAATGAATAGCATTCTCACATAGGTTTTCCTTTTGTCCAGGTGTGAAAGTGCAATAGAGATTGCATCATATGTGGATCTTTTGGGGCGGTATGCAAARTGGAGTGGGTCTAGGGTCTCTGTGATAATGGTGTTGATGTGACCCATGACCAGCCTTTCAAAGCACTTCATGGCTATAGATGTGAGTGCTACGGGTCGGTAGTCATTTAGGCAGGTTACCTTAGTGTTCTTGGGCACAGGGACTCTGGTGGTCTGCTTGAAACATGTTGCTATTACAGACTCAGAGAGGGAGAGTGTGAACATGTCAGCGAAGACACTTGCCAGTTGGTCAGCGCATGCTCGGAGTACACGTCCTGGTAATCCGTCTGGCCCTGCGGCCTTGTGAATGTTGACCTGTTTAAAGGTCTTACATCGGCTGCGGCGGGTGTGAATACACAGTCGTCCAGAACAGCTGATGCTCTCATGCATGTGTCAGTGTTACTTGCCTCGAAGCGAGCATAGAAGTAATTTAGCTCGTCTGGTAGGCTTGTGTCACTGGGCAGCTCTCAGCTGTGCTTCCCTTTGTAGTCTGTAATGGTTTGCAAGCCCTTCCCCATCCGACAAGCGTCGGAGCCGGTGTAGAACGATTCGATCTTAGTCCGGTGTTGACGCTTAGCATCAGAGAATATGTTGAAATTACATCCAGCAGCACAGTAGGTAAACTACAAACTCTAGCCTCTAAAGGCACGTATAGATCTGAAAGCATTGGATGCGGCAGATGTGGGAAATGTTTTAAAAAATCGACCTAACCTGACCTAACCTATCCAGTCTGTGTTCATGGTTAAGTGCAGCTATGGTTCAGTGGTTGTTGTGTGGTCAAAGCGAGGTGGTGGTTGAAAGCCCAGCTCAGCCCCTCTAATCAGGGTGTCTGCCTCCTGCTGCCATCCAGACGGGCACACGGCCCACCACACACTCGGGCTTCTCTCTGTTTATCTCAGACCTGGGTGTCTGGAAACACTGCCCAGAGTAGAGGGGGTGTGAGGGAGCGAGAGAGGGAAATAAGAAAATAATGGAAGAAGTGATTCAGCCACAGCAGAGAGAGCGAGTCGGCAGCGAGAGGGAGAAAATGAGAGACACTGACACGTAGCCAGACCCAGACTTTCTTTTCATGAAAACAGGACAGTAAACGTATTGTTTTGTTTCAGGTTGGGTAGAAGTAGAGAAGGGTCATCGTCAGTCGGCTGTGTCCAGGCCAATAGCTTTCTAAATTGAGTTAGCAATCCTGCTCACTGGTTCAGTACCTGCAGCATGTTTTAGGGTCACTAACTCAATGGGATGTGACAAGACTTTGTCTTTAATTTAATGTATCTGTTGATTCCCGATGCCTTGTGGCTGATGAATTGTGTTAATGCTGATCAGTATAGGGTATTGTAACAGTAGCCAGAAGTTAGTGCAAGCATCGCCCGCTAAAATGATTACTCTATCGATGTGGCTCACTCTTGTGTTCTGTGTAGTCATCCATCCAGATAAAAGTCCTTCTGTGGTGAGTTAGCCAGCTGAGCTGAAGTCTAATAGGATTTCCAGGTGCACCGGACACACACACCCTCCACTCTCTCTGCCTTATTAAGTAGACCTGACTGAACATCAGTCATTGCCCTGCAGATCACCACAAGGTGCTAAGGCTCTGAACACTCACCTGGCAATTAATCAGGATATGAGATACCCGGCACCTGGTGGAATTAATATATATTAATAATAATATATGCCATTTAGCAGACGCTTTAATCCAAAGTGACTTCCAGTCATGAGTGCATACATTGTCCATACAATACATACTGTATATAAATGTCCATACAATACCTACATCCACCCCCAGGATCCATTATAGCCCTGAAATGAATTGAATTATGACTCACTGTTGTGAGTGGCACTGTGACTATAGATTTAAGACCCTGATATCCAAGATATCCCAGTGCATCGTTCATGGGGGAGATGTGTGACAAACGGAATCTTTCTATTAGATTTGAACTGAGGAAATTGAAGGTATAATACAGTCTTCTCTGTGCCAGCTGAGGCTGTAGGTGTGGCTGTGGGGGTACATCACGGCTGCTACAGCACCTGCTCCGGCTTCACTGACGGCCGACAGCCAAAAGCGAACACACAKACACCTGATGTTTTCTACTCTGGCCCTGATCAGACACACGCATGCGAACGTGTGCACATACACAAGCACGCACTCTCTATATATATCTCTTTCTCTCCATCTTTCCTCGCTTCTAGCCCTCACACCACCAAATCATCTTGTTCCCCTCAGGCTGAGGCTGGACTGAGCCAGAGATGGATGGCCTCACTAATCTCTGTTCTCTATCTCGCTCTGTTCTGCTCACTGCTAACGTCTAATAACCCCTGCCTCTTCTTCCTCTCCCTTCCTGTGCTCTCAGATGGGATGCTTCCTGTAACCACACTCGTCTTGAGTGATGAGGAAAATGTACTTTGTCTTTTGTGTGTCCTTAAGTGACATTGGTGCGCACACACATACGTACCGTGGAACAGAAAACCAGTCAGTATCTGGTGTGGCCACCATTTGCCTCATGCAGTGTGACACATCTTCTTCGCATAGAGTTTATCAGGCTGTTGATTGTGGTCTGTGGAATGTTGCCCCACTCCTCTTCAATGGCTGTGCGAAGTTGCTGGATGTTGAAGGGAACTGGAACACGCTGTTGTACACATCGATCCAGAGCATCCCAAACATGCTCAATGAGTGACATGTGTGGTGAGTATGCAGGCCGTGGAAGAACTGGGACATTTTCAGCTTCCAGGAATTGTGGACAGATCCTTGCGACACGGAGCCGTGCATTATCATGCTGAAACATGAGGTGATGGTGGCAGATAAATGGCACGACAATGTGCCTCAGGAGCTCGTCTCAGTATCTCTGTGCATTCAAATTGCCATCGATAAAATGCAATTGTGTTCGTTGTCCGTAGGTTATGCCTGCCCATACCATAACCCCACCTCCAATATGGGGCACTCTGTTCACAATGTTGACATCAGCAAACCGCTCGCCCACATGACACCATACATGCTGTCTGCCATCTGCCCAGCACAGCTGAAACCGGGATTCATCCGTGAAGAGCACACTTCTCCAGCGTACCAGTGGTCATCGAAGGTGAGCATTTGCTCTCTGAAGTCAGTTACGACGCCAAACTGCAGTAAAGTGAAGACCCTGGTGAGYATGACGAGCACACAGATGAGCTTCCCTGAGACGGTTTCTGACAGTTTGTGCAGAAATTCTTTGGTTGTGCAATCCCACAGTTTCATAAGCTGTCCGGGTGGCGTGTCTCAGACGATCCCGCTGGTGAAGAAGCCGGATGTGGAGGTCCTGGGCTGGCGTGGTTACATGTGGTCTGCGGTTGTGAGGCCGGTTGGATGTACTGCCAAATTTTCTAAAGCGATGTTGGTGACTGATGGTACAGAAATGTACATTCAATTCTCTGACAACTGCTCTGGTGGATATTTCTGCAGTCAGCATGCCAATTGCACGCTCCCTCAAAACATGAAACATCTGTAGCATTGTATTGTGGGACAAAACTGCCCATTTTAGAGTGGCCTTAACTGTCCCCAGCACAAGGTTCACCTGTGTAATTATGTTTTTTTATCTGTTTTTTGATATGCCACACCTGTCAGGTGGATGCATTATCTTGGCAAAGGAGAAATACTCACTAACAGAGATGTTAACAAATTTGTGCACAAAATTTGAGAAATGTATTTTGCTCTAAAAGATCTCTGGGATCTTTTATGTCAGCTCATGAAACACTTTACATGATACGTTTTATATTTTTGATCAATATATTTATTCTTTAGAAACTCAGTCTGGGTCTCAACATACTGTTGAGTTAGAATAGTAGAATACACAAGGTGCAATTTCAAAATCAGCATTCTCCATTCAAATCTTACATTAATGTTCAAATTATTTCACAATACTGATGACAGATCAGCTCCTAGAGAGATATTACCATCTATGGCTGCAAATATTGAGGTGGCTTATTCTAATGCTTATCCAATAAAAATGCAAAAAAATGACAGATTTCACACATCATTGCACACGTTAGGCTACACACAATGAAATGTATTGAGACAAATTACAGACAGTAGCCTACAAGTAGCAAAATATAACTCAATTGATTGAACATGAAATGTATTTCAATATGATTGAAATAGGCCTATAGCCTGCCGTTTATATTTGAATGCAGTCCTCTCTGTTTTCATTTGAAGCATATTTGTATACGTTGCTGGTTTTTATCCATTGCAAGACATTAACAACTTTGTATTTGTAGTCAACATTGTTCTGAAGATATCGGCGGTCACAGAGAGACGAATAAACCATATGATTCTATGTTTAGAGGAGATCTTCTGTGTATAAAGTGATGCAGATCTGTTCTATGAGTGGGCATCGGCAGGCGTTTAGATTACAGCGTTTTGTTAAGTGCAACYMTAATAACGATGCTTTTGGGAAACAGTTTGGAGATTTAACAATGCTCTTGTGAAGAGTCTAACGATGAATTTAGCCTTAAGATGCTTTTGGGAAACCGGGCCCTGGCATTTGATTTTGTTAGTCACTCTCACTCAGATATTAACATGGCATACATCATGGCAAAATGTATAGAATCCTAGGAAATTAGCTTTAAAACTGCAAACATTTATGTGTAGAATTACTGGAAATTAGCTGCAAATGTTTCTCTCTGCCCCATGGCCAYATGAGTAGAATTGCATGATATTCATTATATAATTGCTACATTTTCTCTCTGTTCCATTTCTCTTTTGTTTGAGTTTGGGAAACTCAAACACCCCATGATTTTTAACCCAGGAACTTCTTGAGTGCTCAGCACAGGAAGCAACTCCACAGCTTTTCTCATCAGAGTCTCTAAGTGCTGCTTAACTCCAATATTCTATTTCCCCGTCGCCTTTATTCTTATGACCGAACCCTTTTTGCTGTTGCACCACTTAATCACATTTAATGTCATTATGGGCTTATCTTAATGCTAATGCAAGGTTCTACAGGGAGAAATTAAGGAGACCGGCTGTGTGTGAGTGAGTGAGAGAGTAAACCCCAAAAATACTAAATGATAATGATTTTCCAGAGAAGATCCAGATCTCAGGGAATTAGACCAAAGTTCTCAATTGGTACAAAAAAATAGAGTACTGCACACACTACAATTACTTAGGTTTAAAAATAAGCTCAACTGGACACGTTAATGAGGCAGTGAATGAACTGAGAGAGAAAGCAAGCAGGGCATTCTACGCCATTAAAAAGCAAATTCAAATTGAAATACCTATTAAAATTTGGCTAAAACTAATTGAATTGAACCAATTGCACTTTATGGCAGCAAGGTGTGGGGTCCACTTGCAAAACAAGATTTCATCGAATGGGACAAACACCCCATTGAAACCCTGCATGCAGAGTTCTGTAAGATTATCCTACATGRCCAGAGGAAAARTARAAACAATGCATGCAGGGCAGAATTAGGCCAATATCCACTAATAATAAAAACTCAAAGAACAATTAAGTTTTGGAAACATATAAAATACAGTGACCCCCTCTCATATCATTACCAAGCKCRGCAATGCCAAGAGCTGAGCAAAGAAAAGAGTCCCCTCATCCAGCTGGTCCTGAGTTCACAAACCTGTTCTACTAACACACTGAAGCCTCAGGACCAGAACATCCAATCAATCAGGATAAACCAAATTACAACACAGTCAAAACAAAACTATATTGCTTATTGGGAAACACAAGCACAAACACAAAGCAGAATGCAGTGCTATCTGGCCCTAAATTGCCAGTATACTGTGGCTAAATATTTGACCATGGTTACTGATCAAAACCTTAGAAAAACCTTGACAAAGTACAGGCTCAGTGAGCACAGCCTTGCCATTGAGAAGTGTAGACACAGGAAAACCTGGCTCCCTGTAGAGGAAAGGCTGTGCAACCACTGCACAACAGCAGAACCTGAGCTGGAGCTGCATTTCTGACAAATGTCAAAAATATAAAACAATTAGTGTCATTTACCCAAATTTGAAACCCTTATTCAGGTTTCAAAGACCTCTCTGATGAGAGTAGGCTACCCGTCCTGTTTTGGGAGGACGCAGAGAGCTGTGGGTTGGTAGCGCACTACATTGCTGCCTGCCATGAGTTGAGGGACAGTGTCTGACAGACCAATCAACCTGCACATGTACTCTACTGTATGCTTATTGTTATTGTTGAATGTATGGTTATTTTGACACTTGGGTATTGTTGTTACTGTTGTCCGGTTGACAATTTTGATTCTCATTTAATTTTTTTAATATTGTAAATATCCAAAACAAGCTTGGGCAATATGTACATTGTTACGTCATCCCAATAAAGCGAATTGAATTGAAATTGAGAACAGCCTGAGCGAGAGAAACAGCCTGAGCGAGAGAGAACAGCCTGAGCGAGAGAGAACAGCAGAGAGAGAGAGAGAGAACGCCAGAGAGAGAGAGAGAGAAGAACAGCCAGAGAGAGAGAGAGAGAACAGCCAGAGAGAGAGAGAGAGAGAGAGAGCAGCCTGAGAGAGAGAACAGCCTGAGAGAGAGAACAGCTGAGAGAGAGAAGCAGCCTGAGCGAGAGAACAGCCTGAGCGAGAGAACAGCCTGAGCGAGAGAAAGCCTGAGCGAGAGAACAGCCTGAGCGAGAGAACAGCCTGAAGCGAGAGAACAGCCTGAGCGAGAGAACAGCCTGAGCGAGAGAAGAGAGAGAGAACAGCCTGAGCGAGAGAACAGCCTGAGCGAGAGAACAGCCTGAGCGAGAGAACAGCCTGAGCGAGAGAACAGCCTGAGCGAGAGAGAGAGAACAGCCTGAGGCGAGAGAACCGCCTGAGAGAGAGAACAGCCTGAGAGAGAGAACAGCCTGAGAGAGAGAACAGCCTGAGCGAGAGAACAGCCTGAGCCGAGAGAGACAGCCTGAGGAGAGAACAGCCTGAAGCGAGAGAACGCTGAGCGAGAAACCCTGAGCGAGAGAACAGCCTGAGCGAGAGAGAGAGAGAGAACAGCCTGAGCGAAGAGAACAGCCTGAGCGAGAGAACAGCCTGAGCGAGAGAACAGCCTGAGCGAGAGAACAGCCTGAGCGCGAGAGAGAGAGACAGCCTGAGCGAGAGAGAACAGCCTGAGCGAGAGAGAGAGAGAACAGCCTGAGAGAGAGAGAGAACAGCCTGAGAGAGAGAGAGCGAGAGAGAGAGAGAGAGAACAGCCTGAGCGAGAGAGAGAGAAGAGAGAGAGAGAGAGAACAGCCTGAGCGAGGAACAGCCTGAGAACACGCCTGAGCGAGAGAACAGCCTGAGCGAGAGAACAGCCTGAGCGGAAGAACAGCCTGAGCGAGAGAACAGCCTGAGCGCGAGAGAGAGAGAACAGCTGAGCGAGAGAGAACAGCCTGAGAGAGAGAACAGCCTGAGCGAGAGAACAGCCTGAGACAGCCTGAGAACAGCCTGAGCGAGAGAACAGCCTGAGCGAGAGAACAGCCTGAGCGAGAGAACAGCCTGAGCGAGAGAACAGCCTGAGAACAGCTGAGAACAGCCCGAGAACAGCCTGAGCGAGAGAACAGCCTGAGAACAGCCTGAGAACAGCTGAGAACAGCCTGAGAACAGCCTGAGCGAGAGAGAAAGCCTGAGACCAGCCTGAGCGAGAGAGAACAGCCTGAGAACAGCCTGAGCGAGAGAGAAAGCCTGAGAACAGCCTGAGCGAGAGAGAGAGAGAGAGAGAGAGAACAGCCTGAGCGAGAGAGAGAGAGAGAGGAACAGCCTGAGCGAGAGAGAGAGAGGGAACAGCCTGAGCGAGAGAGAGAACAGCCTGAGACAGACGAGAAAGAGAAATGGGGGTTACCGGAAAAATCCACATACTGTGTCCACCACACGCTCCTCCATTTTAACTTGTTTCTCTTTTACCACATGTGACGTGGCTATTCTCTGATGTGTTGGGTCAGATCAGGCACAGAAAAGAGGGCAGTAGAGGTTGAGAGAGGAGGACAGAGCGAGAGAAAATGGACAGAGAAGAGGAACAGAAAGAAGGAACAGAGAGGAAGACAGAGAGGAGGGACACCAGGTTTAATAGCAAAAACTTTCTAAACCCAGTGGCCCAACATCGCAATACTTCCGAGAACGCTTCCGAAGCAGACTCCCGTGACCAGATAGGGTTGATGAGAGAATTAAAAAAATGATTCCTTAGTTTATAATTTTCTGGAAATCTAAAGGCACGATCTAGATTGAGTCAATGTCTTAAGTAGTTGAATATGTTATTACTCCAACCTCGTGAAAGTGACAAACTGACCATTTTCATTTTCTTCAAAAACAACATATATCGAAGGAGTGCTTTTTGATTTAATGGCATGCACATGCGCAGTTCGTCACGAGACGACCGTTAGACCCGGTGACGTGTTGTTTCTGCGCATGAGTTTAGCGAGCCAACGTCACCATGACATTGCCTACAAGCGTGATTTGGGATTTCTATTGGAGAAGCAGTTTCTACAGTCGTGGCCAAAAGTTTTGAGAATGACACAAATATAAATTTTCACAAAGTCTGCTGCCTCCATTTGTATGATGGCAATTTGCATATACTCCAGAATGTTATGAAGAGTGGTCAGATGAATTGCAATTAATTGCAAAGTCCCTCTTTGCCATGCAAATGAACTGAATCCCCAAAAACATTTATACTGCATTTCAGCCTGCCACAAAAGGACCAGCTGACATCATGTCAGTGATTCTCTCATTAACACAGGTGTGAGTGTTGACTAGGACAAGGCTGGAGATCACTCTGTCATGCTTGATTGAGTTCGAATAACAGACTGGAAGCTTCAAAAGGAGGGTGGTGCTTGGAATCATTGTTCTTCCTCTGTCAACCATGGTTACCTGCAAGGAAACACGTGCCGTCAGCATTGCTTTGCACAAAAAGGGCTTCACAGGCAAGGATATTGCTGCCAGTAAGATTGCACCTAAATCAACCATTTATCGGATCATCAAGAACTTCAAGGAGAGCGGTTCAATTGTTGTGACGAAGGCTTCAGGGCGCCCAAGAAAGTTCAGCAAGCGCCAGGACTGTCTCCTAAAGTMGATTCAGRTGCYGGATCGGGGCACCACCAGTACAGAGCTTGCTCAGGAATGGCAGCAGGCAGGTGTGAGTGCATCTGCACGCACAGTGCATCTGCACGCACAGTGAAGCGAAGACGTTTTCCGGACATCAGGGACAGATTGATATTCTGCAAAATGTACAGGGATTGGACTGCTGAGGACTGGGGTAAAGTCATTTTCCCTGATGAATCCCCTTTCCGATTGTATGGGGCATCCGGAAAAAAACTTGTCCGGAGAAGACAAGGTGAGAGCTACCAACAGCCATGAATAAAGAATGGTACCAACGCATCCTTCGAGAGCTTCGAGAACTTCTCCCAACCATCCAAGAACAGTTTGGTGACGAACAATGCCTTTTCCAGCATGATGGAGCACCTTGCCTTAAGGCAAAAGTGATAACTAAGTGGCTTGGGGAATAAAACATCGATATTTTGGGTCCATGGCCAGGAAACTCCCCAGACCTTAATCCCATTGAGAACTTGTGGTCAATCCTCAAGAGGCAGTGGACAAACAAAACCCCACAAAGTCTGACAAACTCCAAGCACTGATTATGCAAGAATGGGCTGCCATCAGTCAGGATGTGGCCCAGAAGTTAATTGACAGCATGCCAGAGCAGATTGCAGAGGTCTTGAAAAAGAAGGGTCAACACTGCAAATATTGACTCTTTGCATCAACTTCATGTAATTGTAATTATAAATTTAATTATACTTCAGTATTCCATAGTAACATCTGACAAAAATATCTAAAGAAGACACTGAAGCAGCAKACTTTGGAAATTAATATTTGTCATCCTCAAAACTTTTGGCCACGACTGTACAWACATTTGAAGTCGGAAGTTTACATACACTTTAGCCAAATACATTTAAACTCAGTTTCACAATTCCTGACATTTAATCCTTGTAAGAATTCCCTGTCTTAGGTCAGTTAGTATCACCACTTTATTTTAAGAATGTGAAATGTCAGAATAATAGAAGAGAGAATCATTTATTTCAGCTTTTATTTCTTTCATCACATTCCCAGTGGGTCAGAAGTTTACATACACTCAATTAGTATTTGGTAGTATTGCCTTCAAATTGTTTAACTTGGGTCAAACGTTTCGGATAGCCTTCCACAAGCTTCACACAATAGGTTGGGTGAATTTTGGCCCATTCCTCCTGACAGAGCTGGTCTAACTGAGTCAGGTTTGTAGGCCTCCTTACTCGCACATGCTTTACCAGTTCTGCCCACAAATGTTATATGGGATCGAGGTCAGGGATTTGTGGTGGCCACTCCAATACCTTGACTTTGTTGTCTTTAAGCCATTTGCCACAACTTTGGAAGTATGCTTGGGGTCATTGTCTATTTGGAAGACCCATTTGCAACCAAGCTTTAACTTCCTGACTGATGTCTTGAGATGTTGCTTCAATATATCCACATAATTTTCCTTTCTCATGAAGCCATCTATTTTGTGAAGTGCACCAGTCCCTCCTGCAGCAAAGCACCCCCACAACATGATGCTGACAACCCCGTGCTTCACGGTTGGGATGGTGTTCTTCAGTTTGCAAGCGTCCCCCTTTTTCCTCCAAACATAACGATGGTCATTATGGCAAAACAGTTCTATTTTTGTTTCATCAGACCGGAGGACATTTCTCCAAAAAGTATGATCTTTGTCTCCATGTGCAGTTGCAAACCATAGTCAGGCTTTTTTATGGCGGTTTTGGACCAGTGGCTTCTTCCTTGCTGAGCGGCCTTTCAGGTTATGTCGATTTGGGCTCTTTTTACTGTGGATATAGATACTTTTGTACCTTCTTCCTCCAGCATCTTCACAGGGTCCTTTGCTGTTGTTCTGGGATTGATTTGCGCTTTTCGCACCAAAGTACGTTCATCTCCAGGAGACAGAACGCGTCTCCTTCCTGAGCGGTATGATGGTTGCGTGGTTCCATGGTGTTTATACTTGCTTGTTTGTATTGTACAGATTAACGTGGTACCTTCAGGTGTTTGGAAATTGCTCCCAAGGATGAACCGGACTTGTGGAGGTCTACAATTTTTTTTTCTGAGGTCTTGGCTGATTTCTTTTGATTTCCCCATGATGTCAAGCAAAGAGGCACTGAGTTTGAAGGTAGTCCTTGAAATACATCCACAGGTGCACCTCTAATTGACTCAAATGATGTCAATTAGCCTATCAGAAGCTTCTAAAGCCATTACATAATTTTCTGGAATTTTCCAAGCTGTTTAAACGCACTGTCAACTTAGTGTATGTAAACTTCTGACCCACTGGAATTGTGATACAGTGAATTATAAGTGAAATAATCTGTCTGTAAACAATTGTTGGAAAAATGACTTGTGTCATGCACAAAGTAGATGTCCTAACCGACTTGCCAAACTATAGTTTGTTAACAAGAAATTTGTGGAGTGGTTGAAAAACTAGTTTTAATGACTCCAACCTAAGTGTATGTAAACTTCGGACTTCAACTGTATCTTCATTCTATACCATCTTTGTCAATAGATAGTTATTTTGGCGTTAGCACATTTCACTTTGTCTCTATGAACAGACCATTAAGATGGGGGGACACTCACACAGCTCTGTTAACCCCATAATCATGTGCTCATAAGTCATTAGAGCAGTGGTTCACAAACTGTGGGGCGCGCCCCGGGGAGTGGAGAGTAGGGCTGTACCCGACAAAAAAAAAAATCTTGGCCGACCAAAAGCTGTCTGTTCTTTTGACCAATTGATTGGCGGACATTTTTAAACGTGTATTTTTCATATAGACACACCATATGTGTTTTTGAATCGAGCTTGTCTGATGCATATAGTTGATTGAGGAACACACTATTGTTGTTCTTAACGGATGTAAAAACAGACTTAATTTGCTTGGTGTTTGAGGTGAAGAAAACAACTTTGAAAAGCTCCACTATCAGATCCCCAAATGGGCACATTTATTTGCCTACATTTGCGCGCAGGCCAGGTAGGCTATATAGTCCTACTTCTAAGCGTGCGCCCCGTCCTTACTCAACATCTTACTCAACATCGACAGGAGCGCTCCAAACAAAAGACAATGACTAAATTGACAAAACGCGTAAATGGAATGAAATAAAACAAAACTTGTTTTTTACAAGTGTGGCATGTGTCCACTCCGACAATGAGAACAGGAAGACTGGAATAATAATATTGAATCCATTAAAATAAATTCCAGTAACCAAAGTAATAAATATTGTAGATTAGGATGGGTAATGGGGAATTGATATACACTAAAAATCAAACGCAAACAATTCACACAATGAAGTTATGAAACAATGAATGTGCACAAATTGGCGGGAGAGCGCATTCTGGAGAGAGAAGTGCATTGTGCATCTAGACGCATGAACAATTTGACTTCTGCATTGGACATGCAGCATTTACGGTGAGGCCTTAGCAAAAGTCAGGACATTCATACTTCTTGCGCTTCGCAGAGCTGTTGTCAAGGAAGTGAGTTTGTATTTATACAGGATTTATCGTCCCCACCTACCGTCAACCAATCATGTCAACTCGGAGCTAAACAGAGCCCTCAGCATTGTTACAAAATTTGTGAGGCGCATGGCGATGCGTTACCGAGCTCGATTTGCCTCTGGAGTCTCCGCATTTGCGTCACACCCTCCATATGGAGCCCCCGACCACATTTCCAGATCAATCATAAATTGGCTTTTAGTCTAGGCCTCCACAATGGATTAGTTCACTGAGATGGGCACAAAAGTTTTAGAACACTTACTCATTCAAGGGTTTTTCTTTATTTTTGTCTATTTTCTACATTGTAGAATAATAGTGAAGACATAATTACTTTAAAACATGAAGGTCAGTCAAAACAGAACATTTCAAGAACTTGAAGTTTCTTCAAGTGCAGTCGTAAAAACCATCAAGCGCTATGATGAAACTGGCTCTCATGAGGACCACCACAGGAACGGAAGCCAGAGTTACCTCTGCTGCAGAGGATAAGTTCATAAGAGTTACCAGCTTCAGAAATTGTAGCCCAAATAAATGCTTCACAGAGTTCAAGTAACAGACACATCTCAACATCAACTGTTCAGAGGAGACTGCGTGAATCAGGCCTTCATGGTCAAATTGCTGCAAAGAAACCACTACTAAAGGACACCAATAAGAAGAAGAGACTTGCTTTGGCCAAACAATGGACATTAGACATGGTGGAAATTTGTCCTTTGGTTTTGAGTCCAAATTGGAAATGTTTGGTTCCAACCGGCTTGTCTTTGTGAACAGATGATTCCCGCATGTGTATTTCCCACCATGAAGCATGGAGGAGGAGGTGTTTTGGTGTGGGGGTGCTTTGCTGGTGAGACTGTCTGTGATTTATTTCAAATTCAAGGCACACTTAACCAGCATGGCTACCACAGCATTCTGCAGCGATACGCCATCCCATCTGGTTTGGGCTTAGTGGGACTATCATTTGTTTTTCAACAGGACAATGGCCCAACACACCTCCAGGCTGTGTAAGGGCTATTTGACCAAGAAGGAGAGTGATGGAGTGCTGCATCAGATGACCTGGCCTCCACAATCCCCCGACCACAACCAAATTGAGAGGGTTTGGGATGAGTCGGACCGCAGAGTGAAGGAAAAGCAGCCAACAGGTGCTCAGTATATGTGGGAACTCCTTCAAGACTGTTGGAAAAGCATTCCAGGTGAAGCTGATTGAGAGAATACCAAGAGTGTGCAAAGCTGTCAAGGCAAAGGGTGGCTATTTGAAGAATCTCAAATTATAGAATATATTTTGATTTGTTTAAAGCTTTTTTAGTTACTACATGATTCCATATGTGTTATTTTGATGTCTTCACTATTATTCTACAAAAAATAGTAAAAATAAAGAAAAACCCTTGAATGAGTAGGTGTTCTAAAACTTTTGACCGGTATTTTATATATCTTTGTTACTGCTCGACTAAAACAGTCTCGGTCGACCAACGACCAAACAATTAACCAGTCGACTAATTGGGGTCAGCCCTAGTGGAGAGATAGGGGAGATTAACAAATGCTAAGGAAAAAAAAAACATATTTTTTTCACCCAGTCGGGCTTTCAACTTACTCTTGAAAGTTGTAATAGTAGAATGCACAAAGTGTAATTTCGAAATTGGGTAGTGCATCAGGAGTTTTCCTCTTGTCATGTCATTCATTGCAGACCTTAGAGAGCTATTTCTAGAAATGTCCATTTGATCAGCTAGCCCATGCCAGCTAATGTTTTTTAGCTTGGTTTTTTAGCCCATTGATTTTGATGTAATGTTTGAGTCACTCAGATAATCCATGAATATACAAGACATGGCAAAATGTGTAGAATTGCGTGGGATGTTCCCCAATTATGACAAAAAGTTTGGGAAGCACTGCATTAGAGAGAGTGTTGTGATGTTCAGTCATGTGGTCCACCCAGTCCTAATTGTGTGCGTTTTGTGTGTAGGCCCTACTGTACGTTTCACATGTCGTTGTTGGAGTGACGTGGAAGCAAAGTGTTTTACAAGCAGCCCTCTGCTCATAATAATACAAATGCTAGTGAGTGTGTGTTTGAGAGGTGGTGTGTGTGTGTGTACTTGCGGCGCATACATGCGTGTGTGTCTGTCTGTTCCCCTCAGGCTGGGGCTGTGGAAGTAAACAGGCTGATTAAGAGGCAATTGTTCACAGCTGAGCACCCTGAGCCAAAGCCTGAGTGGTGTGGAGCAACGCCACACCATGGGGACGCCCATGGCCACCACACACACAAAGGGAAATGAATGGAGACTCCAGGGGAGGAAGGGAGGTGTCCCAACACTGGGACTCTCCAGCTTGTTACTGTCTCTGCTGCTACACTGGCAAAACAAAAGTATGTGAACCCTTTGGAATTACCTGGATTTCTGCATAAATTGGTCATCAAATTTGATCTGATCTTGATCAAAATCACAACAATAGACAAAAACAGTCTGCTTAAACTAATAACACACAAATTATTGTATTTTTCTTGTCTATATTGAATACATAATTTAAACATTCACAGTGTAGGTTAGAAAAAGTATGTGTACCCATAGCTTTTGGAGAAGTCATTAGCCTATCAGGAGTCCGCTATCCTGGAGTCCAATCAATGAGTCGAGATTGAAGATCTTGGTTAGAGCTGCTTGTCCTATACAAAACACAGCAAAATTTGAGTTTGCTATTCACAAGAAGCATTGCCTGATGTGAACCATGCCTCTAAAAAAAGAGACCTCAGAAGACCTAAGATTAAGAATTGTTGACTTGAATAAAGCTGGAAAGGGTTACAAAAGTATCTCTAAAAGCCTTGATGTTCATCAGTCCACGGTAAGACAAATTATCTGTAAATGGAGAAAGTTCAGCACTGTTGCTACTCTCCTGGCTGTTCTGCTAAGATGACTGCAAGAGCACAGCACAGAATGCTGAATGAGGTTAAGAATAATCCTAGAGTGTCAGCTAAATACGTACAGAAATCTCTGGAACATGCTAACATCTCTATTGACGAGGATACGATATGTAAAACACTAAACAAGAATGGTATTAATGGGAGGACACCACGGAAGATGCCACTGCTGTCCAAAAAAAAACTTTGCTGCAAGTCTGAAGTTCGCAAAAGAGCATCTGGATGTTCCACAGCGCTTCTGGCAAAATATTCTGTGGAAAGATTCAACTAAAGTTGAGTTGTTTGGAAGGAACACACAACACTGTGTGGAGAAAAAAAGCCTCAGCACACCAACATCAAAACCTCATCCCAACTGTAAAGTATGGTGGAGGGAGCATCATGGTTTGGGGCTGCTTTGCTGCCTTAGGGCCTGGACAGCTTGCTATCATCGATGGATGAATTCCCAAGTTTATTAAGACATTTTGCAGGAGAATGTAAGGCGATCTGTCCACCAATTGAAGCTCAACAGAAGTTGGGTGATGCAACAGGACAACGACCCAAAACACAGAAGTAAATCAACAACAGAATGGCTACAACAGAAGGAAATACGCCTTCTGGAGTGGCCCATTTGGAGTCCTGACCTCAACCCGATTGAGATGCTGTGGCATGACCTCGAGAGCGATTCACACCAGACATCCTAAGAATATTGCTGATCTGAAACAGTTTTGTAAAGAGGAATGGTTGAAAATTCCTCCTGACAGTTGTGCAGAAAATTACAGAAAACGTATGGTTGAGGTTATTGCTGCCAAAGGAGGGTCAACCAGTTATTAAATCCAAGGATTCACATACTTTTCCCACCCTGTACTGTGAATGTTTACACGTTGTGTTCAAATAAGACATGAAAATGCATAATTGTTTGTGCGTTATTAGTTTAAGCAGACTGTGTTTGTCTATTGATCAAATGTTATGACCAATTTATGCCAAAATGCAGGRAATTACAAAGGGTTCACATACTTTTTGAAGGACTACAGTACTAATGTGTGTTTTCTGTTKACTGGGAACATGAACTACAGGGAGTTCTGTCTCATTATTGACCCAGCTAAAGAGATACAATAAGTTATATTGAATTCTGTCGACCCAGCACACTCAATATGGGTGCCATTTGGCCTGGTCTAGATGCCATGATCATGCATTCTGTATGCTCTACACTGCTTCCTAGTGGTGATACCTCCTCACTACCAAGAGAACTGTAAATAGTGGGGTAGGATGATGTTCCCCAGACTAACACAGATCTTAGGTCAGTTTTATGTCCCCCCACCCTAATGGTTAACGTTAGGATTGGGTGAGGGTTAGCTGATCCAAAATTGGTGCTTACGGGCAACATCTAAAGGTGACAAGGGTTAGCTCTACATTTTATTTAGCCCTACAGGCAGTGACCAAGGATCAATTTCACTCCATAGCTTACTGTAAAAGTACTATAGTCCTATTATAAGAGCAGCCATCCAACATAGTGGACAAAGGTGATCTTTGTAAAGACCACCATGTGTCAGTGAGCCAGGCAGTCGGCCCCAGGCTAGCCCTGGGTGACAGCTGTGATGCTCTATTGGCTGAGCTAAATGCCAAAAGCCCTGCTGGACGAGGTGGGTTTTAACACAGTGATCCTAGAGCCACAAGAGAAGGGAACGCCTGGCCAYCCTTTAGCATTCAACTAGTTACAGTGAAATGAAGGTTCTGGTTATGATGAAAGAAGGTTATGTTTATGATGCCTGTGTGTTGTTAGCCTGCAGGCTATTTATTTTCTTCGGATGGTGTTTTTTCACCATCTGTTTTGTTGGTTAGGAGATGTGAATGTGGGGTTGTCTGCCAGGGTGATAGCGTTTTGAAATGCTTTCAACATATGACTTTCAGCTGTTGAGGACCTGAAATAACTATTAAAGCGTTTRGTCATAAGATGTAAGTCTGAATAAGGTTTGACATCAGAGACAAACTCCTTAGTCACTGTTGAGCTGCCAAGGGGCTCGATTCAATCCATAGCACAGAACATCTGCATTGTAGTGCGGTTCACATTTAAAAGTAATTTCCAATTGATCCGACATATGCAGCGTTTACCTTGAATGCAATCTCTGCGACTGTGGGAACATTGCCTTTAATTGTCAACCGCGCTATAAAGCAGATCTTCAGCGCTATGGATTGAATTGAGTCCTAATGCTGTTACGTGCTTTAGATTGTCTCTGTAGTCACAAATGGAGGATGAAAAGGGTTATGAGAAGAAGAGATTATTTGTGCTCCTTTATATTGTATGTGTGAGAGCAAAGCATCAGCTGACACAGATTATGCTGTAAACAAAAATACTCCTGCTGGAAACACAAATGTCGCCTTAGAGGCAAACACGTGATGCAATTGGGCAAGCAGCAGTGACACACCCGCGTGCGAACACGCACACACATAAACTGACCGTTAGCTCTATAGCTGTATATTGATATATTGATGGAAATGATCTTTCTCTCCTTCCTCTCTCTCTTTCTCTGCTGAACTCATGCAAACTAAATTAATCTATGTTGTCTTGGTAACACATGAATATTTTTTATCTGCGAACATTTGGGCAAATAGGACATCGACATTACTGACTGTTGTTATTAGAATGTTGTGACTGCATCGATCAATTCTCACTCTAATAAAATGTGTTAAATTATTACAGCTTATAAACATGTCCATTTAGATATGCTATCATACAATATGCTTCGATTATAATGTTCTCCATCGTAGTCAGAGAAAGTTGTGATGTAGTACTCCAGCTCTCCACCAGGTGTCCCTAGTGTGATAAGGAATACTGTACTTTCTGTGTGCCTACAGCAGCTCACGTGCAGACAACACAAGCCATTTCTTTGTTGCCTTATAGGATCTGTTCACGTAGTGGATGAGAGGGGACATATAAGTAGCAGTGTCCCTGTCACCTGTCCAAGGCCAAGCCCCACTGTGACACACACAGCCAGACTAAAACCTGACCGGCCAAACCAGCAGCAAACCAGCAGGCCAACCTCCCTCGCTCTGATACAGCAGCATTAGTCACACAGCCAGCACACACAGAATGACAAATAGCACAGAAACAATGCATCCAGAATTCACACACACACATAAATGAGGCACATACTGCACACACACGCACTCAAGCAAGCACATGCGGTGCCATGTAGCTACTGTAGGATCGGTTTTCAATGTTCTTTTTCCCTCTCTGGTTTAACGAGCACACCCCAGTATATTGACATCAGTTTACGGTCTGTTTCAACTTTAAGCCTTGACATATACCTGTTTCAGAGCCATGCAACTACCTAATTCATAATTGACCATGCAGCGGTTCAAATCCAAGTGCAAATGCCGTTTATCAAACTCCAGGTGGTGCTATGGTCAGATGACATGAAAATAGAGCTCTTTGGCCACACACACCAATGGTGGCTTTGGTGTCGAAAAACAGAAGCCTATACAGAAAAGTATCTCATACCTACGGTAAAATATGGTGGTGCATCTTTGATGTTATGGGGCTATTTTGCTTCCACTGGTACTGTGACCCTTGTTAAGGTCAGCGGCATCATGAACTTTACCAAGTACCATGACATTATAGTCAAAACCTGGTTGCCTCTGCCAGGAGGCTGGCAGTTGGCCGCAAGTGGATCTTCCAGCAAGACAACAACCCCAAGCTCACATCAACATCCACAAAGAAATAGTTAATTGAAAAAAGTCTCTGGACTTGAACCCCATTAAAAACCGTTGGTTTTAATTGAAGAGTTCATAAGCGCAGACGAAGGATATCAAGGATCTGTAAAGATTCTGTATGGAGGAACAATCTAAGATCCCTCCAAATTTGTTCTGTAATCTCATTAAACATTTTAGAAAAAGACTGTGTCGTTAACCTCGCAATGTTAGGGTGCTGCAGTACTGAAAAAAAGGGGTGCCAATAATCTTGACTCCTATCTTTTTTTAAATTACTTGTTAAATCTCTTTCTCTGAGCAATTTCTATTAGTAAAACATTTGCATACTTTATAACTCAGTATTTGTATTATTTATTATATACAGTTGTTTTTGCTCATCTTTATGAAGGGTGGCAATCATTTTGTTCCTGACAGTACCTCTTTCAGAGCCATGTAAATACCTACTTCATAAACTTAAACTTGGTACCGTCTTTACACTCAAAGGAAAGACTTCAGGCCTCAGACAATCCCCAACCAAGCATTTAATCTAACACGCAACACAGCAACATATGTTTTTGAGGTTTATTTCCAGTTTGCTGAGAGATGCATAGACAGTGCTGCCGTACAGTATATAATTGAATTGTGATTGACTGAATCTGATTGATGATGCTAATGCTCTGTGTTGTGTTTCCCTTACAGTAAAGTGGAGACAGCAGCCATTGAGACAGAGCTGCTGAGGGACTACAGGTTTGGCCAGCAGCAGCTCATAGAGATCTGGGGGCATGCCTGTGCCATCGCCATCACCAAGGTATGTACCCCTTATCCCCCTATTCTCTCTCCAAGAATCACCTTTTTGGGGACCATTCATCCATTTATCCCTCATTCCCCAGATTCTGATGCTGTTCCACCAAATAGTATTTCAAAACCATGCAACTTTCTAATAGCTGGGGATGTACAGTAGGAACTGTGAATAGAGATTTAGGGAACACACAAGGACTGTTCTGTTCTCTGTAATTCTTGAAAAAACAGTGTGTGTGGGTGTTTATTTACAGTTGTGGGAGAACTGTCCCCCTCAACAATGCTGTGTCTCTGCTCCATAAACCCRGAGGCACATCAGAGCCTCTGTTCACTATCTGGCCTGATTGTCTGATGAGAGACTGATCTGCTCAGCTGGGAGCCAGTCTGGCAAGTCCACATGCCCCTTATCAGACCCTTGTGTGTGTGTGTGTTAGCACGTGTATGTGTCTGCTTATGTATCATGTGTCTGTTTTTAGCTTGTTTGTCTGGTTGTGTGTGTGTGTGTGTTCGCCTCTGTGTGTAATGAGTATGTGTGTAAGTTCTCCAAGTCAGACTGCCTGTAGTCAGCGGTAGCAGCAGCAGTGTCTGGAGTGTGTCTCTGTGGAGCTGTCAGGAACACACGTGGTTCCTTTGACCAGACGGTTGGCTGGTTTAACCCTGCGGTTGTTTGCTCCACGGGCACCCAGTGTTGTGTGATAAATGTTCCCTGAGATTCCAGACATATGAGACACTTTCCTTTCAGAGAGAGAAAGTCTGATTACCTCAACCACATCCCCTTACCACCATTATCACCAGCAGCCAATGGTCCATGGCCAGAGCGGACACAGCCGCAGCACACATACCGTAGCTAGACAAACAGCGCCTGGCTCGGCCCGGATCGGCCTGGGGCTTCTGCACCCACATGCATGACATCACTGTTATTGAAGAAAAGTGCAGTAGTAGGGCTTTGGGATTTCACTGCAGTCGTTGCAGTTGCCAGATAGATTAATTTTTCACCAAGTAATCGCCCCCCATACGTCCAAAGACATCCAATCCCCCCGGCAGCAACCACACGGGCCATGACGGGTCCATCTCCGGTGTGTTCCTCTGTGATCTGGGCTGGAGTGCGTGTGGAGCGGCGCCTGTGTTCAGCCTGGGTTGGGAAGCCTTTCAACACCTGGGGAGACAAATAATGTTCCGCTTCCACGGAGCAGTAAACGCTGGAGTGTGTTGTCCCTGGGTCCCTGTTCTGTCTACTCAGGATGTGTTCAATATGTCAACATGTCCGTCGTAAAACATATTCATTATCCTGCGCAGCTTTCATTAGTGTGTGGCCGTATTTATGTGTGTGTGTGGGGGGGGGTGGGGCACGTGTGTGTGTGTGTGTCTGTGTATCCTTGTGTATGTATTTTTCTTACACTTTATAATTTTTACCCATAATTCTTATTTATTTATTCCTATTTTACCCCATTTTTCTCCCCATTTTCTGACTTGTCTCATCGCTGCAACTCCCCAACAGGCTCGGGAGGCGAAGGTCGAGTCATGCATCCTCCAAAACATGACGGCCTGCTTAACCCGGAAGCCAGCCGCACCAATGTGTCGGAGGAAACACCGTTCAACTGATGACCGAGGTGAGCCTGCAGGCACCCAGCTCGCCACAAGGAGTCGCTAGAGCTCGATGAGCCAAGTAAAACCCCCCCGGCCTGGGAGGGCATAGGCCCACCCACTGGGGAGCCAGGTCCAGCCAATCAGAATGAGTTTTCCTCCACAAAGGGCTTTATTACAGACAGAAATACTCCTCAGTTTCATCAGCAGTCTGGGTGGCTGGTCTCAGACGATCCCGCAGTTGACGAAGCCAGATGTGGGGGTCTGGCGTGGCTAGCGTGGTTACACGTGGTCTGCGGTTGTGCGCCAGTTGGGTGTACTGCTAAATTCTCTATGACAACGTTGGAGGTGGCTTATGGTAGAGAAATGAACATTACATTGTCTGGCAACAGCTCTGGTGGATATTCCTGCAGTCAGCATGCCAATTGCACTCTCCCTCAAAACTTGAGACATCTGTGACACTGTGTTGTGTGACAAAACTGCACATTTTAGAGTGGCCTTTTATTGTCCCCGGCACAAGGTGCACCTGTGTAATGATCAGGCAGAGTTCTTCTGTCCAGTGTCTGTGTTCTTTTGCCCATCTTAATCTTTTATTTTTATTGGCCAGTATGAGATATGGCTTTTTCTTTGCAACTCTGCCTAGAAGACCAGCATCCCGGAGTCGCCTCTTCACTGTTGACGTTGAGACTGGTGTTTTGCGGGTACTATTTAATGAAGCTGCTAGTTGAGTACTTGTGAGGTGTCTGTTTCTCAAACTAGACACTCTAATGTACTTGTCCTCTTGCTCAGTTGTGAACCGGGACCTCCCACTCCTCTTTCTATTCTGGTTAGTGCCAGTTTGTGCTGTTCTGTGAAGGAAGTAGTACACAGCATTGCATGAGATCTTCAGTTTCTTGGCAATTTCTCGCATAGAATAGCCTTCATTTCTCAGAACAAGAATAGACTGACGAGTTTCAGAAGAAAGTTCTTTGTTTCTGGACATTTTGAGCCTGTAATCGAACCCACAAATGCTGATGCTCCAGATACTCAACTAGTCTAAAGAAGGCCCGTTTTATTGCTTCTTTAATCAGTACAACAGTTTTCAGCTGTACTAACATAACTGCAAAAGGGTTTTCTAATGATCAATTAGCCTTTTTAAAATGATAAACTTGGATTAGCTAACACAATGTGCCATTGGAACACAGGAGTGATGGTTGCTGATAATGGGCCTCTGTACGCCTATGTAGATATTCCATTAAAAATCTGCCGTTTCCAGCTACAATAGACATTTACAACATTAACAATGTCTACACTGTATTTCTGATCAATTTGATGTTATTTTAATGGACAAAAAATGTGCTTTTATTTCAAAAACGAGAACATTTCTAAGTGACCCCAAACTTTTGAACGGTAGTTTATGTATGAAGGTATTTATGTGTGTGTGTGTCTCTATGTATAGTGGGACATGTGTCTGTGTGTGTGTTGCAGTAGTGTGTGAATGTCAGGTGGACGAGCAGATGTATCTCATTACTACGGATGTCAGGGAGGCAATACAGTCGTTGCTCCTGTGTGTACTATGTGTGCGTGCATGTGTATGTGTGAGGATAGSACTGAGGAGCCTGGTGAGCTGACATACAGTGCATTTGGAAAGTATTCAGACCCCTTGATGTTTTCAACATTTTGTTACGTTACAGCCTTATTCTAAAATTGATTCAATAGTTTTTTCCCTTCCTCATCAATATACATACAATAACTCATAACAAAGCAAAAACAGGTTTTTAGAAATTTTGGCAAAAAAAAAAATGTATTGACATATCACATTAACATACAGTACCAGTCAAAAGTTTGGACACACCTACTCATTCACGTTTTTTTCTTTATTTTTACTATTTTCTGCATTGTGAAATAACACATAAGAAAAAATATAGTACCAAAAAAGTGTTCAACAAATCAGAATATATTTTAGATTCTTTAAAGTAGCCACCCTTTGCCTTGATGACAGCTTTGCACCTTCTTGGCAAGTATTCAGACACTTTATTCAGTACTTTGTGGAAGCACCTTTGGCAGGGATTACAGCCTCAAGTCTTCTTAGATATGAAGCTTGGCACACCTGTATTTGGGGAGTTTCTCGAATTCTTCTCTGCAGATCCTCTCAAGCTCTATCAGGTTGGATGGGGAGCGTCGCTGCACAGGTATTTTCAGGTCTCTCCAGAGATGTTCGTTCAAGTCCGAGCTCTGGCTGGGTCATTCAAGGACATTCAGAGACTTGTCCCAAAGCCACACCTGCATTGTCTTGGCTGTGTGCTTAAGGTCGTTGTCCTGTTGGAAGGTGAACCTTTACACCAGTCGGAGGTCCTGAGCACTCTGGAGTAGGTTTTCATCAAGGATCTCTCTGTACTTTGCTCAATTCATCTTTCCCTCGATCCTTACTATTCTCCCAGTCCCTGCCGCTAAAAAACATCCCCACAGCATGATGCTGCCACCACCATGCTTCACCATAGGGATGGTGCCAGGTTTCCTCCAGACATGACCGCTTGSTATTCAGGCCAAATAGTTCAATCTTGGTTCTCATGGTCTGAGAGTTCTTAAGGCCAGGCACCACAGGCAAAATATATCAATTTTCATATTTTGGGATATTTGCAACTATAACTTACTTCCATACTTTCATAAAATGTACAAATAAATTGGCAATAAGGTATATACATACAAATAAAGTATAATTTTATCCCAACTATGTCAACTACACCTACCAAAAATGTGGTTTTTGATAGCGGTTGAAGGTCAACATGAAACATGGTATTTTGAAAACTCTCCATGTTGAATCATATATCACTTAAAGGCTTGTTTTCCGGAGAATATAGTTAGCTAGTCCATACATGGCTATATCCTGTGTAGACGTAGTGCTTCGTGCTGAAAGATGAGTCATTTTCTGACATCATATTGGTTACAGGCATTTAAAGGCCCTTTCCGTTAATCTGTTTGGTTAAAATGCCGCGCAGTGCTTCCTTGTTTGAAAATATCTCCCGCGAAGAATCCACACAAAGAGAGACAAAATGAGAAAATCTCTAAGAATATACCAACAGTATGTGAATAAAAATAGGCGATCTCAGTTAGCCAATGCGAGTAAAGCAGTGAATGAAAGAAAAAATGTGCCTGATCAGCCAAGTGAGTCAGTTCAGGTAGAAGAGGAAAAGGAGGTAGACCGCAGCAGCGCGTTGAGACGCAAAATAGTTGAGATGAAGATGACAACTATCAGCGATCAACTAGACATCAGCCAGTGGCTTTTATTCCACATGTCACAGATAAACCAACTTGTACATGCTTTGATTTGCCCTAAGTGTCTAAACACTGGACTGAAAATCACCATAGACCCCACCAACCAGGGATTCTGTCARGATAGAATGTGCAGACTGTGAAGGTGATCATGATGCATTTAGGAGGAGTGTTTACACTTCCTCCAGGCTGCAGGAGGGGAGATGTGGCATTTGATATGAATGTGAGGATGGTTCTTCTAGCCCACGAACTTGGACTTGGTTATGCAGATCTAAAGAAAATGAGCAAAGTCCTAGGGATTCCTTCCTTGAGTCTCAGCTCATATCAGAGAAATGACCTGAGAGTGACACATAAATAAAAAGTGAGAGTAGCCCGTTATTGTCAGGTGACTTGCTGTGTATAAATAATATTTATTTCCTTGCTCCAGCAAATGTATTCAAAGTGAACAAAACAGAATGATAGGAAAACATAACTATACAATGAGACTGTCACATTAGCCTACAGTGTCATAGGGCTGTAGCCTAATGTGATTAGTGAGAAATTAGCTTTACATAAAGTAAATAGATGCTAATATTAACATTGGGTAATATGCTGATATTTAGTCCTGCAGTTATGACTGATGTCGACAGACATAAGTACTTTATCCCCCCTCTTTAGRTGCAGAGATTCAGAGGGCTACAGTCGATGGAGAGGGCTACAGTCAGAGTGCTGCAAAGATAATTAGAAGAGCATGTGCAGATATAGACCCAGACATAGCAGAGTTGTTGGATGAGGATTCCATCATAGACCTTAATGTATCCTTTGATGGCACTTGGCACGAGAGGATTCCCTTCCAACTACGGGATGGGTGTGTGCATTGGTGCTGGTACCAGCGAGCCCTAGAAAATAGTGAAGATCCACCCAGTCACAAAWATCTTAGAGGCCGTACATTTTTTAATAGAGAGGTTGCACAGAAAATGGTACCTGTATATCATAGGATGTCAAATGATAACGTCCTCAAAAGAATGTAGCACAGAGGAACCCAGAATGCAAATGGATGTCTGAACTCTGTAATATGGTCGCGATACCCCAAAACTGTCTTTGTGGGAAAAAGTCACATTGARGGGGCAGGCAGTATGGCAGTAACCACGTTCAATGAGGGAGCCACTGCTATATCAAATGTGATGAACAAATTGTGGCTTGACAGCACTTTGACACTGGACGCAATCAGAGAGGAGGATGCGAGGCGTTGTTGTGAGAGCTGATGTTGCTTCAACGGAGTGTGTCAAGRGTAGGCGCAGGTCCCATGACACAGTCAAGAGAGTAAAGCGGCACCAGCAACAACTCAGAGGGCCTTACATATGGGGCAGGCATAGCTGATTAATGTTCTGCACATTTCAACAGCCATACAAAATCCTTGTATGTGACAAATTGAGCAAAGTGATATGAGAATTTGCCCAAAACTGCCCAACAGACCAGTATTCAAAGCATATGCTCTATTGCTTGAAACAAATGTATCAAATGTGCTAATGTATTTGTCAAATGTTTATTTGTCCGTTTAAAAGATATCTATACATAAGAGTTTAATTAATGTGTCATAAATTGTCATATTTATGGAAAGTACATTTTAATTGCATTAGCATATCTTTATCAACCATTTTTAGAAAATGACATGTTCCCCGTGCGCCAATTCATTTTTCTCAGTCTTCAAAGGACATTCACATTATTCCACACACAGGTTCGTAGGTCTTATAGTCATATTTACAGAGGCTTTTTTTTTATATCTTGTTTTGATTTTAAGTGTCATTTTATGGGTAAATATATGCAAAATATGCATCCGTTATACATGTGAAGTGATTTTTTAAATAATGAAATTACAATATTTTGATAAACTGATCTGTAAAGGTCTGACCATTGAGTGTCTTATCACAATAAAACAAAAAACCTGCCTTGAAGCAATGTGTTGAATAACAGGTTAGCGCCATTTAAGGAGGGTTTGCCTATTTGCATATTTAAAATGTTTTATAAATAAAACTTGTAATACATAATATATATTGTATTTATGTATACTTCCAACTGGTAACGTTTCAGTCTGATGAGAGTAAAGGGAAAAAATCCCTTTTAGCCCGTGGTGCCTGGCCTTAAGGTGCCTTTTGGCAAACTCCAAGCAGGCTGTCATGTCCGTCTGGCCACTCTACCATAAAAGCCTGATTGGTGGAGTACTGCAGAGATGGTGGTCCTTCTGGAAGGTTCTCCCATCTCCACAGAGGAACTCTGGAGCTCTGTCAGAGTGACCATCGGCTTCTTGGTCACTTCCTTGACCAAGGCTCTTCTCCCCTGATCCTCAGTTTGGCCGGACGGCCAGCCCTAGGAAGAGTCTTGGTTGTTACAAACTTCTTCCATTTAAGAATGATGGAGGCCACTGAGTTCTTGGGTACCTTCAACGCTGCAGATTTTTTTTTTGTACCCTTCCCCAGATCTGTGCCTCAACACAATCCTGTCTCAGAGCTCTATGGACAATTCCTCCGACCTCATGGCTTGGTTTTTGCCTTGACATGCACTGTCAACTGTGGGACCTTATATAAACAGGTGTGTGCCTTTCCAAATCATGTCCAATCAATTGAATTTACCACATGTGGACTCCAATCAAGTTGTAGAAACATGTCAAGGATGATCAATGGAAACAGGATGCACATTTACATTTACATTTAAGTCATTTAGCAGACGCTCTTATCCAGAGCGACTTACAAATTACAAATTGGTGCATTCACCTTATGATATGCACCTGAGCTCAATTTTGAGTCTCATAGCAAAGGGTCTGAATACTGATGTAAATAAGGTAACCTGTTTTCGCTTTGTCATGATGGGGTATTGTGGATAAATTGAGATTTGTAATTATTATAATAAAAAATAAAAAAATAGAATAAGGCTGTAACATAACAAAATGTGGAAAAAATCTAAGGGTTTGAATACTTTCCAAATGCACTGTATTAGCATTCCTCCAGATAGAAGCCAGGAGCTGGGCAGAAGGGCCCTGACAGATAAACAGAGAAGCCAAACCCAGACCAGGTTATCGTGCTCCTCTAAAACTAGTTTGTTCTGGTTTCCCACTGGATGTGCATTATTGACATTAACTCTTTAATCACTCTGTTATTGCACAAATCCTAATCCTAAAACAAGGTGAGATAAGATGAGACAGTTAGGATGCTGCTGTAAAAGGCACTCAGGTTTCCCACTGCACAGTGTGTTCATATTGAATGCCACTTCCACTCCTATCAAAGATGGCCGGTCATTATATTGTGCTTATTAGCGTTAGCATTTACCTCAGGGGAACAGGTCAGAGAGGGTGTCATCACATCAATGCAGCGAGACACACACGTCATAATCCTGTTGCACAGTGGGAGATACACCAGGAAACTGTTTCAGCCACGCAGATAAGAAAATGGAGCCTATCTCTCGCTTCCGACTCATTGGCCCGAGCTGTCATTACCATCCTTCTTCCATCTAATTTAGAGTGTATCTGCTCCCAGACAGAACATTTATGTTAGAGATAATGGCTGCTGTTTCCCCTCTCCCAGCATCATTACTGTAATTAATGCTTTCAAGTCTGTATTAATTGAATACTGCAATTAGAGTACGGCTCCATTTGTTGCACAGTAATGTACCCCTCCATTTAGAGTTCCGGTTATAGCGGCCTTTACCCAACATTTGGTTTGGTGAAGGCATTGTGGGGTGAGGTGAGACACTCTTGGCTGTGATGTACTAGCTACATGATTCACTCCCCCACTGGTTCTATTTAGGTGTGTGTGAAGCAGAGGAGGCTGGTTGGAGGAGCTATAGGAGGATGGGCACATTTATAATGGCTGGAATGGAATAAATGGAACGGTATTGAACACATCAAACATATGGAAACCACATGTTTGTCTCCCTGTTCCATTTATTCCATTCCAGCCATTACAATAAGCCTGTCCTCCTATAGCTCCTCCCAACAGCCTCCACTAGCGTGAGGAGGAAGATTAGACCACTTAAGTCAACAGGAAAGTGGCAGAGACCTGCTGCCTCATTTAAGGACGTGTGAGGAGATTTACTGGGATATGTGCTGTGCCCCTGTAAAACAGAGGTGGAGATGCCAGTGGCCTAGTGGGGAAACTCATGGCTCAGGCCTGATGGAAAAGTAGTGTGTTATTTAAAGGGAGCATCCTGCGGCGTCCGCCTCTGGTATTGTTTCCATTCCTGTCAGGGTTATTTTAATGAGTTTGGGGCTGTCTGTCTTTAAATAAAGACCTGGGTGCCATTTCCCCTGGCCATGGCATGGCCTCCCTGGCACGCGAAGGAGAGAGTCTCTGACAGTGATGGAAGGTCAGCCTCGCGGATAGAATGACCCGTCCACTGGACAATGAGTCTGCTAGGCTAGTTGGTGATGTCTGTCTCACTCTCTGTCTCCCTCCCTCCGTCCATCCGTCACTCACTCAATCACCTCCCTCCAGGCCTTTCCTCTGACCTCCCTGGCTAAGAAGCAGCCGACAGTGTTGGTGGTCTGTGGTCCTGACCAGAATGGCTCCATCGGCCTTGTGTGTGCCCGCCACCTGCGCATATTCGTAAGTATACCACAATAGACTTCACCCGCCAGGCATCACACACACATGGCCATGTGGACAATATCAGAAAATAGTTTGAAGTTAACAAATGGTTCACTGGGTTTAATTGCAGTATTAGGAGATTTTCATTTAAACTCCTATAAATAGTCATCTGAGTCATGATTAATTGATCCATTACGGGATTGAAAATGTCAATGACATAATTTCATTGTGACCCTCATTAAATCCCGTTACCCTCGTTAAATACTGCCTGGTTACAGTTGGCAGTGGTAATGTAACATGATGTCATGGTCACATTAGTTTGCATCACTGTTGATAATGCTGTTCCGTGGTGTAAATGCATTAATTGCAATATTACAGACGATTACACTAACTAAAAACAATCTGAGTAAGGATTTACAAGTGAGCTACTGAGGAAAATCTACTATCTTTATTCTATGTGGTGGAAACCATAGATGTGTTTTGGTTTCCCTGCCTTGGAACAGAATGTATCTATATAACTTCTCCATATGTCTGAGATTCCAGATTTATGAAGCGTCAATATCTCTGATTAAAACCATGTTGACAGAATCTGTTAAAGTTGTAAAATGACTGTCTGTGAAGTTTTCGGGGCAGCGACTGGGCCTGGGGTCAACACACAGATATATTTAACACCAGGATCCCAGGAATGCATAAAGCATTTCCACATAACTTTGATCCAAAGACAACAAATAATCAGTTGATGAATTCCTGACCGTGGCATTACTCTTATTCCCTGCGGGATTTGCTAGTTCAGGTTTAAAAGAGGCAGTGCACCGCAGCAGATAAGACCATAGTCTTTAGCTCTGATCTGGGAACTGTAGATGAGATTAAACAGAGAGTAGCCATCCGTGTTCACCGAGCTAGCATGTGTTTGGCATGCATCCTTGTTTCTTTCCACTGTTAAATGCCAAACCAAAATATTGCATATGGAATAGACAAATAATCCAAGAGTCAAAGTTCTTTGTCAGATTCTGTCTGAATATGATTCATTATGACTGTGAACGTTAATCCAGCTTGTTGTTCACGCGAGGGACGATGCACATGATGTTCCACAGTTCTTTCAGAACATTATGTGGTTATTTTATGTTTCTCGTGAAGAAAAAACACCTTGGCCTCAAAGTTGTTTATCACATGACACATGAATCCCCGAGATTCGACAATGTGGTCTTTGTTTCCAATATCACAAAACCACGTGAATCTCAACGGACTGTGACTAAAGGGATGATGCTCCTTTAAGGCCAACACAGAATGCTAGCCTTCAGGGAGAGGAAGTTCAATATCGGGAATGCTTAACATCAACAGGAAAAGGCTTGTGACCTGTCTGTAACCTGTAGTCATAGTCCTCATGTCTCCTGTATTCCTGCTCCATGAAGCTTGTTGACGCTAGAGAGCATCCTGACGAAGCCTCCGTCCCTGAGGTCTATCTGACGTMGATGATGTAACCTCTTCTAGGTCAGGGCACTAGGGGGTCACAAAGGGGTCGCTGCCAACCCAGAGGGGACATCTCTCTCTGGGTACTTTAGCTGCAGCAACGAAAGATGGCGTCAGTAGCCCGTTCCCCGGCCTCTCTGGCCCGATGTTGAGGTCTGATTGGTTTAATGTCTCTCAGGAGTGTGTGGACTGACGTCTGGAGTGACAGACCACTTCCCCATCTGAATCTGACCAGGGCCAGTTAGTCAGAGATGGAGAGACCTGAACCTCTCACTGCCTAGTTTACAGTACCTCCTCCTTACGCAACCATCTAACCAGCCAGGCCTTCCACTGAAACCACAGCAGCAGCACACTGAGGCCCTTTCACATAGACTATTTATTGCTGGGATTGAGGTCCATTAGCAGTGGAGATCACGGGTGGCCATCGTTTAACAACACAAGCCATAGGTGTCTGGCTTTCCCTAAACGTCTATCATTAACCATGGAGGTGTAATTCAGTCATCCTACAGCGCTGTGCTAATCAGAGGGGAGCCTTGTCAGTCTGTCTATCTATCCAGCCCTGATCTACTATACACAGACAGACCAGAGAGAGGGCAGGAAAAACAGCAACGTACATCCTCTCATAAATGTTCTCCTTGTTAGAGGGCATGTATCCATTGCTATACTTCATTTTGATATACTTACAGTGCCTTTCCTCTGACTCTCTGTCATTCTCTCTCGCTCTCTTTCTCTTTACCTACCCCTCTCTCGCTCTCCCTCCCCCTCTTTCTCCCCTCTCGCTCTCGCCTCTCTCCTTCCTTCCAAAAGGAGTACGAGCCCACCATCTACTATCCCAAACGCACTCCTAACACCATTCATCAGGACTTCACAGTTCAGTGTGAGAAGATGGACATCCCATTCCTCTCCTATCTCCCAACAGAGGTGAGCAACATCAAAAAGGACTATAAGGCATTTATAGACACATTCATCCTTGAATTAAGCTTGACATTTGCAAGTGTAACTGATTTATGCAAGTGCACCATGAGTTGAGCACCTGCATCTCACTGTAGGATTTGGCCCCGGCTGAACTTGCTGGAGCTGGGAGAATAATGTAGAGCTCTTTTCTAGATATTGATCAGAGTTTGGGTTGTATGTTCAGGTGCAGCTGATCAATGATGCCTATAACCTGGTGATCGATGCCATCCTGGGGCCAGAGACTGACCACACAGACGTGAAGGAGCCCTATGCTGGCATCCTAGTCACCCTCAAGCAGGTCAAGATCCCCATCGCCAGTGTGGACATGCCCTCAGGTAAGGCTGAGAGCTACAGTGCCTTTCAAAAGTATTCAGACCCCTTGGATTTCATCACATTTTATTGTGTTACAAAGTGGAAATAAAATGTATTTGTCATTTTTTAGGTTCAAGAAAAATACATTATATACTGTTATATCAAAGTGGAAGAAAATTWKAATTACATTTTTTATAGAAAAAGAATAGTCATTGCATAAGTTTTCAGAACCTTTGTTTAGGCAAGCCTAAATTAGTTCAGGAGTCAAATTTGACTTCCTCAGTCAAGTATTGAATTTCAAACACAGATTAAATTACAAAGACCAGGGAGCTTTTCAAAAGCCTCATGAAGAAGGGGCGTGATTGGTAGATGGGTAACAATAACACATCAGACATTTAATATCTCTTTAAACATGGTCAAGTGTGTGATTATGCTGTGGATTATATATTAAACCACCCAGACACATCGAAGATAGTCATCCCTTTGAACCCAGCTGCAGGACAGGAATGAAACTGCTAAGGGATGTTACCATGAAGCCATTGGTGATTTTATAACAACTACAGAGTTCAATGGCTGTGATGGGAGAAAACTGAGGATGGATCAACAACATTGGAGTGACTCCACAATAATGACCTAAATGACAGAGTGAAAAGAAGAATACAAATATACAGAATAAAAATATTCCAAAACATGCATCTTGTATGTAACTAGGCACTAAAGTAATACTGGGGAAAAAATACAGCAAAGGAATACACTTTTTGGTCTAAATGCAAAGCCATATGTTTGGGGCAAATCCAACACAACAGATCACTGAGTAACTGCCTCCTTATTTTCAAGCATGGTGGTGACTGCATCATGGTATGGGTATGCTTGAAATCCTCAAATACTGGGGAGTTTTTCCAGGTAAAAAGAAATGGGATGGAGCTAGGCACAGGAAAAATCCTAGAGGAGAACCTGCTTCAGTCTGCTTTATACAAGACACTAGGAGAGGAATTCACCTTTCAGTAGGAGAATAACCTACAACACAAGGCCAAATCTACACTGGAGTTGCTTACCAACAAGACGGTGAATGTTCCTGAGTGGCCAAGTCACAGTTTTGACTGAAATCTGCTTGAAAATCTATTTTTACATTTTAATGTACCCTTTATTTAACTAGGCAAGTCAGTTCTTATTTACAATGACGGCCTACCGGGGAACAGTGGGTTAACTGCCTTGTTCAGGGGCAGAAAGACAGATTTTTACCTTGTCAGCTCGGGGATTCGATCCAGAAACCTTTCAGTTACTGGCCCAACGCTCTAACCACTGCCACTCTATGGCAAGACTTGAAAATCACTGTCTTCCCATGATCCCCAACAATTCTTTTGAAAATAATAATGGGKAAATATTGCACAATCCAGGTGTGCAAAGCTCTTATAGATGTACCCAAGAAGACTGACAGCTGTAATCGATGTGAAAGGTGTTTCTAACATGTATTGACTCAGGGAGATGAACACTTATACAACAACTACATTTTAGTTATTTCATTTGTATTAACCCCCCCACCCCCAAAAAAAATTACATATTCCACTTTGACAGAGTATTTTGTGTAACTTGTTGACAAAAACAGACAATTAAATACATTTGAATCTCACTTTATAACACAATAAAATGTGAAGAAATCCAAGGGGTCTGGATACTTTTGCAAGGCACGGTATAGTATGCTGTACATCCAACATTTACCAATGGTGCACAGATGTACGAAAACTGCCCAAAACGGGGTTTACCTCTGAGCTAAACATGAATTAGTCATAAAAAAAGAAAAACCTGTACATGTACCACAATACACAACCACATTTGCAACTGCAATAGGTTTTGTAAGATCAACCTCAGGTCAACCTCAACACTGTCGAGCTAGGAGTGGTAAAGGTCAACCTGGATGGACTGAGACAGTAAAGCATGTAGCTTAGTGTAGTACATCCATCTGGCTCTGTCCATTACATCATACCCTCGTCCCCATTTCTTTTGTTTTGGAATGCTGCTTGCAAGCAGGTTTCTCATCTGTAAGATATAACATGCGGATTTAAAGTTGAAAGGAGAAGATCAAGTGAGATACTCACTTTCTCCTTGCTGTTATGTCACATGACATTTAGCCAATAGATGTCAACCAATTTGTTGCTCGAACTATGGAGGTGGAATTTAAATGGTGATCATCGTTTGTCTGTCAAAGGTTGGGATGTGGACCAGGTGACCTCAGATGGGATCAATCCAGACGTCCTCATCTCGCTCACGGCACCAAAGAAGTGCGCCACCAGCTTCTCGGGGAAGCACTTCTTAGCAGGACGCTTCCTGCCTTATGACATCCAAAAGAAATACGATCTGAACCTGCCAGAATACCCAGGCACAGACTGTCTTATAGAACTGTAACATCTACAGTACACCCTCCAGTCCTCATTTTGGATAAATATGGATAATATATTTACATGTTTTGTATTTTATAGATTGTTACTGTGCTTTATCGTTCATGTGCCATCTCTCCAATGGATGTAGACTAAAGGAGGTTGCGCCTTAGCCAGAATCCACTCYTATACAATAGAAAGATGATATTTAGAATCTGTGGGTGGTCTGAGTTGTATGTCTGTTTTGGAAATGGTTTGAGGAGTTTCCATGTGAGTTTCCATGTAAGTTGCGACATTCTCCTTTTTGTGATTTCTTCTTAGCATAGTTTCAAGATGTTCTTTCTCCCTCAGCCTCAACTGATGAATGCAACCCTCGACTTGTGCTATTCTTTTAGTTTCGTTTTTCTTATTGAAGAATGCTTGGTTTTTGGGTCACAGAACTGTACTTTCCATCAGCTGTTTTTTATTTTTATTTTATTTTATTCAGTCTGCATTTCCTTAATCCAAGTAACACCTGTTCATTGATTGGCAGTTGTAGAGTTAACTCTTTGTCCAATAAAATATCTAATTTAGTCGTTATTTGTTTTGATTTCTATGTGATTCGATGTAGGAAAGATGACAGCTGACAAGATTTAAAGGTAATCATGACAGTAAAGGGCTCTATTCAATCCGCATCTCAGAAGTTCAACTGTACAGCGTGATTGAAATTTAAAAGTAATTTTCCCGCCTTAGCGGAGACTACATTCACGGTAAACACGGCATATGTTGGCTCAATCGTAAATTACCTTGATATTTCTATCGTGGATTACAGATTGAATAGAGCTCTAAATCTTCRACAGGAGTGAAAACTTGGTAGAATCTATACTGTGTTGGTGGATGAAATTGCCAGTATGCTTTATAACTAGAGATCACACAGTAAACTATGCAAATCCATACAAAGCCTCAGATATTGTTGGAGGAGATCAGACAGGAGATTAAACAGATTATATTTCATGCTGAATCATTTCCTGAATAACTCTCCTCTCTGAAACCAGAGTCGATGGAGTGAAATCAGAACTTGTGTCATATCCATTTGAGAGACCTTTTTTTCATATTCTGCATGAATTTGGGGAGGCCTTTTTTCATATTCTGCGTGAATTTGAGAAGCCTTTTTTCATATTCTGTATGAATTTGGGAGGCCTTTTTTATATTTGGGATGCTACAGTAAAACAAGGTGTCTGGTTTATTGGTTTACAACTGAATTACATTTGGGAACCAATCTGGTAAACAAAAAGCAGTGTAGTGGTAATTAGTTGATGAGGAATGTCTCATCATTTTGACCTGTCTCTAAACATGTTCATAATAGGCCAGTGAAGGGATGTAAATGGGGTACAGAACTGTTTATGTACGAGCTAGTGTATTTATAGCAAACCCTGCAGTGTCCTCTAAGTGTTAGSGCCGTGTGTAGGAAGTCATAGTGTTGGAATGTTGATCCCTTAATTAACATTGGTGTTAACCTGTCAAGAGCAAAGAGCCCAGAGGCTTTTGGAGTACAGCTGAACATTTACACCTCATATTTTTCATTCTGATCCTCTGCATTTTCAGAGACACTTTTTCATATATTTAAGTTATTGATGTTAAATTAAGGATATTCAAAGTTTTAAAAGTTCAAAGTCTTTAGASGGTGGAAGAGAATTAAGATATATTATTCAACAGGTGGGTCTAATCCTGGACGCTGATTGGTTAAAACCGCATTCCAGCCGGTGTCTATTCCACAAGTTACCACCGGCTAAATCTATGACGTTGAAATGCCTATTTACTCTGTTCCATCTCACTGTGCAATCCACTGTCTCATCAGCAGCCCAGCCAGACAATTTATAAACTTGATCTCCACTATAAAAAGCATCTAGACATTATCTCCCATTTCTTTTAGACTAGCAATTGGMTTTCAATAGCGGAGATTTGTATAAACCTTGCTGTCTGGTCGTGTCTACACTTGACACTTACATGCAACTTCTGCTATCAGAACACAAAGATCGCATTGAAAAGACGGGTCTATACGCACAAAAGTCGCATTGTGTTCAGATCTAGCTGACCACTTCAGGAGGTGGTCAMGGATGCATTGTGTGCAGATTTCTTCTCAGTCTGGATGCAATCAGGCTACCGAAAGCACAAACAGTGGGCGAGGTCATCAMCACTCCTTCCACAAGTCTCCAGAAAACTTGTGCTTTGGGACCGAGAGGCACCTATTCATTACAACATTGGAGGAAATATGTTCCTAGRGTGTGAGGAAAGTGTTTGCTAGCCTCAAATCCTAACCCGTTTGCAATCCCTTTAGTGTTGCTTGCTAGGTTGTTGGCTAGCTACAAAYGTTAGCTGGCTAGTTAGCTACAGTAGTTAGCTACTGCCAACAGTCGTTGTTGTGTTATCATATTTAGCRTATTCCACCGTTTGTAGAATGRATACTGGCATTTGAATATAGCGCAGGAAAAGGGAATCCGGACACARTGTGGACACGGTAGACWCATTTAGATGTAGGTGTAGARGCATGACWCGTTCGGAATTCCATGATCAGAACTCTATGATCAGAATARTAAAGCTGCATGAACTGTCAAGTCTAGACACGGCCTCTGTCTCTCTGACAGTGTCTAGACTTGTCTCAGCCAGTCGAAATCATGAATCAGCATCATTTTATGGATATATACAAAACWAAACTAAATGCAGCTACTTTYCAGTCTTTCCAGCTTCAGTTTGAAGTGATTGTMTTAGCTGTGTTGTTGGCTAGCTCCTCTGAACAACTGTGTCCTGACGAGAGAGCACATTTTCTATYCCAGGTGAAATCGAGCATCATTAGCTCATTGTTATGGATGTATCCAAATAAATGTCACTAGAAAACAGCGTAAACAAATGCAGCTACTTTGCTGTTATTCTGMCTGCACTGTTTGACYGGGCTGTAAGTTAGCCGTAGTTGGATAGATAGCAAGCAAGGGATAAGAACATTGCCAGACAGTATGGCAATAGAACATTTATACCGAATGACTGGGTCGCAACCATAAATACAGAACAAAAAGACTTAACGACTGGGTCGCGTCTCTGGCAACCGAACCGATAGAACGAACGACCAGCGGAGTTGGGTAGCAACCCTAGCTTTGTGTCGGGACTATATCTCATGGAAGGATGAAATAGTCTGAATAAATTAATCAAAATAAATATTTTAATGAAAATATGTCAATCATTATTTGAATATGTTGATAACCTGTTGTATAAAAGTGATAATGCCCTCGAAGCCGGTGTTTGGAGGATATATTAGCACGGTTTGCCGGCCCTCRACGAACAACACCCGTGCCAGTACTGTATATCCCACCGGCTTCTCTGGCATTATCACTAAAATAACCAATACTAATGTCAATGAGGAGACATGTTCTCATACAGTTCATCACCAGGCTGCTCTGGATTTCAGTGATATGAAACTAAGGGCAGATCATCTAAGTGAGAGGGTAGACTAGAACAGATTTTTTAATGGATTTTTTCATGGAATTYTCCTGCCTGCTTGAGGGACTTTTACACAATCATTCCTAAACATCATTACAATTGCTAATGATGCATTGCAACTATTCAGTGCATTCCATCTCACAAGCATGTCTCTGTGTGTTTTGAAGTGAGTGTTTGTTGAATGGCATATGACGCCACTTCCCTATTTGGCAGCGCACCATCGTGCAATCAGCGGTTGTTAAAGTTACAAAGCCAAACCAGAAGTTGACCATCTGGTATTGTCATGCTGTCTGCCAGTACACAAACAATGTGCAGATCTGCTGTAAGTCCTGGTCTCTGACAGGGAGACGACATGACAGTTTATGGAAGAGCTCAACAACTCTCGGCATGACTACAGCTGTCCAGCTAATATAGACAAGAAAAATATACTGAATAAAAATATAAACCCAACATGCAAAGATTTCAAAGATTTTTACTGATTTACAGTTCTTATAAGGAAATCAGTCAATTGACAGGAATTCATTAGGCCCTAATCTATGGATTTCACAGATACCTTAAAAAAAGTAGGGGTGTGGATCAGAAAACAAGTCAGTATCTGGTGTGACCACCATTTGCATGCAGTGTGACACATCTCCTTCACATCGAGTTGATCAGGCTGTTGATTGTGACCTGTGGAATGTTGTCCCACTCCTCTTCAATGGCTGTGTGAAGTTACTGGATATTGGCGGGAACTGGAATACGCTGTTGTACACGTCAATTCAGAGCATCCCAAACATGCTCAATGGGTGTCTGGTGATTATGCAGACCATGGAAGAACTGTGACAACGGTGACAGGATCTGTGTACAGATCCTGAAACATGAGGTAATGGCGGCGGATGAATGGCACAACAATGTGCCTCAGGATCTTATCCAGGTATCTCTGTGCATTCTTAAATTGCTATAGACAATGCAATTGTATGGTTGTGCATAGCTTATGCCTGCCCATACCATAACCCCACCGCCACCATGGAGAACTCTGTTCACAATGTTGACATCAGCAAACCGCTCGCCCACATGACACCTTACATGCTGTCTGCCATCTGCCCGGTACAGCTGAAACCGGGATTCATCCGTGAAGAGCACACTTCTCTAGCGTGCCAGTGGTCATCGAAGGTGAGTATTTGCCCACTGAAGTCGGTTATGACATCAAACTGCAGTCAGGTCAAGACCCTGTTTAATCAGCTTCTTGATATGCCACACGTCTTGGCAAAGGAGAAATGCTCACTAACAGGGATGTAAACAAATTAGTGCACAAAATTATGAGAAAAATGAGCTTTTTGTGCATATGCAACATTTCTGGGAGCTTTTAATCCAGCTCATGAAACATGGCACAAAACACTTTACATGTTGCGATAATATTTTTGTTCAGTGTAGTTAACTATCCGGGATCCTTGGGACGTCACAACTCTGACATTATCTCATTGAAGTTGACGTTTAAAATGGTTAGGGTTAGGTAAGGGTTGTGGGTAAGGGTTTAGGGTAGCGATGTCCCAAGGATCCCGGACAGCACTAACCTTTTCAGTTGTTTTGATAAATAGCATGACAAAAACCAAGCCACAGTGTATATGTTTGGTTATGGCCAATTTGATTGCTATTGTTAGGCAGTTGTCAGGCCTGTCTCTTGTTAGTTACGGTATCATCAATCACACTACACTGAGGTTGAGCATTTACTTACTGAAAAATAGCTGTCAGTTCTGGACCCAAACACACAATATTACACTTTATCATAATATCTGAGTGTTTTCTCTGTATTCTGGAGGTATATACACACCTGTTCTGAGAGGATACAACCTTCGCTACCAGCCCAAAAACACATTACAAAGCAGGGAAGAATGAAGGCAGTAAAGCAGTCAGAACAGGTTCAATCTTAATCTATGGAAAGTGAAAAAGACCCTTGTATGTGAGGTAATTCCCCCCACCCCCCCTCTCTCCTTCTGACTTTTTTTGGGAGTGGTATGGGGGACAGATGTGAGAGAGCACTGGCCAATGGTGAGCAAAGGGGGGATGGATTGGACTGCTCTCTGGGTGTCTCTTCTTTTAAAACTCCTGTGCTCTGTCTAACTCACAATCCTCATATGACTGGGTATAGGGACAGGAGCAGGCTTCCAACCAGCATCATCCACACCTGAGAACACTCAAAGACTCTGTAGTTGACCAATTTTGAAAATAAACACATTTTCCTCTTGACTTGACACTATAATACAGAGAGAAAGAAGTCATCCAAGTTTGTGATTGTGAGAGGGACACCATGTGGGACTTTACAGAGATGACACTACTCCTGTCTTTCCTGGTGGCAGTGGCAGTGGCTCAAGGTACGTCAAGTTAATGTCCTCACAACGGCATGTTTATTTGAATGAATGATTGATTGCTATAAATTAGCCTACATAAATCAGAGTTTTCAAATAAATCTACTTTTTAAGTGTGAACTGTGTTTTAGGATGTTGGTTAATCTATCCCACAAAAAGTAACTTACATTAATTTGTGCACCTATCAGCAGAATATTTTCCACACATTTTTTATAATATATGACACTGTGTTTGTATCATTGCCTTTGTTTGGGATGCCATTTAACCGTCACTGTGGTAAGCAATGTCGTTAGTCAAATGAGAGATGAGAGAAGTCCATAAGAGCCAATTCAACCCTGCACCCTGAACAGCTTCATCATTCTGACACTCTGTCAATGATCCAKCGTCTCTAGTAGCGCACTCTTGGTTTCTACAGTATATGAGGAAAATAGTGACAGCTRTCACTCTTCGATTTGGTGTTTATGGTAAGTCAATACGTGCACAGATGTCTGTCCCCCTGAACTTTAGAAGGTGAGAAAATAGCCTGTCCCAGTGGATGTCAGTGTTGGACCAACAGTGGTCCTTTAAAGGCTTGGACATACCAATGCTGCTTTTCGACTGTAACACCGGTGTTACATTAGTGAATACGCCCTTATGTGAAACTAGGGACATTTTGTTTCCATAACTAGGGCTGACAGTGAGGACTTGTGAAGAGCAGAATCAACAACCTCTGCATAATCAAAACAGTAGCTTTGTGAGAAGGTGTTAAAGTTCACAGTAAATATGGTATTGGCACCGACTCTGGCCCTGTATATAGCTTACTTACATTCTCGGGTTCTTATTTTATTTCTCCTGTGTTTTTGTTCTACTTGACTTTTTGATTTWAAAAAATCTAGTACTACTGCATTGTTGTGAAAGCCAACAAGAAAGGCATTTCACTGTACTAGCGCATGTGACAAAAAAAATATATATAGAAACTTGAAACCGTGAACTATTGTTATGTAAATTCAAGCTGAAAAGTACCAGTGGCCTGGCTTTGGCCCCAATTGAGAGCAGGTCCACCGGAGCCATGACCCAGTGAAACATGGGTGCTGGCCCGTGTAGTTGGAAACAGAAAAGTCTGAGCCTTTTGGGTAAAACACTGGGGTAAATTCTTTATGGAAATGCACCACAATAGCTTTTGCCCAGAGTGACGGACGTAATTTTGCAAACCGAGTGCAAACTGATTTTACATGTAGAATTGTGAAAATGTCAGCAGTCAGACATCCACCAGCGGGTGGTCCCTAAAACACAGCGCGCCGAACGATCGGCAGACGAACAGCAGATCAACATTCAGTGTGCTGTGTGTGGTCTTTTAGGTGTTAGTGGTTTGATCCTACTGTAGCACCATAGGGATGCTGTCTGTCCCTGCAGGGTTACCCCACCTCTGGAGGTGTTAATCATGTGGTGTTAAGTCATCAGAACGCTCATTTTATTAACACGCTGTCATGTTAATGAGAAGCAGATGGATGTTTGGGGCTTGCTCTGGTCTAGTGGTAACACATGTTTCTCTGACYTTGATTGTACAACGTCCTTGTGGCTGTAGACTAGTTACAGTATACAGTAAGGCCTGGATTCAATCCGGACCGAGGAAAATTTACATTGAAAGGTCATTGCCGATGAAGCCTACATATGCAGCGTTTACCGAGAATYCAGTCTCCGCGATCGGATTGAAGCTAGCCTTAAATCTGTTATAATGGATGGATAGCCCTGGGATTATTTTAGAATTCAGTGCATGTACAGTCTTGTCTGTACAGAAAAAGTCTCACACTAACTAGGTGTTTGATAGAATGGACAGTGACGAATTCACTCGCCTCAAAACATTAATCAGTAGCTGCAGACTCCTCGTGGGACTCAATCTGCACTCACCAAGAAAACAAGTAACAACTTTTACTTTTAATTTCCCCTCCTGATGCCTCTATCTCACCTTCCCCCCATCATTCTCTTCATCACGCTCAGCGTTCAGAGATTTATGACCTGTTTCTCTATTCGAAGAGACAACTGCTCTGCTCCTGGATGCTCGGCGCTACTGAGGTGCCGAGACGGAACACTGTGACTGACATTACTCAGTCAGTCAGGCTAAACCTAGTCCTAGGTCTTAGTGGAGTGTTTTATATAGCCAAATGCCAAGAAGGCTGCCTGTAATGAACTGTAATGTTCCGTGGCCGTGCCAGTCTCGAGATAGAGGTGGAGGAGGGCCAACTGGGACCATGAAGAAGCCGTCTCAGAACTCCAAAATCAATGTTGTCCTGTGCTAATCGGCCTCATTCAGAGGGACTAGCTAATTCTCCAGATGCTGGCCACAGACTGACTGGAGAGCAGTGGTCCAGCTAAACCAGTCACCAGGGAGTCTAGCCCATTGACTTTAATGAAAAAGGGAGGGAGAAGAAAGGGATCAAAGTAAGTCCCTTGTATTCCCATCAATCGTCACATCAAGGCCCTTCAAATGAAATGACTCCGGTTTCTCTCCTACCGTTTGATCATGCTGATGTCTGCGTTTAAGGAGCTATGTGCACTAGCATTACTTTCGGAGACATAGGAATAGGCTAAGGCTCAAGAAGCAGTTATTTCTCAAGCTCCTGTATAGCCATTGTAGAAGCATAGACAAGCACTTGCAGACATACTGTATTACTGGGAAAATACCATTGAGGCCATTAGATGTTGTTTTTTATAGCTCGAATTAGGACATTTAGTACGGTAAAATAAGTTGACGTGAAGAACACAAAGCCTCTGTTATCCTTTTTTAAATCCCCACAAATGTTGTGGTTGATTTGCATCATTAGTTAATGTCAGGGGGAAAACTGTGTTCAGGATAATGGACCACAGATGCTGCTGACCAATAATCAATCAGTGGCTCCCCAACCAGCCCTGCAGCCAAGAGGGAGGGAGTGAGTGAGTGGAGTGGAGTGAGAGAGGGAGCGAAAGAGAGCAGACCATCTGATTCTTCCACTACAATACATCTCAGCCAGAGTATGGGCCAAAGAAACAAAACAGCTTCCACATGTTTACAAGGCCATGGCATAAACACACACATCAAAAAACCTTACTTTCTGTTCTGGGCAATCATTTATGTCCATTAATCCATACTGGATGGCAGAATTAACTTTTCAGCCCAATGGTTTGCCACAAACCCTTTTCAAAATAAAATGATTTTGGACAAATACCAAATACCTCCTTATTACCTAAATCCAAATAAGGCCAGGCTCTGTAACAGATGTTTCCAGGGCTCTAACGCTTCACTGCACACGCCTGTTATTACACTTAACTGTGGGGCTGAGGCATGGCAAAGCTGCATCAACACTGTGTGGAGAGACGCTCAGCGTTCAGCCCAACGCTCATCCGCCACTCCATCCAAGCCATTTCATAACACAGAAAAGTGTTTTTACATTTTATTCTTGTAAAGGCTCTGGAATATTTTAAACAACCTCCAGACCTGCTGAAAAGCCTGTGTCTCTGCCAACACACATCTGTCTGGGCTGCCTGTAATCTGACTGAAGTCTTTCTCTGGGTATCAAACTTCACAAACATATACTTTTATTTTCTTGCAACTTTTTATTAGCATGAGGCAATGGCCAAGTGTGCATGCTGCTCTGTTGAGGAAAACACCAGGCCGAGCTGCTGAGAAGGCAACAGGAGAATGCCCTTTAGAAGGCCCTGCAGTATTAATAGATGGTTTTGTCCTTGTGTACCCTTCATCTAAAGCACAGTCACCACATTAAAAGCAGCTTTATGACATGAATGGGAGAATGGTGAACACACCTCAAATAGCAGCGCTCCCAGAATAAGGAGCAGAGGCCAGTAGGTACAACAACGCCAGGCATACCAGACATTGGCACCAGAATGGCCAAGCCAAGGCAGTTCGGGTGCAGTGGGTTGCCAGCATTACAGAGCCAATGCTGGGGCTGGAAAATAAATTCCAATACCCAGTTGAGAGTCTCCCTCCATGACTAATAGAACATTGCCTGGTATTCAGCTTTATTAAGTTAAGCTAGCCTGTGTGTCTATATTAAGGGGGAGAAAGAGGGTCTGTTAATAGATACAGAAACATACTTGGCGCCGTTGTTAATGTATTGTTTCCATTACATGGGACTATACTTTGACCTTTTCCAGTATCTTCTTACTGGGTAAGTGTTTTACGAGGGTCGTGGCGGGGTAGGAGAAGAGGCCTCTATTAGGGAAGGTTAACCAGGAGTATAGACCTCAAACAGAGGAGAAAATCCGGTTAAGTTTAATTGTGTTTCCTCACACATTAGTGTGTTTTAACACATTTTAGATGAAGTAAAGCCACTCACGTACCATTATCATGAAACAGCGCAGATTAAATCACTGGCTTTTTAAATTCACATATAAAGTGTTAACAAGGCACTCAAAGGAACGTTAACTAGTCAAAGTCAACCACTGGTGCCGAGGCCAGTGCACTTAGACACCTGCCATAGCTGAATACAGAACATAGGGTGGCCCTTTGATCAAATATGAATTCCTACATAAAATGCCCTAATGCCATTATGCACCTCATAAAACTACTCTTGTAATCTTCTAACGGTTGAGGTTGCATTATGAAACATCTTGAAGTGGTAAGGGTAAGCAATGTGTCCCTGTTGGAGTAGCCACAGCCTGTGATAGTGCAGTTCTCTGTGCAGTAGATTGTTACATCAAAACCCTGCTCCTTCCAACAACAAAAAACAAAACAATATCTGTTTCTAATTTCCAAAAGCAGGAAGTAGAATAGTCACAACCCCACACAATGAACTAACAATGGCAGTGGTACTTACATACACTCCCTGTAACAAACTGCTCCATCAAGCCACAGCCACAGCAGTGACTGCAACCCACACATCTTTAAACTCAAATCAAATCAATGTTCATGTAATGCGACAAGGTCACTTGGATGTGTGTCCAAACCCAACACGTATCCACTCATTAATGTTGGAGTTGTTTTCCTCCACAGTTCATCTAGTAATGATTAGGAAAGCTACAGAGAGAGAAAGAGAAACTGTTAGAGGTAGTTTGAGGCATAGGCATTCACATCTGCGCTGCAGAGGTTGTGGAGAGACATTTGTTTCTATTTATCCAGTCATTCCATCATGTCAATGAAGGAAAACTAATATCAAATATGAAAACCCCTGTCTATGATCTACAGTATCACGCTAGATATGAAAAGCCGACCTTGCATTGACTGCAGCCCATTGCTTTCATGTTACAGATACACCTGCAGCATGTAGGCCTAAGAGCGCAGCAGTCAGTCTGGTTTAACCAGGCTGCAAAGACTGACCTGGAACTCACTGTACGTAATACAACTTGTAAGACAAGCCATTCACTGGGGTGACCAGCATACTATGAAAAAATGCTCAAAAGCCATCAAATTGGAAGAGAATCGTGTTGGCGTAACAAAAAAGAGCCACAGTCAGCAATAACAACCAGAGGGACTGGACTGATGCTTGCCCCTGCATTGGGTGACTTAGCGACTGTGTCCAAAAACTCAGCAGTGTCCCTCCTAAAGTGGTAAGCGCTCTCACAGACAGCCAGTCAGGCAGGCAGGCCGTGAGACAGTCCATGGTGTGAATGGCTTTCTCAGGCCGCAATGGCTTCAGGCACTTGGTTGGGAACCAAAAGAAAGGACACCGCTGTTAGCCCTTTGATGCCTAACGCTGCCGCATATGTGGGGAGTGAATGTAAGTGTGTTTGTGTATGTAATATCAAAGGGAATGACTGCTGTCTATAAAATTCAACCAGCATAATGACAAGATCAGATGCAGATACAGAGAAGGGAAGAGACGGCATATGTACAGATGACAAAGGGACAGATGGATCTGCTGTGGTCAACTGGACCCAGTTCATTGGCTCCTGGTTCTGCAGGTCCGTGCATTCGGAAAGTATTCAGACCCCTTGACTTTTTCCACATTTTGTTACGTTACAGCCTTATTCTAAAACTGATCAAATTATTCCCCCCCCTCATCAATCTACACACAATACCCCATAATGACAAAGCAAAAACAGGTTTTCAGACATTTTTGCAAATTTCTTAAAAATACAAATATCACATTTACATAAGTATTCAGACCCTTTACTCAGTACTTTGTTGAAGCACCTTTGGCAGCGATTACAGCCTCGAGTCTTCTTGGGGTATGATGCTACAAGCATGGCACACCTGTATGTGGGGAGTTTCTCTTATTCTTCTCTGCAGATCCTCTCAAGCTCTGTCAGGTTGGATGGGGAGCGTCGCTGCACAGCTATTTTCAGGTCTCTCCAGAGATGTTCGATCAGGTTCAAGTCTGGGCTCTGGCTGGGCCACTCAAGGACATTCAGAGACTTGTCCCGAAGCCACTCCTGCGTTGTCTTGGCTGTGTGCTTAGGGTCGTTGTCCTGTTGGAAGGTGAACCTTCGCCCCAGTTGGAGGTCCTGAGCGCTCTGGAGAAGGTTTTCATCAAGGATCTCTCTGTACTTCGACTAGTCTCCCAGTCCCTGCCGCTGAAAAACATCCCCACAGCATGATGCTGCCACCACCATGCTTCACCGTGGAGATGGTGCCAGGTTTCCTCCAGATGTGACGCTTGGCATTCAGGCCAAAGAGTTCAATCTTGGATACATCAGACCAGAGAATCTTGTTTCTCAAGGTCTGAGAGTCCTTTAGTTGCCTTTTGGCAAACTCCAAGCGGGCTGTCATGTGCCTTTTACTGAGGAGTGGCTTTTGCGTGGCCACTATAACATAAAGGACTTATTGGTGGAGTGCTGCAGAGATGGTTGTCCTTCTGGAAGGTTCTCCCATCTTCACAGAGGAACTCTGGCGCTCTGTCAGAATGACCATTGGGTTCTTGTTCACCTGACATGCACTGTCAACTGTGGGAACTTATATAGACAGCGGTGTGCCTTTCCAAATCGTGTCCAATCAATTGAATTTACCACAGGTGGATTCCAATCAAGTTGTAGAAACATCTGAAGGATGATCAATGGGAGCTCAATTTCGAGTCTCATAGCAAAGGGTCTGAACACTTATGTAAATAAGGTTTCTAAAAACCTGTTTTCGCTTTGTCATAATGGGGTATTTTCTGTAGATTGATGAGAAGAAAATGTTGTATCAATTTTAGAATAAGGCTGTAACGTAACAAAATGTGGAAAGTCAAGGGGTCTGAATGCATTGTATAATATACCGTATACCAGGGTATTTGGAAATAGCCACAGGATGGTTTTTCCAATACCGAAACTACAGTATTTCTTTAACATCTCTTATTTTTTATAAATTTGAATAATTGTATATACTTTAAGTAAATATCTGCAGTCAACTTATGCAATTTGTTAGGAGATAAAGAAGATCGCGCCCTTCATTTCACCTGTCACATAATTTTTCATTATGAAGTTTACTGGTAGTCCCCAGTCACATGGTGTTTGTTTAGAAGCACAACAAGAGACTGGAGCCTTGAGAGTTACTCACTGTTGTGCAGCATGTGCCAGGTGATCTAGTTACAGTATGGAATTCACAACTAAATGTTTGCCAGCTAGATATCTTATAACTATTAAGCTAACAGTCTAAAATGTGATAAATGCTCTACAGTTGTGCATTTGGTTTGCTAATTTTGTAGCTAGTTAGCTACCTAGCTAAGTGGTTAGCGTCTTCCAAAATCAAGCTTCGCTTGGCAACAGCAGAGAATCCCCTCCTAGATCAAGAGCCTTAATGGCTAATACTTGTTTTGTGCATGCAGCAAACGGTGAGTAGCATTTTTTTTTGTTACTTGTATAACTTTATGAGCTGGGATGTCTGTCCCGCAAATACTTTAAGTCAGAGACTGTATAAAATGTTTGTAATGCGCTCATTAGTATTTAGTTAGCATTCTCTATTGGATTATACATGTACTTGTTAGCATTGGTCATCTTCGAATTACAAAGGCTCAGGGGGGGGTTTGAAACGAGCGCCCCTTGTGTTCAGTGCCGGTATTACCGAATATCCCGGTATGGCACAAGGTATGACAATCTGGATACCACCCAAGACTAACACACACACACACACACACACACACACACACACACACCACCACACACACACACACACACACACACACACACAGACGTACACACATCCACACCTACAACACAACTGCTGCTACCAGACTCTTATTATGATTTCTAAATACTGCACAATTTAAACACTTGCCCCCAGTCCCCTACTGAGACATTTACTTTATGTTCATATTCTTATATTTTATTATTTATTATTGTTGTTGCATTGTTGAGAAGGAACCTGCAAGTAAGCATTATGTTGCATCGAGTATACCATGTGTATCTCGTACATACGACTAATAAAACTCCAAATTTGCTTAAACCCTAGATCCCAATCCGAGCACTCCGTTCCACCACCTCTGTTCTCTTGACCATCCCAACCCTACGTGTCCTGGCATCCCAGTAGTGGAACAAGCTTCCCCCTAAAGTGAGAACAGCGGAGTTCCTGCCAATCTTTGGAAAACGTCTGAAACCCTACCTCTTTGAAGAGAATCTTAAATAACTCTCACGGAAATGCAAATGTAAATCTGGATGGAGCTTTTCCAGACTGATTGCTGACATTTCCCTAGCTTGCAGGGGCGGTAAAATAGAGTCCGGCTTGTCTTTGTTTTCTGGAAACCCAGACACCCCAGGGGCAGTGTACCGAGATCGGGTAACCCACCCCAAGACTACCCTATGGCCTTCAACCACGGCTCCCGGAGTGAGACGTAGACATTCCTCTCACATTCACAGACACTCAGATAACCTGATGAGAACATGCCGATCACCCACTATTCAGACATGTAGCTCCGCAAACTAGAAAACCGGCATGCTTCCGCCCCCATAAATCTGGTTCTCCCTGTTGTAAAACGTGGTGGATCCATTGAACAGAGCTCCTGAGGTCACTGTTACAGTGTTACAGTATGGTAGTGGTGCAGGTAAGGTTGGTGGCCATGATGTAATGGTGTATTCATGGTGTGGTTTTCCCCCTCCAGGACCCATCTGGAACAGCTCTCTGTTTAAGAAGTGGAACCAGACAGAAAGGAGCAGGAAGCTGGCCTACAACACACTGACCGAGCCACAGCATACCACAGGTGAGTGAGCTCAATCCTAATGCCACCTGGTTTACCAATAGAACCTGGGAGGGAAGAAAACTCACACAACACTGTCTTCTACACCAGACAGAAGGGTTTTCCCTCTTTGATGTACTGAAACTCCTAGACTTTACACACCCATGGTAAGAGCAGAAAATTGACTGTTAATATGTACAGTTTTATAACATACTAGTAACATTAACATACAACCTATCAGAGTTAGGGGTCAAGTCCAATTTTTAGCAAAGGCCAAGGGTGAGACACCACGAGGTTTTCCCCCAATTTATCAACTGAGTTTGAATTGATTTCCAGAAAGGAAATGACCTGCCTGTATTGTGTAATTAATGTTCAGTTCCAACTAGACATTCACATTCCATTATGCTTAGATTCAGTCTTGTTTCTTTGATTGAGCAGTCTGGTGAAAAGACAATGGTGTTAACTTGTCAGGATCATAGCAGAGCAAAGAAAATTGCATGGAAATAAGAGTCTATTTTATATTCACAAGTTCAGTTTAACTATTCATTACAAAGTAAGTACAGGAAATTAAAACTAAGTACCTAATGTCACCACAGGGATTAAAATGCACTGTATTTTGATAACTTTGCAAGTGTTTTTAATTGAACAAAGAGACTAGAGAGGTCACTAGGTCTGTGTTGAGATTGTCTACCTACAACAGCACAGAGAACACATCCTGATAATGTCCCTCAATAGATCACCTCACTTCACTCTTGATCGATCCCAAGGGTCTCGTTCCAATGAAGCAATCTATTATTCAGAGAAAGAAAGATCCATGGTATGTTGCTAATGGAATGTAGTGAGGTTGTTTCTTCACATCTTTGGAAATCCTCAGAGCTGAACATGTGGCAGACAAAAGCTAGACAGCGTGCCTCTATCCCTCCCTCCCTCCTCATCTGACTGCCTGAGTTGAGGCCGCAGGGCTTGGAATGAGTTTGGTCAACGCAGGCTCCCCTGGGTGACTCAACTCAGCAGAAAATGGCAGTAGCAGACTCTTCTCTTAAACGTTGTGACCCGTATCTCCCTGTCTTTGTCTCCCTCTGCATGTATGGCAGGTGTGACTGAATGGACGTCCTGGTTCAACATCGACCATCCAGGGGGGAATGGAGACTACGAGCGGTTAGAGGCCATCCGGTTCTACTACAGGGAGAGGGTGTGTGCCCGGCCGGTGACCATGGAGGCCCGCACCACAGACTGGGTAGCAGCAGCAGAGACTGGGGAGGTGACCCACTCCAGCCTGGAGAAGGGCTTCTGGTGCATCAACAAGGAGCAGGCCTACGGACGCATCTGCTCCAACTACCACGTCCGCTTCCAGTGCCCACCAGGTACCCACAGACCACCATACTCCCTTCACGTGGGTTACAAGGGCCACTTAACACAGTAGCAGATGCATGGCTTATGGACACTAATGATCTGTTTGTCTTTTACCAAACGGTGAAAGAACTGTGCTTGTACATAGTTAAGTAACAGTTATTTTTGCAAACTTCAGGCCAGCTTACTTGAGTCCATTCTACCCATTCGATCTCAATGTGGAGAACTCACTCACCCTTGTCACTCTGTCTTGTTTCTGTGTGTCCAGTTCAGGCCTACTGGACAGACTGGGCCGCCTGGGGAACCTGCTCTGCTACAGCCTGTAATGACGTGGGCATCCAGGTGCGCAAGAGGAAGTGTATGAGCATCCAGCCCCTGCCCCTGCTGTTGGTGCCCCCATGCCAGGGCCACCACACAGAGAGGAGGGAGTGTGCCACCCCGCCTTGCGAAGGTACCCTCCCAACACAACCTATACATAGACCTACAGCAGGGGTGTCAAACTCATTCCATGGAGGGCAGAGCGTCTGCTGATTTTTGGTTTCTCCTTTCAATGTGTCCAGTTAAGACCTAGACAACTAGGTGAGGAGAGTTCCTAACTACTGTAATCAGTGACTTTCAATCATGTACAAGGGAGGAATGAAAACCCGCAGACACTCGGCCCTTCGTGGAATGAGTTTGACACGTGACAGTAGAGTATACCATGCCAAACTTTAACATCAAGCAGATCATTATCATGGAACTTTCACCTAATTCATCCTCTGCCAAGAGACATTCAGCTGATCAGAGTCATCACTGACATGAAGACAATCAGTATCATTCAACTGTAGCCAACAGATCTGAGATGTAGCAGTAGGTACATTAGCCGTTCGGTTGTTTAATAAGTACAGAGACTACGCCCACAGTAGAGCCTTTGGCAGCAGTATAGTTTCCCATACATAAAAGCCTTTTCTCTCTAGGTGTCACATGTTTCCTAACTTCTCCCGAAAATGTGCTTCTTTCAATTATCTGTCACTGTCGTAAACACACCTTTTGATGTTTTTAAAGCTCCAAGGGCTTTGATCAGGAGGAGGCTGTCACTGTGCACTTTCCTCCCTAAGGGGAATCAGTAGCAGCACTGTCTCTGCTCTATCCCATAGAGAGGAGGAAACTACCTGGCACGTAACACTTTCATCAGTTGACCAGTAGCCTGGCAAAAGTCCTGTGATAATACTTTTACAATGCATCTTTCCTTCCTCCTTTCTTTAAAGCTTCAGTTACAGTTCAGTTACAGTTCTGTATCATCTGGATCATTAGTGTTTACTTTCTGTTATATGACTAGCCAAGTGGACTCATTGGAGTCCATGGGGAGCATGCTCGGTGACCTGTGGCAAGGGTCGCAGGATCAGGAGGAGGACCTGTGTGAGAACCTCTGTAACAGTGCAGTGTGTGGGACGAGCGGCGGAAATCCAGAAATGTGGGAAAAATCCATGCCCACGTAAGTTGTAAATCTAAAGAGACAGAGAATATGTCTGTGAAATCAAAATAGCAATTCTAATCTAATGTGTAAAAGTATACTGAATGTATTGTGTGTGGGTGTTTATGTGTATGTCTGTGTATCTGCAGCCAATTGTAATCGCGAGTGCCCCAAAGGTCGGCCCAGTGAGGACTGCAGTCGCTGTGTGTGTGAGGGCCACGTGCTCCAGGGAGAGGTCCTCAGTATGTCCGGTGTCCCTGTAGCGGGGGCCAGGATAGCGCTGGCCAGCCAGCCCAAGATCATCCACGCCCGCACTGACGCCAAAGGCCTCTTCAGACTCCCAGGGGTCTGCTCCAGCTCCCCCACCCAGCTCTACATTCACAAGGAGAAGTTTGCCCCTGTTACCGCCTCCACCTCCAGCAACAGCACTGGGTCATCCTGGGTACGGGCGGTCCTAAAGTCTGCAGGCGAGTCACGCTTAATAACATTAACAAACAAAAGCCCAATGATAAAGTATGTTCTCTATGTACTTACTACTGGGTTGAGCCAGTCAGCCTGTCTGTATAACCATCCAACCACTAGAGTCAAACTAGGGGAAGGATGTATAAATCAATCTGGACCACTGGAGAACAGTCTGAAGTAGTTCAGACCATTACACGCAAATACACGATATATACAAAAGTATATGGACAACCCTTCAAATGAGTGGATTTGGCTATTTCAGTCACACTCATTGCTGACAGGTGTATAAAATTGAGCACACAGCCATGCAATCTTCATAGACAAACATTGGCAGTAGAATGGTTTTACTGAAGAGCTCAGTGACTTTCAATTTAGCACCGTCATAGGTTGCCACCTTTCCAACAAGTCAGTTCGTCAAATTTCTGCCCTGCTAGAGCTGACCAGGTCAACTGTAAGTGCAGTTACTGTGAAGTGGAAACGTCTAGGAGCAACAACGGCTCAGTCGCGAAGTGGTAGGCCACACAAGCTTACAGAACGAGACCGCAGAGTGCTGTAGTGTGTACAAATCGTCTGTCCTTGGTTGCAACACTCACTACCGAGTTCCAAACTGCCTCTGGAGACAACGTCAGCACAATAATTGTTTGTCGGGAGTTTCATGAAGTGGGTTTTCATGGCTGAGCAGCCGCTCACAAGCCTAAGATCACCATGTGCAACGCAAAGCGTTGGCTGGAGTGGTGTCAAGCTCGCTGCCATTGGACTCTGGAGCAGTGGAAACATTCTCTGGAGTGATGAATCACGCTTCACCATCTGGCATTCCGACGAACAAATTTGGGTTTGCCGGATGCCAGGAGAACGCTACCTGCCCTAATGTATAGTGCCAACTGTAAAGTTTGGTGGCAGAGGAATAATGGTCTGGGGCTGTTTTTCATGGTTCAGGCTAGGCCCCTTAGTTCCAGTGAAGGGAAATATTAACTCTACTCTACAATGACATTTTAGATGATTCTGTGCTTCCAACTTTGTGACAACAGTTTGAGGAAGGCCCTTTCCTGTTTCAGCATGACAATGCCCCCATACACAAAGTGAGGTCCATATAGAAATGGTTTGTAGAAATTGGTGTGGAAGAACTTGACTGGCCTTCACAGAGCCCTGACCTCAACCCCATCGAACACCTTTGGGATGAATTGGAACGTCGACTGCGAGCCAGGCCTCATCACCCAACATCAGTGCCCGACCTCACTAATGCTCTTGTGGCTGAATGGAAGCAAGTTCCTGCAGCAATGTTCCAACATCTAGTGGAAAGCCTTTCCAGAATAATGGAGGCTGTTATAGGAGCAAAGGGGGGACCAACTCCATATTAATGACCATGATTTTGGAATGAGATGTTCGATGAGCAGGTGTCCTCGTACTTTTGGTCATGTAGTGTATATACAGTGAGGCCTGGAATTATTGGATCCATTGATTAAATATGAGCAAAAAATACTGTAAAATAAATATTGCAAATGTTTGCCAAACAAAAAACAATGATTGCAAAGTTAAACAAACCACAAAACTTTATGCAAAAAGACCACTTCTAACAATTTCCATTGAACATTTTACAAAAACATATTTACTTGAAAAACTGTGCAGATGCAAAGTTTGATAACAGAATGACTGTACCAACAGCACAAACCATCATTCTGTTACCAAACTCTGCAGTGTTGTTCAAGTAAATGTGTTTCTGTAAAAAAAAAAATCTGGAAACTATTAAAGGTAGTCCTTGTGCATAGAGTTGTATGGTTTGTTTAACTTCTTACGGCTGACATCGGCTGAGATCCCGTTAACGGGATCAACTTGACAACAGCCAGTGAAAGTGCAGGGCGCCAAATTCAAACAACAGAAATCTCATAATTAAAATTCCTCAAACATACAAGTATTTTACACCATTTTAAAGATAAACTTGTTGTTAATCCCACCACAGTGTCCGATTTCAAAAAGGCTTTACGACGAAAGCACACCATCTGATTATGTTAGGGCAGTGCCTAGTCACAGAAAAACACAGCCATTTTTTCAGCCAAAGAGAGGAGTCACAAAAAGCAGAATAGAGATAAAATGAATCACTAACCTTTGATGATCTTCATCAGATGACACTCATAGGACTTCATGTTACACAATACATGTATGTTTTGTTCGATAAAGTTCATATTTATATCCAAAAATCTTAGTTTACATTGGCGCGTTATGTTCAGTAATGTTTTGCCTCCAAACATCCGGTGATTTTGCAGAGAGCCACATCAATTTACAGAAATACTCATAATAAACAATTGATAAAAGATACAAGTATTATACATGGAACTTTAGATAAACTTCTCCTTAATGCAACCGCTGTGTCAGACTTCAAAAAATACTTTACGGAAAAAGCACACCATGCTATAATCTGAGTACAGCGCTCAGAGACCAAAACAAGCCATACAGATATCCGCCATGTTGTGGAGTCAACAGAAGTCAGAAATAGCATTATAAATATTCACTTACCTTTGATGATCTTCATCAGAATGCACTCCCAGGAATTCCAGTTCCACAATAAATGTTTGTTTTGTTCGATAACGTCCATAATTTATGTCCAAATACCTCCTTTTTGTTCGCGCGTTTAGTTCAAAAATCCAAATTCATGACGCGCAGGCCAGACGAAAAGTAAAAAAATTCCATTACAGTTCGTAGAAACATGTCAAACGATGTATAGAATCTTTAGGATGTTTTTAACATAAATCTTCAATAATGTTTCAACCGGAGAATTCCTTGTCTGTAGAAATGCGATGGAACGCAGCTAACTCTCACGGGGGCGCGCCTGACTCAATCACCTCCCATTCCCCCCTCCTTCACAGTAGAAGCATCAAACAAGGTTCTAAAGACTGTTGACATCTAGTGGAAGCCTTAGGAAGTGCAATATGACCCCATAGACACTGTATATTGGATAGGCAAACTTACAAACCTCAGATTTCCCACTTCCTGGTTGGATTTTTTCTCAGGTTTTTGCCTGCCATATGAGTTATGTTATACTCACAGACATCATTCAAACAGTTTTAGAAACTTCAGAGTGTTTTCTATCCAAATCTACTAATACTATGCATATCTTAGCTTCTGGGACTGAGTAGCAGGCAGTTTACTCTGGGCACCTTATTCATCCAAGCTACTCAATACTGTCCCCAGCCATAAGAAGTTAACTTTGCAATCATTGTTTTTTTATTTGACAAACATTTTAAAGTGAAAAATCTGAGTCTCAGCATCACTCCATAACCGTGGAATTGCCTTGAGCTATATTGCATGCTCATTTAATTTTTTTAAAATTAATTTATTTTATATTAATACAATTGCTAAGAGAAAGATTTTGTTTAACAGGTAATAAAGTAGTATTGAGTAGTACTCTAAATGATCGGCTATGAAAAGCCAACTGACATTTACTCCTGAGGTGCTGACTTGCTGCACCCTCGACAACTACTGTGATTATTATTATTTTACCATGCTGGTCATTTATGAACATTTGAACATCTTGGCCATGTTCTGTTATAATCTCATCCGGCACAGCCAGAAGAGGACTGGCCACCCCTCATAGCCTCCCCTTGTTTAGGTCAACGGGCATCATGAACTTTACCAAGTACCAGGACATTTGAGCCAAAAACCTGGTTGCCTCTGCCAGGAGGCTGAAAACTGGCCGCAAGTGAATCTTTTAGCAAGACAATACCCAAAGTACACATCAAAATCCACAAAGATATTGATATTTGACCACAAAATCAACATTTTGCAATGGCCATCTCATTCTCCAGACTTGAGCCCCATTGAAAACCTGCGGTATCAAATTGTATTAGCGGCGGCAATGTGAATAGTCTCGGTAGCCATTTGACTAGATGTTCAGGAGTCTTATGGCTTGGGGGTAGAAGCTGTTTAGAAGCCTCTTGGACCTAGACTTGGCGCTCCGGTACCGCTTGCCGTGTGGTAGCAGAGAGAACCGTGTATGACTAGGGTGGCTGGAGTCTTTGACAATTTGTAGGGCCTTCCTCTGACACCGCCTGGTATAGAGGTCCTAGATGGCAGGAAGCTTGGCCCCAGTGATGTACTGGGCCGTTCGCACTACACCCTCTAGCGTCTTGCGGTTGGAGGCCGAGCAGTTGGCATACCAGGCAGTGATGCAACCAGTCAGGATGCTCTCTGGTGCAGCTGTAGAACCTTTTAAGGACCTAAGAACCCATGCCAAATCTTTTCAGTCTCCTGAGGGGGAATAGGTTTTGTCGTTCCCGCTTCAAGAACGTCATGGTGTTCTTGGATCATGTAAGTTTGTTGGTAATGTGGACACCAAGGAACTTGAAGCTCTCAACCTGCTCCACTGCAGCCCAATCGATGAGAATGGGGGCGTGCTCGGTCCTCTTTTTCCTGTAGTTCACAATAATTTCCTTTGTCTTGATCACGTTGAGGAACAGGTTGTTGTTGCCAGGTCTCTGACCTCTTCCCTATAGGTGGTCTCGTTCTTGTCGGTGATCAGGCGTACCACCGTTGTGTCATCGGCAAATTTAATGATGGTGTTGGAGTCGTGCCTGGCCGTGCAGTCATGAGTGAACAGGGAGTACAGGAGGGGGCTGAGCACGCANTCATGAGTGAACAGGGAGTACAGGAGGGGGCTGAGCACGCACCCCTGAGGGGCCCCTGTGTTGAGGATCAGCGTGGCGGATGTGTTGTTACCTACACTTACCACCTGGGGGCGGCCCGTCAGGAAGTCCAGGATCCAGTTGCAGAGGGAGGTGTTTAGTCTCAGGGTCCTTAGCGATGAGCTTTGAGGGCACTATGGTGTTGAACGCTGAGCTGTAGTCAATGAACAGCATTCTCACATAGGAGTTCCTTTTGTCCAGGTGGGAAAGGGCAGTGTGGAGTGCAATAGAGACTGCATCATCTGTGGGTCTGTTGGGGCGGTATGGAAATTGAGTGGGTCTAGTGTTTCTGGGAATTGAAGATGGCTGTCCATAAGTGCAGATGAAGGATATCAAGGATCTGGAAGGAATCTGTATGAAGGAATGGTCTAAGATCCCTCTCAATATGTTCTCCAATTTCATTAAACATTGTTACAACTGCTGATGTAAAAAGGGCTTTATAAAATACATTTGATTGATTAACATTTGATTGAAAAGGCTCAGTTTTGTTATTCTTGCAATGGGAGAGTGCTGCACTATTGAAAACGAAGATTATGATTTTTTTTGTATTACTTGTTAAACAAAATATTTGTAAAAATATATGTTTTTGAGCACACAATATAGTTCAGTATTTGTATTTATTTTATACAGTATTTTTTGCTCATCTTTATCAAGGGATCCAATAATTTCGGACCTCGCTGTATGTGGAAACTAAATAAACACAGGTGCAGTTACAGGGGCAGTATTTTAACCATAATCACACACCAATCATTTTTCATAAGTACGGAGACCAACAAGAGTTCAAACTGTAGGCCTGGTTAAGTTTTATGGAATCATGATGCCTCAGTGGTACCATTCTCAACAGTTTCGGAGCCAGGTTTTTAAGGATTTGTTTCCTACTGCTCTGCAGAGAAGCCATATGTTGTAAAGCACCCGGAGGACAAAGTGCGCTACGAGGGACAGCGTGTGATGTTGTGCTGCAAGGCAACAGGGTCGCCCATGCCTGACAAATACTACTGGTAAGATGATGCATTTACTTTTAAATTCTGGAAAAATCATCCAAGTTTTATTTTAATCATGGCTAGATGCCATTATTTTAAATTTTAAAATAGCTTATTAGAATGTTCTGTTTAACTTTTTAATGGCATGTTCTCCTTTCCAGGTACCACAATGGGACCCTACTGGATAGGAATGTGTTTAAATACGAAGAGGATCTGCTGTTGAGAGGCCTGAAGCCAGAGCAGACTGGACATTACTACTGTAAAGCCAGCAGCCAAACAGGCAGCAGCAAGTCTTCGCAGGCATTCCTCACTGTTATCGGTATGTATAGACCTTATCCATCAAATCCTATACTAACTGTACCTATACTGTACTTGTAGAAATTAACAGTATGGGAAGGATGCTGGAGTAAACTGAATGAGAAAGATTTAAAAAATATTTAAAAACTTCAGAAAATTTGACTGTATCAGTTACAACTAAAAAATAAATACACCCAAGGAAATAAGATCATTAAATATCAAGGGCCACAGAATCTGGCAGCACGTGGAGCAGTAAGGTTTTATTATGTTTACATTGGTCGAAAGCAGCCTTGTCTAAACAAATATTCTTTACCGAGAGATTCTAGACACAGTAAAAACCCAAATCCCAGTTCTCCAGAGCTCCCCGTATTGAAGTGAAATCCAAGATTGACAATAAATCCTGGTCCTTTTGTTTGCCAAGTCAGAGAAGTATACGTTTCCACATCCGTGCGGGATAGATACACATTGTGCATATTCCCCAGTTGCTTGTTAGCCACGATATAGATTGACAAATAGGGTTTGCGGAGGAGTGTGCTAAAGCAATCAGCCGGGCTACAGCCTGAGAGATCTGCCCCTGTGACTAGACCAACAACACCTGGAACATCAAGGCTCTTAGTGGAGAATGATGAACCTGCTTCACACTACCAGCCCGATGTGGTTCCCTTCACTAGGGAACAATAGGCTACACTCCAGTTAATTAATAAAACATTCAATTCAATTCATTCATATTAAAAAGACAGGACTACAGATGTAGGGTCTTCATTTGAACTTTCCTGAAATATAGGAAATGTCAAACTTGTAGTGTATTTGAGGTTTAAAAAAGCTTCTTAAGTTTGTAATTTCCACTTTGAAATGTCAGACTTGATTTTCTATTACGAAAAATGTATTAACCCCTACAAAGATGTCCATTAATTATAATCCACGTAATTCATATATTTTATTGCTGCAAAATTATTTTCCTGCTGTAGCAAACTGTCTCAATTTAAGATCTTACATCTGTACCATTTTCTTATCGTTTCTTTTAGTTGTTGTAATTTTAATTAGTTTTTGAAAGAACGCAAAGGGACCAGGGAAGGAAATTACACATTGGGCTAATCAGACTGTTCCATCTGTCTGCAATAATCTTCTTATTTGGAGGATGGGGAGTTTAACAGGAACACTGGAGCGTATACTCAGCCATGATGTCATGCACATTAATCATTTTGCCAACATTTGGGTAAACAAAAATCTTTTCTTTCCAATTTCCATCTGGATGGTTGGTGAACAAATGTTCTCCCGATGTTCACATCTAATTACCCCATTATGAATGATTTGTAGTGCAACTTGGCTAGTCATGGTTGTCGCTCAGCATGTGGACAGAGAGAACGTGTGTTTAAGTGAACACTTTACATTGCGTATCCTTTACCATGTAGTTACCTTCATTGTACCTTGATAACCACAATGCAATTAACCAGCATGACATAACCACCAGGTACCTATAAGAACAACACTACTCTTTATCCCACCAATAATAAAGGAATAAAGGAAACCTCTAAATGTTGTTCATATTACCATAGTTACAGGTATTGTTATTGCATACTAATTACACTAATGCTCCCTATGAAAATGAAATTCTAGGTAATTACATGTTAATGTGAAGTGTGACAGAGTGGGCCATTTGCATCTGTTTTTGTATGAAATAAGTGAATGAATAAATGTACTCCTATATGCGCATATGCATGCATGTTTACAGCCATAAAACATAAGTGTATTCTCATTGCTGACTCTATGTGTTGTGTATTCCACAGCTAAAGGCACACCGGCATGCAACCCCACTCCTGAGAACCACCTCATCAGACTGCCCATGGACTGTGTTCAGCCTGGGACGGACTCTAAGTTATACAACGCCGGCCGCTGCCCCCACAACAAGTGTGCAGGCTCCCTGGACTTCGACCTGCGCTGCAGGGATGGAGGTGGCTACTGCTGTGGGGTCCAGAAGATGGAGAGCCGGGTAATAGACTGTGGGAGCTACAGCCTGCCCATCAAGGCTGTAACTGAGTGTGGCTGCCAGAAGTGTGTAGTGCCCAAGGTGCTGGTACGTGGCAGGGTGGTCACAGCAGACAACGATGAACCACTGCGTTTTGGGCACATGTACATTGGCAAGGAGAGAGTAGGCACCACAGGGTACAAAGGAGGCTTCACACTCAATATAACCCCAGACACAGAGAGGCTGGTAGTCAACTTTGTGGATCCCACGCAGAAGTTTATTGACACTCCTAAGGTGTTTATCTTCGACAGGAGAGGGGGGTATGTTTACCATGACGTGAAGGTGATGAGAAAGCAGGAACCTATTGATATCAATGCTGGAGAGACAAATACCATTGACTTAACAGATTTTAAAGGGGAGGACCCTATTGGACAGATCGTCATACCTCCAAATTCTTTCCACAAGAAAAATGGGGAGGTGTACAAAGGTACAGTGAAAGCCAGTGTCACCTTCATTGACCCCAGGAACATCACCACAGCTGCTGCAGCTCCTGGTGACCTCAACTTTGTGGACGATGAGGGTGACATGCTTCCACTGAGGACATATGGGATGTTTTCTGTTGACTTCAGAGATGAGGCGAACCAGGAAGTCCTGGGGGCTGGAGCGGTCCAAGTACTCCTAGACACGCAGCACGTCAAAATGCAAGCTCACATTCCCAAAATGAAACTGTGGTCCCTCAACCCAGACACAGGCATCTGGGAGGAGGAGAGTGACTTTCACTACACTCAGGCCACATCTGGTGGTAATGGGAGGAGCAAGCGAGAGGAGCGTACTTTCCTCATAGGTAACATGGAAATCAGGGAGCGTCGACTTTTCAACCTGGACGTGCCTGAGAACCGCCGCTGCTACGTCAAAGTGCGGGCGTACATGAATGACAAGTTCCTGAACACTGAGCAGCTAGAAGGTGTGGTCATCAGCCTGATAAACCTGGAGCCCAAGCCTGGCTTCTCCTCTAACCCCAGAGCATGGGGTCGCTTTGACAGTGTGATAACCGGACCCAATGGAGCTTGCCTGCCAGCCTTCTGTGATGCCCAGGTGCCTGATGCTTACACAGCTTATGTCACAGGAATTATGGGTGGTGAAGAGCTGGAGGCAGCTCCCTCAACCCCCAAGATGAACCCAAACATCATTGGAGTGTCTCAGCCATACTTAGACAAGATAGACTACCAGCGATCAGACCACGATGATCCAGCTCTCAAGAAAACAGCCTTCAGAATCAACTTGGCAAAACCCAACCCCAACAATGTGGAAGAGACCAATGGACCAATATACCCTTATCAGAGTTTAATAGACTGTGAAAATGCTGGAGTCGATGCAAACCACTTCCGATTCTTCAGAGTGGAAAAGGACAAATACGAATACAATGTTGTGCCCTTCCAAGAGAACGACTTAACATCGTGGACGGGTGACTACCACTCCTGGTGGCCCAACCCTCAGGAGTTCAGGGCTTGCTACATCAAGGTCAAGATCCAGGGGCAAAAGGAGGTCATGATAAGGTCACAGAACCATGGAGGCACCCACCCTGAGACCGCAGGTCAGCTGTACGGTATAAGAGACATCCGCAGCACCCGTGACATGCATGTGGCCAACACCTCCGCAGCTTGCCTCGAGTTCAAGTGCAGTGGCATGCTCTTCGACCAAGCCGCAGTCGACAGGTCCCTTATATCAGTCCTCCCACAGGGCAACTGTCGGAGAGTGGGCATCAACAGCCTGCTAAAGGAGTACCTGACCAAGCACCCCCCTACCTCACCGAACAACGAGTCCCATGCCTTCAACATGCTGGGCCCTGTCGACCCCTTGGGGCACAACTATGGCATTTACACGGTCACAGACCAGAACCCTAGGGTGGCAAAAGAAATCGCCATCGGACGCTGCTTTGACGGTACCTCTGACGGGTTCTCCAGAGAGATGAAGTCAGACACTGGAGTTGCTCTGACCTTCAGCTGCCCAGAAAGGACTGTGACCAGGGAGAGTCTCTTCCAACGCCTCCAGACGAACCCCAGTCAGACTCTTTCTCAGATGGCCCGGGACATGCGGGAGGCGCAGGGGCTGCAGGTTCGGGGAAGGTCCTCCCGGGTGGTGACCTACCCCTCTGGGTCCAGCAGCCGCAGATCCAGCTCCTCTACAAGGAGGGGATCCGTGATGCGGGCACAGGACAGGCAGTAGATCTGCCGTTAAGTGAGTTACAAGTTTTCGTTGAGCCACAGAATGAAAATGGTTAGTGAGTGTAAAGTTTTCCTAACACCTTTCAATCTACTCTTAGGTCTTTGGGTTGGAAATAAAGAAGATGGCGTCCTCACAACCAAATAATTCAATGTCAAGTTGGGTCAGCTTGGTGATGTTGGATGTGAACTTTCTCTGAACAGCACGGTACCCTATTGAAACAGTAACCATTCCGGCAAAACCACACGGAGGAGAGAAATTAAGACATGTATTTTCTCTGAAACTTACTTGAAGGGTTTGGCAATAAATATCAGTATTCATTTTCTTATTTGAGAAGAACTACATTTCTTTAGCTTTCATCAGTTCAGCAAAGGACATGAATTTAATTAATAGTTAATAGGCTTTTATGAATGAAACGACAAAATCAATTTCTGAGAAATCAAGTTTATATTTGGATTTGTAGCGTTCCACATAAACCATTGTGGCCGTCTTTTCTGATGTCTATGATCGCATGAGTTACAACCAACTGTAAAAGCCAGTCTAAATGCTAAACACTTCCTAATTGGCCAAAGCTTTCCATTGTACTCATGAGTCCCTCAAAATCAGAGGAACATCAGGTTCTAGTGATCCAGTCTGTTTGTAACAGACAGTGGGCCCCTTTTCTAGAAACCGGGAAGTATTCTCTACCAAGAAGAGGCCTATTTAAGATGCATTGGGGTGCAAGGAATTAGCGCGTCCGTGGAACAGAGAATGCTTTTTAGTACCCTTGTTTCTAGGTTTAAAAAAATTAATAATGTTTAGCATGTCACATTGCCAACTGCGATCCAGACAAACTTTACTGTAACTTAACTACAACATGCATCAGGACCCTAGCCAAGACAAGCATCCCTTAACAAAACGGATCTCACCAGTAGACTAAACAGAGCCTGCGGTATGGGACCTGGGAGAAGAGATTGTGAGGCATGACACAATTACCTTCAGCCCTCACTTCCCACAAAGTCCCCAAGTACTCATCCAACACACCTCTCTGTCTGTTCTTCAACATCCCTTGTACGTTACTGTCAGGAATGTAAAAAACAAAACAAATAAACAACAGACATGAAAACCCTATTTATACATAGCAGAGAATTAGCTAGACTAATTCTGAGGCTGTATTGTTGTTTGGTGTGGGGGGATGTCTGTCTTTGTCTCATGAAGTGCAATAGCTATATTCCATTTTGACTTGAGAGCCCTTGCAAATCATCATGTGACAAGCCAATATACTGCACACTCTGCAGCACTTTACTGCTGGTAAATAGGGTAAATCCTTCAGTATACAGTGCATTCGGAAGGTTTTCAGACCTCTTGACTTTTTCCACATTTTGTTACGTTACAGCCTTATTCTAAAATTGATTAAATAAAAAATGTTCCTCATCAATCTACACACAATACCTCATAATGACAAAGCAAAAAACGTTTTTTAGAAATCGCCATAGATTTGCAAATGTATTAAAAATAAAAAACATACCTTATTTACATAAGTATTCAGACCCTTTGCTTTGAGACTCGAAATTGAGCTCAGGTGCATCCTGTTTCCATTGATCATCCTTCAGATGTTTCTACAACTTGGAGTCCACCTGTGGTAAATTTTATTGATTGGACATGATTTGGAAAGGCACACACTTGTCTATTTAAAGTCCCACAGTTGACAGTGCATGTCAGAGCAAAAACCAAACCATGAGGTTGAAGGAATTGTCCGTAGAGCTCCGAGACAGGACTGTGTCGAGGCACAGATCTGGGGAAGGGTACCAAAAATGTTATGCAGCATTGAAGGTCCCCAAGAACATGGCCTCCATCAATCTTAAATGGTTCCTCTGTGAAGATGGGAGAACCTTCCAGAAGGACAACCATCTCTGCAGCACTCCACCAATCAGGCTTTTATGGTAGAGTGGCCAGATGGAAGCCACTCCTCAGTAAAAGGCACATGACAGCCCGCTTGGAGTTTGCCAAAAGGCACCTAAAGGACTCTCAGACCATGAGAAACAAGATTCTCTGGTCTGATGAAACCAAGATTGAACACTTTGGCCTGAATGCCAAGCATCACATCTGGAAGAAACCTGTCACCATCCCTACAGTGAAGCATGGTTGTGGCAGCATCATGCTGTGGGGATGTTTTTCAGCGGCAGGGACTTGGAGACTAGTCAGGATCGAGGGAAAGATGAACGGAGCAAAGTACAAAAAGATCCTTGATGAAAACCTGCTCCAGTGCGCTCAGGACCTTCCAACAGAACAACGACCCTAAGCACACATTACATTTACATTTAAGTCATTTAGCAGACGCTCTTATCCAGAGCGACTTACAAATTGGAAAGTTCATACATATTCATCCTGGTCCCCCCGTGGGGAATGAACCCACAACCCTGGCGTTGCAAGCGCCATGCTCTACCAACTGAGCCACACGGGACCATGGATGCCACAAGCCACACATCCTAGACAACACAGGAGTGGCTTTGGGACAAGTCTCTGAATGTCCTTGTGTGGCCCAGCCAGAGCCTGGACTTGAACCCGATCGAACATCTCTGGAGAGAACTGAAAATAGCTATGCAGCTACGCTCCCCATCCAACCTGACAGAGCTTGAGAGGATCTGCAGAGAAGAATGGGAGAAACTCCCCAAGCTTGTAGTGTCATACCCAAGATGACTCAAGTCTGTTGAAGCACCTTAGGCAGGGATTACAAAGTACTGAGTGAAGGGTCTGAATACTTATGTAAATATGATATCATTTTTTTTTGTAATATATTTACCAACATTTCCAAAAACCAGTTTTTGCTTTGTCATTATGGGGTACTGTGTGTAGATTGATGAGGGGAAACAAACAATTTAATACATTTTAGAATAAGGTTGTAACGTAACAAAATGTGGAAAAAGTCAAGGGTTCTGAATACTTTTCGAATGCACTGTACTTAAACAATAAGGCCTGAGGTGGTGTGGTATATGGCCAATATACCAGGGCCAGGGCTGTTCTTATGCGCAACGCAGAGTGCCTGAATACAGCCCTTAGCCGTGGTATATTGGCAATATACCACAAACCCCTGATGTCCCTTATTGCTATTATAAACTGGTTACCAAGGTACTGTAATTAGAGCATTAAAAATACAAACCCGCGATATAGTCTGATATACCACGGCTTTCAGCCAATCAGCAATCAGGGCTCGAACCCCCCAGTTTATAATAAGGATATTTATAAGGGAGCTTGTAGAGGATTCCTTTGCATTACAGTGAATAACCATAATTCAAATGTTAGGTCATCGTTTTACATAGTCTGTGTCAAGTATACTTCTGCAATCTGCTCTGATAACTTTTTCATATCTTGCTGCATGACTCATAAACTTTTAGCATTAATTGTACAATCATATTTTCAGCTACAGAGAACACAGTACCTTTCCAGAGGGAAAAACACATCTCAACTGTACTGTTTTCCAATAGCAACTAAACAACAACTTATTACTAGAGTTAAGTTGCATCTTAGACTATTACAGGACCAATTCCATGTGTTTCCCAATGGGAAAATACATTCTGGAAAAATTAATCTTTATTTAAATAATCCCTCAGTAGAACCAATATTGAGCATACCATCTTTCTACCCCTCACTGAGTGTGAGTTTTAGAGGCTCTCCAGTGCTTTGGCAGTACAGTGGCAAGTGGGAAGATGTTCAAGGAGGCCTATTTAATTGGATTCTGTAATTGGAGGAAAGTTCCCCATTGATAATAGGTCCAAACTTGTTTATCTATGTAGTGGGTGGCTGTGGGTCCCTTCAGACCGTTGGAGAGCTCCTAGAGCTGAACTAATCCAAACCCAAATGAGTGTCTGTGGACTACAGAGGTCTGGCACGTTATTATCAGCCCAGTCGTTAATTAGGAAATAAATGACAAATACTCTTGGGGGCACTTTGAAGAGTTTGACCAAGTCTTTCATAAAAAGCCAAACAAGTTGATTTCCAGACTGCTGTTGGATATAATTTAGGCCCAAGAGGTCGAGTACATTCAACATTAAAATGACCCTACTGTTAAATTAGCTGAAAAATCAAGGTGTTTTCTTACATTTCAGTCAGCAAAACATAAGCCAAAAATAGGACAACTAAATAGATGTGCAACATTTACTTTGAGATCAAATAGATTATACAAATCTATTGTAAATTGCCTATGAAGAGCAACATGTGGAAATTATGGTTTATGGTCCTCTAGTCATTATCAATGACTTCTGCCATCATGGGCCTGTTAAGCCCTCTTAGCATGGACAGTCCAGCGAAGCAGATTGTTGCAGCCGAGCTGGATCCGCATGTGTGATGATCACTCCCAACTCCTATTCGTCACAGAATGGTGTGAGAGCTATTGGACAACTGGAGGACATGTAATACCAAAGATATCCAGAGGAGTCATTTGTGAGAGAAGGATGAGATTATCTTGTGATAGTTTTTAATAAGAGAGAGCTGTTGGAGGGGGAAAAAATGCTGTCAATCACTTATCTGAAGCTGAAGCGGTCTCATATGGAAGTAGACCATTTAAAGGCAAAGTGCACTGACAAGTTGAATGGTAGATGTTTCATAGAGAGGCTATGGGGGGGAGGTTGAGATACAGAGAAAGTCTTAACTGCCAATGTTACGTAACACATCAAGTGAGAAAAATAGTAAGGAATATCCAAACAGGCTCTTTGTCTTTCAGAGGATTTCAAAGTAGATCTGTAAGAGCTGGATGACTTTGTTTAATGAGTTGGAAATAATGTTGGGAGTTTCCTAACTCGTATAACAAGGAGAAAGAACGTTTTCCCATTCAAATTTAGAAACTTGACAATTTGTGGAAAATAATTGGATTTTAAATATTTTTAAATAAAGAAGTAATAGCCAAATGACATGATTCCCTATGACTCCAGATACTGTTTCAGGTTCTAACAATTCCAAGACAGGCCCATGCTTCACAATTCACATAAGTGATTAAATAGCAATTCACATTTTCTCCCGGTTTTCACCACTTCTCCATTGTAATTCAGCAGTCTCGTATTACTACTCGTCCTGTCGAATACTAGACTTGTAGACTGACTGACACTATACAGCCCTGCCTTGGCCTCAGGTTGTTTTCCGAGTGTGCTTGTGCCATCAGCATGATGAGTGCATGTATCTGTCCTCTCCTGTACTGTCTGGCTGCTCTGAGGGAGACTAACTTATTTAGGAATATCCTCTGGCGAAGCAAGCAATGGATATTTCCACCATTGCCTAGCCTATAAAGAGAGACTTGTATAGTTGCCACTGTGCTCTGGGAGAAGTCTTGGGCCCCCATAAACGCATTATATAAATCAATTCCTGAGAATTCTCTGTAAATCATTATGTAACATGTATTGCATGGCGTTGCCCATTTGTTTTTCTTTTTCATATGGTTTTTATGTGTAAATTGTGTATTGTATGACATTTACTAAATGTATGAGGAATTGTAAATAAACCTTTGATGTAGACTTTCTGGTGATATTATGTCCTGATTTGATACATTTGATATATATTAATGATCGCGCTGGAAACATATTTTATTTTGAAAAAAGTCATCAGCAAAAGGACATATTCCATTTTACTGTAGTACTAAGACATGACGTACCGTGAGATTAAATTGAAATAAAACACAAAATGGAAGGGATAACTTAGTTTGCATAATTCATAACATCCACATCAATAACAAGACAGTCATAACAATGAATATAAAATGGTATGAAAAACCATATAAGCAGTTTAATGACAGGCATATACATTTGAAACAGTAGCAAAAAAACTAAACATAGAGCTTTGCATATGAGAGACAAACATTATGTAAAAGCCTACATTGCAAAGTTCTGACATCAACGATGGGTCCTCTAATGTCTAAGGACAACTTGTGAATGCAATCCAATCCAATAAACAGATTATTTGGAAATGTCTGGATCCACAAAATGTGAAAACCACTCTTGGACTGTGCACGCCAGACCCAGTAGAAGGTGATTGTTCTACCAAAACACACAATGGCTGCATCTCAATTGTCAGTGAATATTACCCCTCAGGTGATGAATAATTAAACACGAGGCACAGGTCCTATGCACACAGCACTTGACACCAATGGAAATATTATTGTAAAAAGTCGCACAACAGGGGAGGCTATGAGGGAAAACTAGAATGGCAAGCCACACTTTTACTGACACCTTTTTGGCAATCTCTGTAATGTCAGAGTGAGAACATGTAGTGGATAGAAGATGTAGTGAATGTTGTTGCCAGTCTAGGCGAAGAGGAGGCATAAAAAACACAAGTAGCTACAATAACACATTTCTCTTGACTGAATAGTGCATTTCAGTCCTTAGTCTGCTCTGAAGCCTGTTGACCAGTCTTCCCTTTGCCATTGCGTCAGTAGGGAAGAACACGTCTGTGCATCGGCCAAAGGGGAAATGCTGACAGGGCTTTAATAAATACTTATTACTGGACCATAACCAGTAATAATTACAGGAGCCTTCATGTGTGTTCCCTTGGATCTCAGCTAGGTACTACAAATGGCAGGCACCAGTTTAGGTGGATGTCATATAGCTGAGCTGTGGTTTCTATTCTCTCTCTGGGCTACTGCAGGGATCACTTTATTCCATTCAAAACCTCACCACTCAGCAACATGAATAGATGTTTTACTGTGGCTGTAACTTTACAGTAGCTATTAATAGCTTCAATTATCATTCACCGGAGGTGAACCAAATGCATTGACGGAATGTATGTGAGGTCAGATACTGGGCAGTGTTTAGGCTGTTGTTATATGTTCGCTGTTAAACGGTTGAGGTAAAATAATGAAAAGCTTTGCATATAAGGGCATTTCAAATTTGGGACCATGTTTTGAACCTTAATTACATCACATCAGTTCCAGTAATTATACTCTTGCACCTTACAGTAATGCATTTTAAAGGTGTGAAGATGGGCTGTTGACACTTCTCTACTAAAATGATCTATATTCCCAGTAGTCCCTAAAGCACCAGTCAGATGTACATATTGGACATATCATTTAGAACATACAATATTTGTAAACGTCCACAGATTTCATAAGAGCCAGTTACAGTGAGGATTTGTGATATATTGAGGGAGGGAAGAATGAAAATGTACTTAAGTTGAGCAGTGGCTAATACATAATGTCTGTTGAATGTCTGATCGGTTATCAAGATCAGCAGTGGCCCTTCAACCTCTTCTCTATTTCACTGCCAGCGGATGGCTAACGTCCCAGTGTCTCCGACAACAAAAACCTCAAACAAAAAGATGATGTCATATCTCTTCCCTTCAGACGATCCTCTTGATAATGACCCAGAGTACAACATTGCCAGATCCGAGTGGAAAAAGGTCTGTGATGATCATATAAGGCAAGGAATGCCTCAGATGGCTTGGGTTTGTCGAATAAATCTCAAAGAATTGCCAGGATCGCTACAGGCCATTCCATATGGATTGCCCAGGATTGCTACAGGCCATTCCATATGGATTGCCCAGGCAGGTTTTAGGCAGCAGTTCAGCTCTTCTTGCTGGATGGGAAGGTCTGTAATGAGAGAGGGCTTGCGTGCTTCACATACACACTGCCATCCTCCAATTTGACTTTGTACACTTGTTGCTAAAACAGATAAACACATAAAACAAGGACATGTGACGGCTGGAAAAATTGAAAACAAACAAAACACCTTGACTGTGAGCTTTACCATGAGCAGAGAGCACACTCAGGGCAGAACGTGTCACAACACTCAATATTGCTGTCACACTTGCTAGTGTAGCCTGGGCCAATTTTGTTTTCCACACACTGCACTGATTAGGAATACACATTTTCAAATGTTGAGCAAGTCAACACAAGAACATACCAACACAGAGCTACTGGCGTTTTAAAAGGCAACAGACATGCAGTCAGACCACCACTGTGAGTGGTTCCAACATCCAAGAAACCCCTAAACACCTCATCTGACAGCTATGTTAACTTTGGACATTGGATCATTAACCCCATTGTAATTGTAACAAATTAATTTATAACATTCACAGGCAATTTGATCCTTGTTTTTTCTCCTGCATGGAATTATAAAGACAAAAAAAATTGCTTGTATTTCCAAAAATTAATTGACATGAAGGGGTGGTGAGAAATTGATTGAAAAAGTGACGTCCCTTTTGAAACATTATAGGAAACGCAGAACTTTGCCTCCCTCCTTGAATGAATCATTGACCAGGATGGTGACCGTGAAAATCTCTCCGTCACCACTTTCTCCTATCCATTCATGGGGCGGCAGGGTAGCCTAGTGGTTAGAGCGTTGGACTAGTAACTAGTAGACTAGTAACCGAAAGGTTGCAAGTTCGTAATCCCCGAATCCTCGTTCTGCCCTTGAACAGGCAGTTAACCCACTGTTCCTAGGCCGTCATTGAAAATAAGAATTTGTTCTTAACTGACTTGCCTAGTTAAATAAAGGTTAAATAAAAAAATTAAAATGCCAACTGAATTTCAAGGAGGGAGGGAAGGGAGACTATTGTTGTCATGGATCGTGTGCCATATAATAGGCTAAGCAAATAGGCTGCAGATCTTGGTCAAGGCTTAGAGAAGTTTGCAACTGCGGTGAAGTTTGTTTCATTTTTAGTTTAATTGCATAGCATTCTGGGTTTGTAGAAGTGTAGGTTGGTTTATTGGTTTGTCTATATTAGTTGGTAGACTCACCTGTAAACCAGTCCCTGATTGTCCTGTCCTGAGGTTAAAGTCATAGTCATGCCAGGGGCAGAAGACCTGCAGAAGACCATCTGCATCCTCAATGTCTCCATCGCACAGCGGACCACCTGTCAAAGACAGCACACTACATGAATAACACTTTCCTCTGGAAATCGATTCATGTGATCTGATGTCATACTTCATTTCGTTGAAGAGCAATATTATCAAAGAGAGTTTAACTCCAGAAATGTTGACATTACTGGAAAGAAGGCGAGTTGAAATGCAATACAGTATAACATCTACATGCAGTCTACTTGTTTTGTCTGGCCTTTTGATACACTCATTTAGCTCATTCCATAACATAAATCATGCTTATGAGTGAGCACTTGCCTTCCATGCATTTTTCGACTCTTTCAGTATCTTACCATGTTATACCCAAAATGACTGTACCAGTTTTAATCTATTTCCTACGAAAACAGTTTATTCGTGTTTTTGTTATTCATAGCTTCAAAAAAGTATGATATGCATATGGCTAGTGATTTCTATAGAATTTCAGCGCATTGTGTCTAGCCTATAGCCCTGAGATATAGCGAGTGGAACGTAAAGTGAGGCATATGTGGTTACCCGAGTGAGCACAGCGAGCATCCATGGCGAAGAATTCCCCTTTCACGTAGAACAGGCAAACATCGGAGCCGTAGCCGAGGGAGGAGTGCATCAAACGGCACTGCTTCTTGGAAAGCTCCGAGGCTGGGCCTATTAGCCTCCATGAAACGCTACTCGCACTTTCCTCTTCATTCCCAGACGCCATTTAAATAAATTGGGAATATCCGTTATTTGCGCTACTCGTTATAAAGTCCCTTTACCGCCTACTGACTGCGCATTTTAGAATTTACTGTTTTATGTGAGAATATTCAATAACATAAAACTAACTGGCATCGGGATCCGGTAGTCTTGTCATGTCATCCGCGTTCATCAGCACATTAGAACAGCCTATGATTTCAAGACGCAGGTCAAGCGATTGGCCAGAGATGACAGATTATTTTTAATTGGGTCAACTGAATGTCAGGTTATTTATTTTTTGCACACCTGTTTAGTAAGCCTAATACATGTTTAAAAAAGGCATTATATTTTAATCAGACTGCCATAGGTTACTATATGTTTTGTGCAAAACAGTATTTAAATTTTTTATTTTTAGGGGCTTCTGGGGGTCGGGCCCCCCATATAGCATATGATAGCAAAATATGTAGAATTGCAGGACATTTGCTTTAAAATGCCAAATTTCCCTTTCAGCCTCATGGTAAATGTGTAGAATAGCAGGAACTTAGCATGGTGTGAGCTATAAAACAGCACATTTTTATCTCTGACCAATGACTAAAAGTGTAGAATTGCAGGAAATTAGCTTTAAAACTGCAACATTTTCTCATAACCTCATGACAAAATGTGTAGAAGCTGCAATCTCATGGTATCATGTTTCAGGTAAAACCCAGACGCAGACAACGTCGAAGTAACACCAGATTATTAATCGAACAGGAGCAGGCAAAAGGCAGGTCCAAGGCAGGCAGGCTCAGGGTCAGGGCAGGCAAAGGTCAGTAATCCAGAAAGGTGGGGCAAAGGTACAGGACGGCAGGCACGCTCAGGGTCAGGGCAGGCACGCTCAGGGTCAGGGCAGGGAGAATGGTCAACACCGGGAAAACTAGGAAACAGGAACAATCGAGAGACAGGAGCAGAGGGGAAAACGCTGGTAAGATTGACGAAACAAAAGAACTGGCAACAGACAAACAGAGAACACAGGTATAAATACACAGGGGAAAATGGGGAAGATGGGCAACACCTGGAGGGGGGTGGAGACAATCACAAAGACAAGTGAAACAGATCAGGGTATGACACCTGGACTTCCTGACGGGCCGCCCCCCAGGTGGCGAAGGTAGAAACAACACCTCCACTACGCTGATCCTCAACAGAAGAACCCCACAAGGGTGTGTGCTCACCCCCCATCAGACTGTTAAATAGTCATCACTAGCCGGCCTCCACCCAGTACTGTGCCCTGAACTTAGTCACTGTCACTAGCCGGCTACCTCCCGGTTACTCAACCCTGCACCTTAAAGGCTGCTGCCCTATGTACATAGAGATGGAATCATTGGTCACTTTAATAATGAAACACTGGTCACTTTAATAATGTTTACATACTCTTTTACTAATTTCATATGTATGTACTGTATTCTAGTCAATGCCACTCCGACATTCCTTGCCCTAATATTTATATATTTCTTAATTCCATTCTTTTACTTTGAGATTTGTGTGTATTGTTGTGAATTGTTAGATACTACTGCACTGTTGGAGCTAGGAGCACAAGCATTTCGCTACACCCACAATAACATCTGCTAAATATGTGTATGTGACCAATAAAATTGGATTTTATTATATTTAGAATAGCATTATAAAACAGAGAACGTGGCCCTGGGGCCTCAAATGCAGTAGTCTGGCCCTGATTCTAATCTCATTCTATGCCTGGGATCAGTGACAGAACCCACTACTGCCTTTTCGGTTTATAGCTCAGTTAAAAATTGTTTAGGCCTACATGTCATATGTAACATATTTGGTCATTTTATGTCTCAGATTAGAAAACCCCATTTAGTTGTCATTCAGTAATGTATCTGGACACTGAATGCAAAACAGCTGAGGACAACACTATTTCAGGGGTAGAAACAGCACATTGGAAGTACTTTTGTACTGTGTGGCACATTTTATATAGTGAGCAAATGGTTCAAAACTATTTTCTCAATTATCAATTATAGTGCTTATTATTCTCTTTGGATTTCAGACTTTCCATAATTTGGTAGAAGCCAGACTGGCTCTCATTTATATAGCCCTTCTTACATCAGCTGATGTCACAAAGTGCTGTACAGAAACCCAGCCTAAAACCCCAAACAGCAAGCAATGCAGGTGTAGAAGCACGGTGGCTAGGAAAAACTCCCTAGAAAGGCCGAAAACAAGGAAGAAAACTAGAGAGGAACCAGGCTATGAGGGGTGGCCAGTCCTCTTCTGGCTGTGCAGGGTGGAGATTATGTCCAGTATTTGGTAAGGGGACATTCCGGGTGGCTGTGCCGGGTGGAGATCATGGCTCTGTCCAGTATTTGGCAAGGGGACATCCTCAGGTTGACTTTCCCACACCATGGACTGTTAAAATGTATTCATGTGCTATTGCTGTTTTTTTTTTATATTTCAAATGCTTTGTTTCTACCCTATGACATATTAGTTATGAAGAGACTATAACTATGATGTCTTTAGATCAAATCAATCAAATTTGTCACATGCACCGAATACAACAGGGGTAGACCTTACCGTGAAATGCTTACTTACAAGCCCTTAACCAACAACGCAGTTCAAGAAATAGAGTTAAGAAAATATTTACTAATAAACTAAAGTTGAAAAAATCGAATCAAATCAAAAAGTAACACAGGAAAATGACATAACAATAACGAGGCTATATACAGGGGGTGCCGGTACCGAGTCAATGTGTGGGGGTACAGGTTAGTCAAGGTAATTTGTAAAGTGACTATGCATAGATAATAAACAGCGAGTAGCAGCAGTGTAAAAACAAATGTAAATAGTCCAGGTGGCCATTTGATAAATTGTTCAGCAGTCTTAAGGCTTGGGGTAGAAGCTGTTAAGGAGCCTTTTGGTCGTAGACATGGCACTCCGGTACTGCTTGCCGTGCGGTAGCAGAGAGAACAGTCTATGACTTGGGTGACTGGAGTCTGACAATTTTTGGGGTATTTCTCTGACACCGCCTAGTATATAGGTCAGGGATGTCAGGAAGCTTGGCCCCAGTGATGTACTGGGCCATAAACACTACCCTCTGTAGCGCCTTACGGTCAGATGCCGAGCAGTTGCCATAACAGGCGGTGATGCAACCGGTCAGGATGCTCTCGATGGTGCAGCTGTGGAACCTTTTGAGGTTCTGGGGACCCATGCCAAATCTTTTCAGTCTCTTGAGGGGGAAAAGATGTTGTTGTGCCCTCTTCTCAACTGTCTTGGTGTGTTTGGATCATGATAGTTCATTGGTGATGTGGACAACAAAGAACTTGAAACTCTCGACCCGCTCCACTTCAGCCCCGTTGATGTTAATGGGGGCCAGTTCTGTCCTTCTTTTCCTATAGTCCACGATCAGCTCCTTTGTCTTGCTCACATAGAGGGACAGGTTGTTGTTCTGGCACCACACTGCCAGGTCTCTGACCTCCTCCCTATAGACTGTCTCATCGTTGTCGGTGATCAGGCCTACCACTGTTGTGTCGTCAGTAAACTAAATGATGGTGTTGGAGATGTGCTTGGCCATGTAGTCGTGGGTGAACAAGGAGTACAGGAGGGGACTAAGCACACACCCCTGAGGGGCCCCAATGTTGAGGATCAGCATGGAAGATGTATTGTTGCCTACCTTTACCACCTGGGGCAGCTCGTCAGGAAGTCCAGGATCCAGTTGCAGAGGGAGGTGTTTAGTCCCAGGGTCCTTAGTGATGAGCGTTGTGGGCACTATGGTGTTGAACGCTGAGCTGTAGTCAATGAATAGCATTCTCACATAGGTGTTCCTTTAGTCCAGCTGGGAAAGGGCAGTGTGGAGTGTGATTTAGATTGTGTCATCTGTGGATCTGTTCGGGCGGTATGCGATTTGGAATGGGACTATGGTTTCTGGCATGATGGTGTTGAAAGCACTTCATGGCTACCGACGTGAGTGCTACCTTCACTTTCTTGGGCACAGGGACTATGGTGGTCTGTTTGAAACATGTAGGTATTACAGACTCGGTCAGGGTGAGGTTGAAAATGTCAGTTAAGACACTTGCCAGTTGGTCCGCGCATGCTTTGAGTATACGTCCTGGTAATTTGTCTGGCCCCGCGTCTTTGTGAATGTTGATCTGTTTAAAGGTCTTGCTCACATCGGCTACGGAGAGCGTGATCACACTGTCATCCAGCACTACTGGTGCTCTCATGCATGCTTCAGTGTTGCTTGCCTCGAAGCGAGCATAAAAGGCATTTAGCTCATCTGGTCGGCTCGCTTCACTGGGCTGCTCGTGGCTGGGTTTCCTTTTGTAGTCTGTAATAGTTTTCAAGCCTTGCCACATCCGACGAGCATCAGAGCCGGTGTAGTAGGATTCAATCTTAGTCCTGTATTGACATTTTGCCTGTTTGATGGTTTGTCTGAGGGCATGGCAGGATTTCTTATAAGAGGACTGGCCACCCCTCATAGGCTGGTTCCTCTCTAGGTTTCTTACTAGATTCCGGTCTTTCTAGGGAGTTTTTCCTAGCCACTGAGCTTCTACACCTGCATTGCTTGCTGTTTGGGATTTTAGGCTTTGTTTCTGTACAGCACTTTGTGACATCAGCTGATGTAAGAAGGGCTTTATAAATACAATTGATTGATTGATTGATAAACGTATGGATTAGTGTCCCGTTCCTTGAAAGCGGCAGCTCTAGCCTTTAGCTCGGTGCGGATGTTGCCTGTAATCCATGGCTTCTGGTTGGGATATTTACGTACGGTCACTGTGGGGACGACGTCGTTGGTGCACTTAATTGATGAAGCCGGTGACTGAGGTGGTATACTCCTCAATGCCATTGTATGAATCCTGGAACATATTCCAGTCTGTTCCAGCAAAACAGTCCTGTAGTGTAGCATCCGCGTCATCTGACCACTTCCTTATTGAGCGAGTCACTGGTACTTCCTGCTTTAGTTTTTACTTGTAGGCAGGAATCAAGATGATATAATTATGGTCAGATTTGCCAAATGTAGGGCGAGGGAGAGTTTAATATGCATCTCTGTGTGTGGAGTAAAGGTGGTCTAGAGTTTTTTTTCCTTTGGTTGCACATGTGACATGCTGGTAGAAATTAGGTAAAACTGATTTAAGTTTGCCTTCATTAAAGTCGGACTGTGATTTGGGCCTTGTCTCGACAAAGCAGTATATCCTTCGCATCGGACTCATTAAAGAGAATGTATCATTTCCTGCATGGCCCAATGTAAGATATTGTCACGCCCTGACCTTAGAGAGCCTTTTTATGTCTCTATTTTGGTTTGGTCAGGGTGTGATTTGGGTGGGCATTCTATGTTCTTTATTTCTTTGTTTCTGACTGAGTGTGGTTCCCAATCAGAGGCAGCTGTCTATCGTTGTCTCTGATTGGGGATCATACTTAGGCAGCCCTTTTCCCTCCTTCTGTGTGGGATCTTGTCTTTGTTTGTGGGCAGGTAGTTTGCACAACGAAGCTGTTCGGTCGTTGTATTCTTTATTGTTTTGTCTTTTCTAAAGTTTCACTTCGTTAATAAATTATGTGGAACTCAAAGTACGCTGCGCCTCTCTTCCTTCATCCGACGACACCCGTGACAGATATAATCCATATAATTGAATTATGGTATTTAAATAAAGAGTCTGCTGGATGATTAACTTTGATATAGTTTTCTGGACTGGACATGATTATGATTATGATGTGATTGAAACGCTTGGAGGATTTCACTTCATAAAGACCACAGTTATTATATTTTGTCTTATAGCCTAAGCAGGTCTACTCCGGATTAGAGTTTATGTAAAGTGTCCAGTATGGAGAAAGTCATTCATCATCAAAAAATCCAAAGACCCAAAACCAATTAGTCATGAATACATAAAACAGACGTTATGGTTTTCCTTCGGTACCAAGATACATTTTTACATCTTCTTATGCTAATCACAATGTTATGTGTGTTGTCCAAAATGTACATATTGGCTACTTCTTATGATCTGTGTTTCTTCAGCTTTTATTCACTCTGTTTCCATCTCTATAATGGTAATAGCCCTACGGTATGCTGGCAGTAGCTAAGTGATATTAGTCGGCAACTGTCTAGTAGCACGACTCAAAACAGAGGCCCCTTGTTCTGACCTCTTAACTACTTCCACAGGCAAGCCGGTTTGACCTCAATGAAAGCACATGCATTTAGTAGTAATTCTATATGCTGTGTGGAGAAAAATATGCATGGAAAGAATAAATCAGTCACCATATCCCAGAACATGCTGTGCAGTAATAACCTGTACCGCTGGCGCCCATAATGACAGTCATTGCCTCACCCCAGGTGTTTGACGATGCTAGAACGTGCTGGTCAGATTTATGGAGTATAAATAAAGTACGGAAGAGAATTAGACAGTAGGGCTTTTTATTTGCCCATCATACAGCATTCAGGCCCTAGCTGTCGGAGAAGGCTGAATCTGGGCTTGTCAGTAGAAGCTTTATGCCAGCACTGGATATTGACTCAATCCATAGAAGGAAAGTAAATGTCCACTTTTCTCCTTGTTAGATGAATTACTATTAAAGGAAATGGTGTCAGAATACACTCATAATAACTCATAATACTCATAAAACAGTCCTAAAATCCCATTAGGTTTATAATGAAATATCTGTTATGGAGAATAAATTATTGTCTTGGAGACTAATTTCGAAGACACAACGATCAAATTTGGTTTTCTTGTGTAAGTGCATGTGCCAAAGACATTTATATTAGCTGTGATGCAACGCAGCCAGACTCTTGGGCTGCACACTGGAATTTCACAACTTTGCACAAAAGGCGTCTCATTTGTTTTCATCAACCTTACCCGCTGTTCTAGCTAAGCACTCTGAGTAACGAGGTAGGGTTCTGAATTCATCAGTCATAGAGCATTCTCAAATACATTCCTCTGGTTCCCAGTCACCCACAATACAATGTTGTGAAGTGGGTGAGCTGTCTTTGACACATGACAGGCTACGGTCCAAAGCACTGACTTGGCAAAGTGTCCGCTGTGTATAAAGTGGAAAAATGTAAAGGTCCAGACTGTGGCTGAGTTAAAGGTCCAGACTGTGGCTGAGTAAGAACTACTAAGGCTCCAAATGTTCTATTCAGAAAAAAAGATAAAGGCAGAGGTTAAAACAAAATGCATTTTAGAAAATGGAGAAAGCAGTCCAGAACGTAACAATAAAAGTAAATATAGGTGCAAGCAAGGAACAGCCACCGAGGTCCAAATCTATCACAAGAGCATAGCAAGTTGTCTATAAATTAACTTGGCTTCTACAAGCAAACAACTGTCGCTGCCACTGGTCAGTGTAACTTTGTTTTCACGGGGCTAAATTTGGCCCAAATAGATCCCTGCTCAGACAAGATACTTGGCAGCTAGCGAGGCCCAAACTCATCCATCATTAGCCTCCTAATGTTCCCAAAAACACTGTCGTCATCCCAGCAAACGCCCTCAAAAGTCTCCTAACTCATTGGCCAACCGTGGAGTGGGGGACGGTTTTCCAGCTAATATGGTTTTCATTACTTCAGAGCACCAGCTAAAGGCTAACAACAGTACCTGCTCTACCAGTAAATAGAATACCTCATTCTCATCATTTACAATTACCTATGTAGCTATTTTTCAGTTTTCAACAGGTGAGATGAATTTGAGGTACAAGTAATAAACCTGTTTGGGTGAGGTATGTCCACTTCCCTTATGGCCTGATCACTTCCCTTATGGCCTGAGTTCTGGAGGTATATATCCATCCTCTTTTGTCGCTCCTATGTTCTGCCAGACATGACCGTGACATAGTGGGAATTCAACACGAAACTGAAACTGAACCCTGCGGTGAACTCTCCTGTAGCTAGTTCCTCACCGCGCCTCTGGAAATAATAGTGTGTCCTGAGAGAGCACATTGATTAGGGCTCACTTACAGTCCACTTGTAGTTGTTTGGGTTCAGGACAGATCAAACTGTATATCAGATAATAGTAAGACCTGTTTTGCAGAGTGTCAACCTGACACTGTACCTTTTGTATTTAATATCCAAAACTATAATAAAAAGGGTACACTCCTCCACAAGGTAATCGCGGGTTCATCTGCACTCAGAAATGAGAAAATGCTTAATAAAATTACTTTTGTTTGGCCTTGCTCCTCATATATGCTGGATGACAGAGCTATGTGAATGCATAGCAATAGACCACATCACTGCTATAGAAGGTGCTGAAATACAACATTGAACACATACTTCCATCTCCTCCATCTAACTACTTGACCTGTCAACGTTGCCGTCTCCAAACTTTTTGTTGGAATCTACATGTTCTCTATTGACTATGGCTCTCTATGTACAAATGTTAGCGCTGAAAAGGTGGAGATATAATTTGACACAGAAAACAAGTGAACTTGATGTTACACAGCTGTCATTGCTCGCTTGCCAACAGCTGAGATGGAGTGAGAAAGAATGAGAGAAGAGGAATAATCCTCCCCTGATGTAGAAGTGTGGGCCCAGTCTAGAGGAAAGTGTTAACATCGCAGATATGTATGTACACATATCGATTAGGTTCTAGGTTAAAAAAAAAGGACAAGTTGAATGCAGACAACATCACATTTTGGGGGTGGGCTATAAATCGGAGTGTTCCAGATGATTGTGCTCACGACATGAGTAAGGCTGTAACTAGGGCTAAGAGTTTTCCACATTCAGGTCTTATGGTCAGGAAAAACTCCCAACTCATGGGGGATCAGAATGAAGGTATTGTAGCGGGAGTAAAGACTGCATCATTCCTACGGTTATGTCTTCACCTCTCTCCGTCTCTGCTGCAGGTCTGCAGGAGCGATCAGATTCCACTGCATTCCTGTCTCGACATCTCCTCACTCATGATCATATCCAGACACAATGCGCCTTGTTCTCCAAGCTGCTGTCTGCAAGGCCCAGCAAAACAGAAGGGAGGGAAGTGAGGAGTAAAGGAAGAGGAAGGGAGAAATCACCATGTAAAAACATAGAGGGAGACCCAAGGTGGACATGTTGGTCTGTTTTGATCCTTTCATGGTGTGGCATATATGTTAGGTTGGTCCATTATTGGTGGAGAGTAATAGGCTACATAAAATATGCATTGTATGAGTTAGAATGATTGATTGATCATTGGCCTGTTAATGCCATTTTGGCCTGGCATATACAGTGGCAAGAAAAAGTATGTGAACCCTTTGGAATTACCTGAATTTCTGCATAAATTGGTCATAAAATTTGATCTGATCTTCATCTAAATCACAAGAATAGACAAATACAGTCTGCTTAAACTAATAACACACCAACAATTATATGTTTTAATGTCTTTATTAAGCACACCGTGTAAACATTCATAGTATAGGGTGGGAAAAGTATGTGAAACCTTGGATTTAATAACTGGTTGACCCTCCTTTGGCAGCAAAAAACTCAAACGTTTTCTGTAGTTGCGGATCAGACCTGCACAATGGTCAGGAGGAATTTTGGACCAGTCATCTTTACCAAACGGTTTCAGTTCAGCAATATTCTTAGGATGTGTGCACCGCTCTCGACGTCATGTCACAGCATTTTAAATCGGGTTGAGGTCAGGACTGGAGGCGTATTTTCTTCTATTGAAGCCATTCTGTGGTTGATTTACTTCTGTGTTTTGGGTCGTTGTCCTGTTGCATCACCCAACTTCTGTTGAGCTTCAATTGGCGGACATATAGCTTTATATTCTCCTGCAAAATGTCTTGATAAATTTGGGAATTCATTTTCCCGTCATGATAGCAAGCTGTCCAGGCCCTGAGGCAGCAAAGCAGCCCCAAACCATGATGCTCCCTCCACCATACTTTACAGTTGGGATGAGGTTTTGATGTTGGTGTGCTGTGCCTTTTTTCTCAACACATAGTGTTGTGTGTTCCTTCAAAACAGCTCAACTTTAGTTGAATCTGTCCACAGAATATTTTGCCAGAAGGGCTGTGGAAAATTCAGGTGGTCTTTTGCGAACTTCAGATGTGCAGCAATGTTTTCTTTGGACAGTAGTGGCTTCTTCCGTGGTGTCCTCCCATGAACACCATTCTTGTTTAGCGTTTTACGTATCATAAACTCGTCAATAGAGATGTTAGCATGTTCCAGAGATTTCTGTAAGTCTTTAGCTGACACTCTAGGATTCTTCTTAACCTCACTGAGCATTCTGCACTGTGCTCTTGCAGACATCTTTGCAGGGCGGCCACTCCTGGGGAGAGTAGTAACAGTGCTGAACTTTTTCCATTTATAGACAATTTGTCTTACCGTGGACTGATGAACATCAAGGCTTTTAGAGATACTTTTGTAACCCTTTCCAGCTTCATGCAAGTCAACAATTCTTAGTCTTAGGTATTCTGAGATCTCTTTTGTTCGAGGCATGGTTCACATCAGGTAATGCTTCTTGTGAATAGCAAACTCAAATTTTCGGAGTGTTTTTTATAGGGCAGGGCAGCTTTAACCAACATCTCCAATCTCATCTCATTGATTGGACTCCAGGTTAGCTGACTCCTGACTCCAATTAGCTTTGGTGAAAGTCATTAGCCTAGGGGTTCACATACTTTTTCCACCGTACGCTGTGAATGTTTAAATTATGTATTCAATATGGACAAGAAAAATACAATCATTCGTGTGTTATTAGTTTAAGCAGACTGTGTTTGTCTATTGTTGTGATTAAGATGAAGAGCAGATCAAATTGTATGACTAATTTATGCAGAAATCCAGGTAATTCCAAAGGGTTCACATACTTTTTCTTTCCACTATAGGATCTCTATGAGGAAAAGTATTGTGTTAATGCCTGTGTTACTGATTATTTTATCATTATAATGAGTTGAATTTACAGTGTACATACTGTCTAGCAGTTTTCCAGGTGCTTAAGGGCTTACATTGTACGGGATAAATTCACATCCCCTACACAAGTGTAGCACTCTCCAGGGTGATCACTCACCCTAGGATGAGGCCACTGAATACATTTATCATTTTTCAAAACAAAATGTTAAAAGTTTCCCACATTTCATGTTTAAAGTGTGTTCAAGCAAGCACAGAAATACAGTACTGAACGTTCTCATCCTTCAAGACAGATTTAGCAGACATGTCTCAAACATTATTATTTTTTTGAACTCACAAAAACATGAAACTTGTGAAGTCCCACTGTTACTTTTCCTTGCAGAGCTAAAAGTGTCTGGTAGACCATAAAACGAGACAGAATAGTACCGCGTCATCCATCTTCTTTTGAGGAATTTGAAATCAGCGGTTGGAGAGACATGGCAGTAAGGTGGACATTGCACAAAGCCCTGTATAAAATGGGAAGCAGTGGATAGCAAAGTGGCCCGTGTAGGGATGTTAAGAATGTTCCAGTCTGTTACATACGCTCAGGGTCAGCTGCCGAGGACACGGTCAATAGGCTGTCTGTCTGTGGGGATAATGCATTAGACTAAGATGAAATGTTGTGGTTAAAACCCCCAATGTTTACTTAAGTCTTCATTTGAATCGGATGGGCTCCACTAGGTCCATTTCTTACCCACTTGAGTCACACGTCAAAACAAGTCTGTCTTCGAGAATATGGACACGTGAAGACTCCATAAATTTTCAGAGGCAAGCTGACATGAGAAGTTTTTCCCCCTGATAATTTTAAGGCTGCGTGCCATCATACCTCATCATGGCCAGCCCAGGAGACTAGCAAGAACAGTACGCTGAGTTACATTACAGCATCGACTTGTCTCACTAGTCTCACATACTCTCCAGTTCTCACCAGGGGGAAACATGGTGAGGAACAGAGCTCCATCAAGGTCCAGGAGACTATACATATCACCCATAAAGATGCTTGGTGGGAGCAGACTTATTTCTCCATTCATACATTTCCCCTCACGTAACTGTGTTATGGAGCTGTCTCAGATAGGCTTATGGGAATAAATGTGTGTGTGTGGTAGACATGTAATGGGGGTTATGGTTGCAGGTTGACCCCTCCATCTGGGTAAGTGAGCATTGCTTAGGATCAAATGGCAACAGAGAATGAAGCAGAGAAATTAAATAGAAAATGAAATGCAGTATGTGGCCTGCCATCTCCAGAAAGGGCATGGGGGAGTGCAAGCATTAATTAATAGCAATAATATTTATCTGATGCCAGTTCTCCCTATTTTTCTATTTTAATGACCCAGTCGGTCTGTGCTTTTGAGCCGAGGTCTTTGGAAGGTCAATAAGTCATGATGATTTGAAAATATTCTCCCTATGAAATTCAGATTAAATGTTTTGAGCATGTCTAGATTACGTTCTACAGGGTCATCAGTGTCAAACGACAAGTCAGCAGTAGAAAGAGGAGGAAGGGAAGCGCTACTAAGGTACACAATAGTACATTTTGGTAGATAGAAGGTGCTCTTTGGTAAAAGAGGTAAATTGGTCATCAAAAAGAAAGGAGGACCAAGGCACTCTTCATATAATTAATTCAAATGCCTTTATTAGTATGGCATGTTCAATAGAAACAAAGTTTTTTTTAAACCGACGCGTTTCGGCTGCATGGCCTTCGTCAGGGAGTACAAGTCAGCAGTATCCTGGTTAGATATAGAAGACTAATGGATATGAATGATAACAGTGTTTGCCACACAGAAAACATGCCCGCACCTCGTTAAAAAACAACATGCCTCTTGAAGCAGTTATTTATGGTGCATGTGCCGTTCAAAACCTCAATTACAGAGTGCTATCACCTGTTGAAAATAGGTAAACTCACGGGGGGTAGGGTGGTTGAGGAGTCTGAGCCAGAGAATCTTCACCTCAATCGGACATTCTTCTGAGAGAGCTGAAGCTGGAACGTCTCTGTGGAGTCAGTTGACGAGGTGTTGAATGTCTTTCCAGCCAGAGACCTTCAGAGTCCAGCAGCTCTGCTAGCTCCACGAGAGGCCCGGCCCTGCCAGCGTACTACAGTCTGCAGACACAGGGAACGGACACCTCCACGTCCTGAGGTTCTCATGACCTCCTCAGCTTTTCATCTATATCTGTTTCTGATGGCTCAGGTCAAATCATAAATAATTGTTGCAGCTGCTCTGGCACTTTAAGATGACCTCTTACGTTCCTTTTCATTCTTCTTTTTGCTGGATGGTTGGAAATGGACAACATTCTATTTTTGTTGTCGTTTTATTTTACCCTTACCAATGATAACCATATTTGTCTTGAGAGTTTCTGCACCTGGAGATGAAGAATAAAGGTGAAATAAATAAAAGTTAAGGGGCTTTGATTTGTGTTTGGTGAGTACTTTAACGGTAATTGTTTTAAAGACATATAAGGCCTTCTATATCCTTCTAAGAACAAATGTCCATTACACAAAAAAGTCCCTATAAAATCAAAAGCAAATAAATCAAAAGGACCTCCTTCCATCCCCTTTCAGATGAAGCCAGTATAAATCTAACATGGTTGCATCACTAGCAGCATGTACTCAGAAGACAGCAGGGAGTTTAGAAAAACATCTTTATAGTCAGTAGCACAGCTATTTAGTGGGCTGTTTTTCCATGAGTTGATAAATCACCTGACTGCTAAGGGGCTTGATTATTACTGTGATTAATTAGTTAATCATAATCTCACTCACTAGGCAGGAAATTAGCAAAGAGGCACCCATAGACCCCTACGGTGCTTCCACTAATCCTCTCTAAATATTACATTCTTATTATGTCAAAGTGACAGCTGTTGATTTCTACTCCTTTCCTCCCAGAGATATATCACATGCCTGCCTCGCTGCCCTCCTGTTATTCAAAAAAATGAAGCATGAATCATTCAGGCACAGCAGAGTATTGTTCCCAAAAAAGTCTGTGAAAATAAAACAATAATGCCAATAGGAATAATACATTTCCTCTCCGGAACTCACAGTCCTCTCTTCCTGGGCTTATGTGAACACTTTTACAGTCCTGAGGATCAGGCTATATTTCTCTCATGGCCCATATAACTTAATGGATTCTCCACTGTCCCTCAACGTGGACAACAGTTATTATTTTGGTCATGGGTTTGGGGTTCACTGGGAGCAACAAAGTAATGAATAAGAATACCATCGAAATTGAATCCAAGGGCACTTATACACGGTGACAGACAGTCGCACCAGAAGCTAGCCTCAACATTACCTCATCCAATCCCACCGCTTCCACAAACAGCACCTGATCTCAGTCCCAGTTCCTCACTTCAAAATACTACTTTCGCTTCAAAGATTGCTGAGTCGAATTTGGAGTATATACTATTAGTAACACTCAGCCTGTACAGAGTTGTAGTTTATGTGAGGAAATGACTTCAACAACGTGGCATTTATGTTGGAATGGAACAAGCGCTGCACACCTTTATAGTTCAAACAAAAATATATATACATCCTCCAGTCCCAAGAAAAAGGAACTGCTACCATAAGACTGTCTGTCTGGCCTTCCACAGATAGTTTACTCTGAGCTCCGGGGCCCCTAAACCCTCCAGTCTATGCACCTTTCACTGAGACCCTTCTTAAAAATCAACCTCTGGAGTGCTGAGGTGAGTGGAAACGGCTCTCATCACCGGGTGTCCAAAGAAAGCACTGTCCTCAGTGTGAAGGAATAGACACCATTCTCTTGCTGAAATATGGAGTACAGGGGACCAGGGTGCTTACGTTAAGACCAGCGATGGGGACGGACCAACGGCCAACTAGCAGGAGAACTCTGGACCAGACAGCCGCCAAGGCCCTGATCAACAGGATTTACCGCGGGTCCAGGAAACACTGCTGAGAACACCAAGGCCCCGCCTCGACCTCTGCTCTCGCCAATGGATTCGCCATCTTAACTCAGACCACCTCCCCTCTTCTCATGTTGGAGGGCCGTCTATAACAACGGGAAGATTTAGACAGTATTCTGTGTCCTCATTTAAGCCAGAACAGCGCTCAAGCACATTGGCATATTGTTTGTCATGGCGTACGAAAGAGAAACCAAATATAAACCATCTCAGAGAACGGGATAAACACTGCCAATGTAAAGCTAAAAACCTTACCTGTTCTTTAGCACTTCCCTCTCTATTTGGTTCCAAATGGTCCCAGGTTACCAGGTTACCTGCTCTCTGCAGTCAGATCCAGGTCAGCTTACAGCAGGTGTGATAGTGAAATATAGAGGTCATTGTGCAAAGTGTGGTGAAGATGTTTATATAATTCAATTAACTTCCAAAATATGGTAAGAAGAATGGTAAGTAATCAAGGAGAACTCCTCAGTGAGTAAACATTAGAAAACATATTTTGACTGATGATAGTGGTTAACTCAGGAGAGCAGACAGACTAGTCCTACACAAATTAAGCAATGTAGTGCATATTACAGTGTTATTATTGATGATAACATCCTTAGTCAAATAGTGGAGCCCATATGCCAGATGAGAGATTGTTTGGGCATGGGGAGGGGGTGAGACACACAGTGTTCTCCCTAGTGTCACGTTCGTTAGAATGAATGTCGGACCAAGGCGCAGAGTTCCACATCTTTATTTAGTGAAACTTACAAAACAAACAACGAACCGTAACATAAGAGGTGCTAAATGTACTAACTCAAAACAAGATCCCACAAAACACAGTGGGGAAATGGCTGCCTAAATATGATCCCCAATCAGAGACAACGATAAACAGCTGCCTCTGATTGGGAACCATACCAGGCCAACATAGACATGCAATAACCTAGATAACTCACCCTAGTCACACCCCAACCTAACCAACATAGAGAATAAAAGGCTCTCTATGGTCAGGGCGTGACACCTAGCCCCATCTCGTAGCCCTCCCCCCTATAGCTCTGGGAATCTTCAGCTGAAATCCACAGTCTGTTTTCTCTAAAGCAGGGTTTTCCAAACTCGGTCCTGGGCCCCTGGGTACACGTTTTGGTTTTTGCCCTAGCACTACACAGCTGCTTCAAATAACCAACTAATCATCAAGCTTTGATAATTTGTCCTGATTCCAGTCCCCGTCCTGGGTCCAGGCTTCCCAAGGTATCCACACCCTATACAACAGAGGTCAGTGTCCATTGCTTCTGCCGGAAGTACGTGAGAGAAGGTAAGGAGGTGGCTCGCTGCAGGAGATGCGGCAAGCATTTTCATGTGTTTTGTTTGTGTCACACCATCAATATGCATGAATTTGTCTGTCCATCGTGTCCGTCGTCCGTCATCTGTTTTGTCTGATCTTGTTTTCCCACCCTTGTTGTCACTGCTTGCCCGGCTCCCCACCTCAAGACGGTAGGTATTTTACTACATTACATCTTGTTGTAAATTGTATGTTATTGTAAAATACCTTAATCATGATGTAATAATGTTTTAATTTGAATAAAGATGTTTTCTTGCAGACATTGGCTGTGAAGTTGGTAAGTTGTTTGGTAAGTATACAGTACATGTAATTGTCTTGTACTGCAAATTCGGCTACTCAGAAACCCAATCCCAGTCAAAAGAGCTACATTTCATAGGCTGCAGTTTTCTTTTCACATTTCAAATGCAGATGTGATATCTCCACTTCATTTTAAATCTAGAGATAAACATTGAAATGGAAAAAAAAACATATTGCACAATCTTGTTATGAAAGCTTGAGGAAGTGTGGAGAGGAAATATAATACATCTCTAGCTGTGTCTACAGAAAAACTATTATATCGCTCTAGAAAATGAAAATATAAGCACTCAACGTAGCTCAAGAGGGCGCCACACATGTGGCCTGTCAAATGAGAACATGTAGTCAGAGTAGGGTCTATATTGCTAGGAAGTAGCAACGAATCAACCCATTTAGAACTGTGGAAAATGTGACTGTCATTCTCTCATGTAATTCAATTTGGGTTCTTTAGAGAAATGCTGGCAGAGAAAATCTAACATGTTCCGGCTGTTAAGCTTGCAACACATCAGCGTGAGAGGCTGAGAGGCTGCCTGGTTGTCTGTCACTCCACGTGGCAGTGGGAATGGGAACGGTCACCTGTCTCCATGATGGCTCCCTCATTTCCTCCGACTGCCCAGCAGCCAGAATTAACAGGAGTTAAATTTCTATTCACTCAACCACAGAAATTAATCCTCTACAGAACACGTTTCATGGAGAAAACCCTTGAGCCAATACGACATTTGTCCACAACTGGACTAGCTAGGCCTACATCTGGGTGTTTGTTTATCCCCCTTGTCTCAACTGAGGATCAAGGAAAAGTCCAAATATAGGTATCACCTTTCGGTGCCTATTAATTACAAACGACCCCTACTAAATTACTAATACATTGGAGTCTCAGGTCCCCACTTGCTAAATAAAGGTGAAATAAAAAATAAATAAATAAAAATGACAAACTTCATTGTCTTTCACTGAAAATCTTTACAATAGGTCTGTTTTCCTTTTCACACTGTTTGGCCGCCACATTAGCATTTCAGGGCCCTTGTCTGTAGTCAGGAACACTATGTCTACAGACAAACAGGGAGACAGTGAGCTCTTTAGAGTATTCACTGTGGGTCTACAGTGGGGAGAAGAAGTATTTGATACACTGCCGATTTTGCAGGTTTTCCTACTTACAAAGCATGTAGAGTTCTGTAATTTTTATCATAGGTACACTTCAACTGTGAGAGACGGAATCTAAAACAAAAATCCAGAAAATCACATTGTATGATTTTTAAGTAATTCATTTGCATTTTATTGCATGACATAAGTATTTGATACATCAGAAAAGCTGAACTTAATATTTGGTACAGAAACCTTTGTTTGCAATTACAGAGAACATACGTTTCCTGTAGTTCTTGACCAGGTTTGCACACACTTTGTATTCCTCAGACAGAGCTGACTTTAAAGAAGATTCAATTTCATGATGCGCATGTATTTCTGTCATTAGAACGAGCGGAGGAGTGCGGAGGGGGCCCTAGCACCTCTATCACAACCATTATCTTGTGGTTGCATGATGCATCTGTTACATTTTCGCTCCGATTACTTTAAAACCAAGTGCAAAGCTGCAAAGTTTGGCAGTCAAGATCCTTGATATGGTTTATCTCCTTGTATCTCTGACTTCTGACAGGGCTTCACCACTGTTAGTTTCCTGTTTAATCAGTGGCAAGTATATTTTGCTATTCTCTGCATGGTCTCACTGACAGAGTTAGAGGAGCCTCATTTGCAGAAATGTTCCCCATCTCCTATTATTCTGCTGTATATCTGATACCTTGGAATATGTACACCATATGTTTTGCGGATCACAATGATTCAAGCAGAACACCAAAACATCCACACGGGCTGACACAATTTATATCCTTCAGGCCCCAGACAAGGCTATGATACCTCTATTATTTCTCTTCTAAGCATGGCATGACACTTCAGACTGAGTCAGTTCTGTCTGTCTGTCTGACACAGTGTTCTTCACACTGCGGTTGGGTTTTTTGGTCACACTTCATTCGGATTGTCCAGATTTTCCATTTGTAGATGCTCTACAGATGGTCATACTATCAACAAACTGTTGATAGCAACTGCTTGCTAAGGTTGCGGTTAGGGTAAGGTTTATTGTAAGGGTTAGGGTAAGGGTTGCGGTTAGGGCTATGGTTTGTAGATAATTAGTTGAAATGTTACTGAGTCTGTAGATAGAGCATCTACAGATAGACTACAAACTATCCAAATAAAGTTAGTTTTTTTCAAATGATCATTCTTGGTCTGACTCCTATACCCCTTAAAAAACATTTTGCCATTTTTTTAGGGTTCCCTGATTCATGTGGAATAGGGTAGGTGATGCTGGTCGTTCATTCATTTTGACCAATCAGACACGTCATAATACCCATAAAACCTAGAGGTCAAACACGGAAATGGTTCCCATTGTTTTTTCACCATTCATTTTTCACATTGTGAATTTTACAAACACTTCAAACTAGGTATGTGTTTGGTGTAGGCTTACCTTGGCGTGATGTTTTGATAACCGTGTAATTCTCTCTCGGACAAGGTGAGTTTTAACAATATATTTGCCTCAATTTACTCAAAAAAATTTGAAATGCTGATTAGCAATAGACAAGACCTCACGAAGACAAATTCCTGCAGGAAGCTACCGTTCACCAGCGTGATCAGAGACCTGTGTCCAATCCATGATGAATCCATGTGCTGTATTGAAATTAATTTAATACATTTAATAAAGCTCTGTCTGAGGAATACAAAGCCCCAGGGGAACTACCATGGGACTTCTTCCGTCCCCTTTCTCTGTCTTAGCTAGCCACTGACTACACTTTTGCTAGCTAGTTAGCAGAGCAGTAGATCTAAAAATGATGTTGTATTACTTAGCCTAGATAATTGTTTGTACAATATGTCGACTTTGGTGTACAGTGATCCCTCGCCACTCGCGTTCACTTATCGCGGATTCGCTATTTCGCGGATTTTCATAATGCATTTTTTTTTTTTTTTTTGGTGCATTGTGCTCTGCATTCTGATTCGCTAAAACTCACTCCGCTTCTTGTATCAAAACATGCTACGAATTGTGCTATCATTTTGTCGTCTCGTGCAGTTATGTGTACGTACATAAAAGCAGCCGCACAGCGCTGACCGATGCAGAGCTGGCAGAAATGACAAAGCCACAAGGACGATGAAGAGAAGAGGGAGAGAGGACAACGGAGATGAGGAGGAAGGACTAACGCTTGGTCGCTTAGCAACCATGGTGCGAATGCCACTGAACTTAAGCGAGTAGCTGAGGAATGGGACCCTTTGACTGAGCCGTTCATTACAGTTCTCCAGACGTAATCGATGGTGGCATGTCTGGTGTACAAGGATCTTTTTGCAAAGAAGAAAAAAGAGCGACAACAAGCGGCCTATCACTATGTTCTTCTCCCGAACAAACACACCTGCACCGCGGGCTTCAGAAGAAGAGAACACTGCAGAGCGCAGTCAGGATGCAGCGGCCCAGTCTGAAGAGCAGTGAAACGGCCTACACGTGAGTCACTGTATTTGTATACATGTAATAGTTGCTAATTGTAAAAAAAAAAAAAAGTTTTCTATTTCGCGGATTTCACTTATCGCGGGTCATTTTCGGAACGTAACCCCCGCGATAAACGAGGGATTACTGTATTTCAGAACTTTTGGCATTTTTCAAGGATGAGCATAAGAGCATTAAAAGTGGAGAAGACCGCTATAAGTCTGGCCATGTGGAGAAATATGTTATATAGCAAATTTCTTACAACAAATACATTCCAATGTGTTCAAGGTCATGCTTTGAAAGGCATGTGGCACTTAACATCCTTCCTCTTGGCAGGTTTCTTTAGGTGACCAGGGGATTCTCTCTACTACATGCAAATGCCTCCGTGGAGCTCATAAGTGTAGCCATGCAGCCTATTTTGGTGGTTCACAATATTGGCCGTACGGATGTGGAATGCGAGTGGAGGAAGCCAGCCGTGCCCAACCAGGTGCAGTGAGTGGAGGACCTGTACCGGCCCGAAGACTATAACCCTCTGTCCTGAGAGCCCACAGAGGAGGATCTTCAGTGGCTAAGGAACCGTCTCCGTGGTAGGTACAGAAGAATGTCTCATTGAACCTGAGCCAGAACAATCGCTATCCTCCCTGTCTGTACTGGACATTGCTAAAAAACAAGGGCACCTGGGGCATGCAGGCATCCTGGCTGGCATGGCGCTGTCAGAGAAGCAGCAGGAGGCTATACGGCAGGCAACAGTTGGACAGCGCACCAACCCCAACTGGCACACTACGACGAGAGGGAAGTTGACGGCCAGCAATTATGGAGCAGTGGTTAGGGCCAAGCGCATTACTCCGTCGCTGCTAAAAAGGGTCCTCAGATCACAGTTGTTGAATGGGGTGTTGTCTGTAAAGTGGAATACAGATAACGAAGAGGGCATCAAGGTATTCAATATGGCTACAGGGATGGATGTGCAGGAGTCAGGGCTTTGGGTCACAGGGCCTGGGATCCTGGGTGCCTGGTGGACACAACAGTAGTTGGGGAGGTCAAGTGTCCCTACGGTGCAAGTTACATTACCATTGAGGAAGCAGTGACGTCAAAGGATTTTGATATCAAGGAGGGAGGGTCATACTGAAGATCATCCTTACTGGCAACATGTCCAAGGTCAGCTCCACATCACTGGGACACCTGCCACTTCTTGTTGTGTGGACCACAAAAGCCATCCCCATTCAGTGCGACGACCTCTGACAAACTCATATTGCGCCTCTTGTCACTACCTGTTTCCAGGGAAGCCAATGGTCCAAAAATATTCTAAATATTCCACATAGTAATGTAGTTAACGTAAGTTCAATTGCAAAGGCTGGTCTGAGTGCATCTCCTCACAGTTTCATTCAGTAGTACAACAAATCAAATCAAATGTATTTATATAGCCCTTCGTACATCAGCTGATATCGCAAAGTGCTGTACAGAAACCCAGCCTAAAACCCCAAACAGCAAGCAATGCAGGTGTAGAAGCACGGTGGCTAGGAAAAACTCCCTAGAAAGGCCAAAACCTAGGAAGACACCTAGAGAGGAACCAGGCTATGAGGGGTGGCCAGTCCTCTTCTGGCTGTGCCGGGTGGAGATTATATCAGAACATAGCCAAGATGTTCAAATGTTCATAAATGACCAGCATGGTCAAATAATAATAATCACAGTAGTTGTCGAGGGTGCAGCAAGTCAGCACCTCAGGAGTAAATGTCAGTTGGCTTTTCATAGCCGATCATTAAGAGTATCTCTACCGCTCCTGCGGTCTCTAGAGAGTTGAAAACAGCACGTCCGGTGAACAGGTCAGGGTTCCATAGCCGCAGGCAGAACACTTGAAACTGGAGCAGCAGCACGGCCAGGTGGACTGGGGACAGCAAGGAGTCATCATGCCAGGTCGTCCTGAGGCATGGTCCTAGGGCTCAGGTCCTCCGAGAGAGAGAGAGAGAGAGAAAGAAAGGGAGAAAGAGAGAATTAGAGAGAGCATACTTAAATTCACACAAGACACCGGATAAGACAGGAGAAGTACTCCAGATATAACAGACCAACCCTAGCCCCCCGACACATAAACTACTGCAGCATAAATACTGGATCCTGAGACAGGAGCGGTCAGGAGACACTGTGGCCCCATCCGATGATACCCCCGGACAGGGCCAAACAGGAAGGATATAACCCCACCCACTTTGCCAAAACACAGCCCCCACACCACTAGAGGGATATCTTCAACCACCAACTTACCATCCTGAGACAAGGCCGAGTATAGCCCACAAAGATCTCTGCCACGGCACAACACAAGGGGGGGGCGCCAACCCAGACAGGAAGACCATGTCAATGACTCAACCCACTCAAGTGACGCACCCCTCCTAGGGACGGCATGGAAGAGCACCAGTAGGCCAGTGACTCAGCCCCTGTAATAGGGTTAGAGGCAGAGAATCCCAGTGGAGAGAGGGGAACCGGCCAGGCAGAGACAGCAAGGGCGGTTCGTTGCTCCAGAGCCTTTCCGTTCACCTTCACACTCCTGGGCCAGACTACACTCAATCATATGATCCACTGAAGAGATGAGTCTTCAGTAAAGACTAAAAGTTGAGACCGAGTCTGCGTCTCTCACATGGGTAGGCAGACATCCATAAAAATGGAGATCTATAGGAGAAAGCCCTGCCTCCAGCTGTTTGCTTAGAAATTCTAGGGACAATTAGGAGGCCTGCGTCTTGTGCCGTAGCGTACGTGTAGGTATGTACGGCCAGGACCAACTCGGAAGATAGGTAGGAGCAATCCATGTAACGCTTTGTAGGTTAATAACAGTAAAACCTTGAAATAGCCCTTGCCTTAACAGGAAGCCTGTGTAGGGAGGGTAGCATGGAGGTAATATGATAACAATTTTGGGTTTCTAGTCAGGATTCTAAGCACCGTATTTAGCATAACTGAAGTTTATTTAGTGCTTTATCCAGGTAGCCGGAAAGTAGAGCATTGCAGTAGTCCAACCTAGAAGTAACAAAAGCATGGACCAATTTCTCTGCATAATCTTGTGACAGAAAATGTCTGATTTTTGCAATGTTACGTAGATGGAAAAAGCTGTCCTTGAAACAGTCTTGATATGTTTCGTCAAAGAGAAGATCAGGGTCCAGAGTAACGACGAGGTCCTTTACAGTTTTATTTGAGACGACTTTACAACCAACAAGATTAATTGTCAGATTCAACAGAAGATCTCTTTGTTTCTTGGACTAGAACAAGCATCTCTGTTTTGTCCGAGTTTAAAAGTAGAACGTTTTCAGCCATCCACTTCCTTATGTCTGAAACACAGGCTTCTAGCGAGGGCAATTTGGGGCTTCACCATGTTTCATTGAATGTACAGCTGTGTGTCATCCGCATAGCAGTGAAGTTAACATTATGTTTTCAAATGACATCCCAAGAGGTAAAATATATGTGAAAACAATAGTGGTCCCAAAACGGACCTTGAGGAACACCGAAATGTACAGTTGATTTGTCAGAGGACAAACCATTCACAGAGACAAACTGATATCTTTCCGACAGATAAGATCTAAACCAAGCCAGAACTTGTCCGTGTAGACCAATTTGGGTTTCCAATCTCTCCAAAAGAATGTGGTGATCGATGGTATCAAAGGCAGCACTAAAGTCTAGTAGCACGAGGACAGATGCAGAGCCTCGGTCTGACGCCATTAAAAGGTAATTTACCACCTTCACAAGTGCAGTCTCAGTGCTATGATGGGGTCTAAAACCAGACTGAAGCATTTCGTATACATTGTTTTGTCTTCAGGAAGGCAGTGAGTTGCTGTGCAACAGCTTTTTCAAAATTCTTTGAGAGGAATGGAAGATTCGATATAGGCCGATAGTTTTTTATATTTTCTGGTCAAGGTTTGGCTTTTTCAAGAGAGGCTTTATTACTGCCACTTTTAGTGAGTTTGGTACACATCCGGTGGATAGAGAGCCATTATTATGTTCACATAGGAGGGCCAAGCACATGAAGCAGCTCTTTAAGTAGTTTAGTTGGAATAGGGTCCAGTATGCAACACAATTCATATCGCATTTTATCATGGGCCCAGTGGGATTTATATCTGTGATGTTTAAATGATGTCTTACCCACAGAGTGAGAGAGTGAGCGAGTACATACCTCATCCCCGTATTTGTTTTTTCTGCTCTTTTTGCACACCAGTATTTCTACTTGCACATCCTCATCTGCACATCTATCACTTCAGTGTTAATTGCTAAATTGTAGTTACATCGCCGCTATGGTCTATTTATTGCCTTACCTCCTTACTTCATTGCCACACTGTATACATTTGCACACACTGTATACAGATGTTCTATTGTGTTATTGACTTACGTTTTTTATCCCATGTGTAACTCTTGTTGTTGTTTTCGTCACACTGCTTTGCTTTATCTTGGCCAGGTCTCAGTTGTAAATGAGACCTTGTTCTCAACTGCCTACCTGGTTAAATAAAGGTGAATAAAAATAATGAAATAAAAATGCCAAACTTCATTGTCTTCAGTGAAAATCTTTACAATAGGTCTGTTTTCCTTTTCACACTGTTTGGCCGCCACATTAGCATTTCAGGGCCCTTGTCTGTAGTCAGGAACACTATGTCTACAGCAAAACAGGGAGACAGTGGGCTCTTAGAGTATTTACTGTGGGTCTATATCCCATGGTAGTTCCCCTGGGGCTCTGTATTCCTCAGACAGAGCTGACTTTAAAGAAGATTCAATTTCATGATGCGCATGCATTTCTGTCATTAGAACGAGCGAGGAGTGCGGAGGGGCCTAGCACCTCTATCACAACCATTATCTTGTGTTACATGATGCATCTGTTAAATTTTCGCTCCGATTGCTTTAAAACCAAGTGCAAAGTTTGGCAGCCAAGATCCCTGATATGGTTTATCCTTGTATCTCTGACTTCTGACAGGGCTTCACCACTATTAGTTTCCTGTTTAATCAGTGCAAGTATATTTTTCCTTCCATTTCCTCTTTTCTGAGTAGCCACACAGGAGTGAAGTCTCAAGTGTACGATGCTTTCAGTTTTACATTCTGCAGCTATTCTCTGCATGGTCTCACTGACTGAGAGTTAGAGGAGCCTCATTTGCAGAAATGTTCCCCATCTCCTATTATTCTGCTGTTATCTGATACCTTGGAATATGTACACCATATGTTTTGCAGATCACAATGATTCACGCAGAACACACAAAACATCCACACGGGCTGACACAATTTATATCCTTCAGGCCCCAGACAAGGCTATGATACCTCTATTATTTCTCTCTAAGCATGGCATGACACTTCAGACTGAGTCTGTCTGCTGTCTGTCTGTCTGTCTGTCTGTCTGTCTGTCTGTCTGTCTGTCTGTCTGTCTGTCTGTCTGTCTGTCTGTCTGTCTGTCTGTCTGTCTGTCTGACACAGACAGTGGGCATTCTTCACACTGCGGTTGGGTTTTTTGGTCACACTTCATTCGGATTGTCCAGATTTCCATTTGTAGATGCTCTACAGATGGTCATACATCAAAACTGTTGATAGCAACTGCTTGCTAAGGTTGCGGTTGGGTAAGGTTTAGAATAAGGGTTAGGGTAAGGATTAAGGTTAGGGCTATGATTAGTAGATAATTAGTTGAAATGTTACTGAGTCTGTAGATAGCATTTCAGGGCCCTTGTCTGTAGTCAGGAACACTATGCTACAGACAAACAGGGAGACAGTGGGCTCTTTAGAGTATTTACTGTGGGTCTATATCCCATGGTAGTTCCCCTGGCTCTGTATTCCTCGACAGAGCTGACTTTAAAGAAGATTCAATTTCATGATGCGCATGTTATTTCTGTCATTAGAACGAGCGGAGGAGTGCGGAGGGGGCCCTAGCACCTCTATCACAACCATTATCTTGTGGTTGCATGATGCATCTGTTAAATTTTCTCTCCGATTGCTTTTAAAACCAAGTGCAAAGTTTGGCCCCTGTAGATGCTCCGATAGAGCATCTACAGATAGACTACAAACTATCCAAATAAAGTTAGTTTTTTTTCAAATGATCATTCTTGGTCTGACTCCTAACCCTTAAAAAATTTTTGCATTTTTTTAGGGTTCCCTGATTCATGTGGAATAGAGTAGGTGAGCTGGTCGTTCAGTCATTTTGACCAATCAGACATGTCATAATACCCATAAATAGCGGTCAAACACAGAAATGGTTCCCATTGTTTTTTCACCATTCATTTTTCACATTGTGAATTTTACCAACACTTCAAACTAGGTATGTGTTTGGTGTAGGCTTACCTTGGCGTGATGTTTTGATAACCGTGTAATTCTCTCTCGGACAAGGTGAGTTTTAACAATATATTTGCCTCAATTTACTCAAAAAAATGTGAAATGCTAATTAGCAACAGACAAGACCTCAGGAAGACTACAAATTCCTGCAGGAAGCTACCGTTCACCAGTTTTATCAGAGACCTGTGTCCAATCCATGATGAATCCATGTGCTGTATTGAAATTCATTTAATTCATTTAATAAAGTGTTGAACTTCTTCTATCCCCTTTCTCTGTTTTAGCTAGCCACTGACTACACTTTAGCTAGCTAGTTAGCAGAGCAGTAGATTAAAAAATGATGTTGTATTACTTAGCCTAGATAATTGTTTGTACAATATGTCGACTTTGGTGTCTATTTCAGAACTTTTGGCATTTTTCAAGGATGAGCATAAGAGCATTAAAAGTGGAGAAGTGTGGAGAGGGAAGTTGACGACCAGCAATTATGGAGCAGTGGTTAGGGCCAAGCGTATTACTCCGTTGCTGCTAAAAAGGGTCCTCAGATCACAGTTGTTGAATGGGGTGTTGTCTGTAAAGTGGAATACAGATAATTGGGCTAAAGTTAGTTAAAACAAACCGTGAGCTAACGTTAGCCCACCCCGTTTGGCCGCCATTGTAAATAAGAATTTGTTCTTAACTGACTTGCCTAGTTAAATAAAGGTTAAATAAAAACTAGCTGGCTAGCTCACAAAGCACTTGTCAAAATTAAAAGGTCACAACAGTCATTATGCTAGCCTATGCTGGTTCTGTTTTTACTTGTTTGCACATATAACTACAGGTGGTTGTCTAGCTAATTTTCGAAAGCATCTTGCTAACCACAGATCTTTCGCATAACCAGAATAGCTCGTTAGCAGCTAACAAACAGGGCTTACCTTATCACACAGCTGGTTACAATCCAGTACATAGCACAGAACGATCTTTGCTTCTGATCGACAGAGAGCCCTAAGATTAGCTAGTTAGTTACAAAGGCTAGGGTAATTAAAAACATTGTAGTAATAAAGAAAATGCTATGGTAGCTAGCTAGGTAATTTGAAAAATGCTAAACAAGAATACAAACAAGAAATACAATATAAATGATTTACACCAGAAACTTACAAGGCTATAATATCTACTTGCTAGGTCACTTGCTACTTGTTGATGAGAGTTTGCATTGAGAAATGTGGAGGTTTTTCCCACCCTGTGCCCTGAGTGATTACGTCAAAGCTTGTGACAGGATATGTAGTTCTGTATGATAGCCACATTAGCGGCTAATTAGCGTTTCATTTTTGGGTGGTGATTACAGGCGAATGTATTGATAAACGTTACCTTGTCCGAGAGATTTGCGCACTTATCAAAATGTCACACCAGGGTAGACACGAAACACAGACCTTATATAAAGTAGTTCTAAAATCCCCTATGGAAAAACATATGGTGGAAAAACAATTGGAACCATTGCTGGGTTTTACCGCTAGGTTCTATGGGTAATATGACTCATACTGTGGTACTCAATTGAACATTGAAATTGAAGGGGTGCCACTGATGTATGAAAATGTATGCACTCACTACTGTAAGTCGCTCTGGATAAGAGCGTCTGCTAAATGACTGTGTAAATGTGAATGGATGTTTCTTGTAGTTGCTCTACCGGTAGCTCTGCGGAAAGCCTATCCGATTAGACTTCATGAAGCATTGTATTAAATGGAAATAAACAGAGCATACAACATACAGACCATAGCTTCATGGTCAGAGTGCGTGTCTGTGTCTCTGCAGGCGGAGGAGAACGAGCAGTAGCAGGTTTTCTATTCTTAACCACATTAATAACAACATTAGCTCATCATGTAAATTCTCTCTGATTACTGATCCAATCCCCCCCGTTTCATGCCAATTGTGTGCTGCGATTATGTACTGCTTTTAGTCTCAATCATTCTACGAATTACTGTGTTGTGGTGCTGGAGAGCTTGAGAACACATCCTTGAGTGCACTCCCATAGAGGAGAATAAATAGACTGAGGTCCCAACATTTTTCCATCAGTCTCTCCTCAACAAACCACCATTTCTCAATCTTCTGCTGCCAATTGTTTTGAATTATATGGTGAAAAGAACTGATTCGGATCTAGTTAAGAGTTTTCTCTTTAAAGTTGGGTTAGCATTGCAGGCAGGGCTATCAGATGAGATGCCAGGATCTAGATCAGAAGTCTGTCAGAGTGCAGGGAGTCCACCACAGAGCTAGCTAGATGTCTGGGAGACTGTGTTGAGTTGATGTTCTCTGTGAATAATGCCTTATACCATCCATGAGAACCCTCGTGTTTAGTTTCAGCGACTACACACAGCACAACACGCCTCTAGCAAATGGAGATGTTTTGGTTTTCTTTAACCACCCAATATCCACGGAAATAAGGCCTTGGCGCTCTAAGTACGTTCTCAAAACAAAACAAAAATCACTCAGCCTACCAAAAGTTCACATGAGAACATTGTGACCTGACCATAATCTTATGACCATATGACAAGCAAATTCATATGCGCTGTCGACATGACCCACGGTCTTCCATCAGTTAAGAAACCTTAATCCCATTCACTGTGTTGATGTACAGATCATTTGCAAGTATAAAAGCTACATTTAATTCAACAAAAAAACATTTTAACACGTGACTTGGAGATCATGTATTGAAATCGCAGGTGGATCTCTGCTATTTCCCTGGCCTTCAGTAACTGTAGGAAAGCTTGAGCTACCTGAGTAGCCCCAGTACATTTCCAGCTGTGTAAATAGGATAGAGACTTTTGCATGAAGTCTTACTTTCATCAGACGCTGAGTGCTGGACAGTGGGACGTCACTTAATACCCGCTTAGTGCCTTGGCAACCCTTGTGGTGTTACCATGGCGACAGGCAGACATCTAGCTGACTTGGCCAAGAGGTTCTGGCACACAGACAGTTGAAGGGGCTAGTTTATCACAATTAAGCTTTTGGCCAATTCTATTTACTTAATTTCTGTTCTTGCCTGTTTTTGTAAATAATCACAGTAAAGATACACAACGTGTTGAAGCTTGGCCCGTCAACTCATCATGATAAACGTTTAAAGTGCATGACTTTCACAATGACACATTTCCTGAGTATGTTACTCATCCAAATGCTTGAAGATGTTGAGGACATACAGTATATCGCTTGCTGTGTGGTCCTGTCAGATAGTAAACATAACGACAGTTAGAAAGTATTTACACAAATTCCATTTGTGTTTGAGTGTACTGAGCCGTGTGCATAGGGGTTACATGACAGATGATATAGATACTTTTTTGTCTGTGTCAGAGGAGGAGTAAGGCCTAATAAACCTGTATATCTCGTGAAGCGATACAGATATCAGCACCTGATCAGATAAGATAACGTTTTTTTTAGTACAGTACGGTTTACTAGTCTCACCATTCATAAGGAAACGCATGCTACTGTTAATTGCATGCTTTCGAAACGGTTCCAAGCACTTTCGTACAGCAGGAGTCATCTTTGGAAACATACAGGAATGATAGAATGAAGTGAGGAGGGCAGAGGATGTGCACTTGGCCATGGTCTCGGTCTCGACATGATACTTGGTGAAAAGAATCACAGGTGACCAGCTGTCAAACGTTATTATCATTTACTATTACCATTAATATTTTGTTATTGATGCTGCCATAAAGAAGCTTATGAAAAACATCAGATGAAGTCATGCACAGAGGTCTGCCAAGAAGCTTAACAGCATAACCTCTGGCTCTCTAAATAGTCCAGGCTGTCAAACAAATAGCAATTACCTATGATCGTGTAGAGAGGGAGTGCATCCACCCCCATTTTTTCTCTCTATGCAGGGGAAAGGCATGAGATCCTCCTTGGGTAAGCCTACTTAAACTAGCATTTTCATTGGTTCAGCAAGTGGAAAGGGGTAAGGTACCATTTGGGAACACTGGCCTAGTCACATCCCCTGGTCCCGTGGTTGGGGTGAGCTACTGCTCTGGGCTCCTCTCTCTGTCCCCTGGCCTAGTGTGCGTCTGTTTGGCAGGTCCCTCTTCCAGGGCCCGGCGGGACCCAAGCAAACATGGGCCTTTCTTCTTCAGCTCTCCTCTCAGAGACAGAGAAAGAGAGAGAGGGCAATGCGTGCATAACTATGGCCTGATTTCACCCTGCTCCTCGAAAAAAACACGCTCAAATACATACGACTGGGTTTTACAAAGTTTTCATTGTTGATCACGTGAATGGGATTTTGAAACACACATCTGTGGAATTGTGAAACACCAATCTTTAGAAACAATATTTCAGTTTATGTGCCTTATCAAAAGTTTTACTGAAGTTGTCTTTTCCTCCCTCGTCTAAAGAACAGCATCTAGACTAGATATATATTTTTTTATAAAAATATTTAGCCTTTATTTAACTAGGCAAGTCAGTTTAAGAACAAATTCTTATTTACAATGACGGCTTACACCAGCCAAACCCGGACGACGCTGAGCCGATTATGCGCCGCCCTATGGGACTCCCAATCACGGCCGGTTGTGATACAGCCTGGAATCGAACCAGGGTGTCTGTAGTGACGCCTCTAGCACTGAGATGCAATGCCTTAGATCGCTGTGCCACTCTGGAGCCCCTACAGATTTTATGTCTATTGATTTTTACTTTCTCAACCAAGAATTCCATAGACCACTCAGCTGTCATGTGAGCCGCTTCAGAGGCCACGATGGACAAGTGGCTAAAGGATTACTTCTATAATAAACATGGCATGATATCAGTCAGAGGCTGGAGGCATTGTAGCTAGTTATCTGGACAGACAAATCAAAACTGAGCTGATGGAGGACTAGGAAGTCAGTCTTTAGTACCTCTCCATCCTATCAACACAAATCAAATCACATTTTATTCATCACATGCTTCGTAAACAACAGGTGTAGACTAACAGTGAAATGTTTACTTACGGGCCCTTCCCAACAATGCAGAGACAAATAAAATAGAGAAATAATAGAAAAGTAAAACACGTAATGATAAAAGTAGTAATAAATACACAATGAGTAACGATAACTTGGCTATATACACGGGGTACCAGTACTGAGTTGATGTGCAGGGGTACGAGGTCATTGAGGTAGATATGCAAATATAACTACGAATAAAGTAACAGATAATAAACAGTAGCAGCAGCGTATGCAATGAGTGCAAAAAAGGTCAATGCAGATGGTCCGGGTAGCTATTTGGTTAATTATTTAACTAACTATTTAGCAGTCTTATGGCTTGGGGGTAGAAGCTGTTCAGTGTCCTGTTGGTTCCAGACTTGGTGCTTCGGTACCGCTTGCCGTGCGGTAGCAAAGAAAACAGTCTATGAATTGGGTGGCTGGAGTTTTAGAAAAGGTTTAGGGCCTTCCTCTGACACCGCCTGATATAGAGGACCTGGTGTACTGGGCCGTACGCACTACCGTCTGTAGCGCCTTGTGGTCGGATGCCAAGAAGTTGCGGGGATGCAGCCAGTCAAGATGCTCTCAATGCTGTGGAACTTTTTGAGGATCTGAGGGCCAATGCCCCCCAACAAATTCCTTCTGAGAGGTAAGAGGCGTTGTCGTGCCCTCTTCACATCTGTGTTGCTGTGTGTGGACCATGTAAGAACGTAGTGATGTGGACACAGAGGAAATTGAAGCTCTCGACCCGCTCCACTACAGCCCCATGTGAACGGGAGTGGGCTCAGCCCTCCGTTTCCTGTAGTCCACGATCAGCTCCTTTGTCTTGCTGATATTGAGGGAGAGGTTGTTGTCCTGGCACCACACTGCCAGGTCTCTGACCTCCTCCCTATAGGCTATCTCATCATCTTCGGTGATCAGGCCAACCACCGTCGTGTCGTCGGCACACAGATCCAATCATGTGTTTCTGGGTGTAGCCCTCTTTATAACATGATCATACTACAGAGATAATGCCACATCCACAACTCTACAGTGGGCCAGGAATGAATCCCCTGCCTACCACATATGTGATTTCAATAAGATGGTCAAGGAATGTCCGTTTTTTGGTCCTCATTTTAGTGTTGTCGTTTTGTTTTCTTCTTAATAAACATGTAATTTGCGCCATGATTTATGGACTTTTTACGACTGTAACTACTTTCCCCGCTTTCTACCTCAATGGCCAATGGCTAAACCAGGCGGAGCTCAACCCCCGCGGTTCCAATAAAGCTGACAGACTGACGGTAAAGGCCTCTCCTGCTGGGCTGCCTCTTTGTCCAGCTCCTCTCTGCCTCCTCCTGTGATTCCCATTACGCCATCACACAGCTCCCAGAGCCCATTCACTTCTCCCTGCCACTTTTCTCCTCACAAAATTCACTGTTGCACATTAGTCCAAACAATTAAAATAAAAAGCTTGTGGCTCAGGTATGAAAGGGAGTATTATTCAGTCTAGACTCTGGAAGGTATGTAATAGACATACATGGGGCTATGCGGTCAGTTTATTTGCATACCAGAAACAAATGGGTACCCTTTTCAGCCAAGGGAAATAGGTTGTTACCAAATCACAATTTCTTATGCATTTCTGGTTGGTAGGTTTTACACATCCCGTAAAGGTATCTACAGCAGCTTAACAGGAGGGTCACTTAGGGAGAAAGGAGGTTCATGTGGTTTGAAGGTATCAGAAAGCAGACCTTTGGTTTAGATTTGCATGGCAACCAGAAGCAGCCTCAGCATCCCTGTGTGTGGGTGTGAGAGACAGTACAATAATAGATATGTTCACGTGGGTCACGGGGAGAAGAGGAGCCAACTGTTTCATTGCTTTTCTGGCAAATAGTAATACTAGTAATACCCTGCTATTATTATGTTATGAACTAAAATCAACTGAAGCAATTGGAAACAAATTGCACCATGCCAATGGGGAAAATGCAAAATGTGTAAGATTAATGGACATTCCTAAAAGTGATCTAGACTTAAATCCTTGAGGCAGCTCTGATACTTGTGTGACAGTCCATGATCCAATCATTGACCCTGAAGTTCAATTCCAATCTAAAATAATTTTTCCACTTGAATAAATGGAACATCGTTCAAATATTATTTTCAAAGCGAATAACGATGTTGAGCACTGGTATTTTACGACCGAGGGTACCCATACCTTTCAAGTCAGCTTCTCCTTTACTTTTCCCAAGATACATCATTAAGTGCATTTGATTTATGCCATCCATTAATATTTCTAATAGTGGTATAATTTTATTTGGATTTCTGGTTGGAAGTAGAATGACTGACTGTGATGCTCACTGTCATCTCTGCAGGTTAATATAATATACTGTAAGAGAGTCACTTGATCCTCTTGTTTTCTTCCCAAAGGACTCTAATGCCTTCTTCATACCAGACAAATTACTCAGATCAGAAAGCACTTGGTACAAGTAACCCTTATATCAAACCAATCCTATTTCGATACACTCTCTTTTGACTGGGGTATCGTTGAAATAGCGTTACCTCTGGAGCCCGATGGCAGACAAAGAGGCTCTTATAAGAGCCATGACTTTGAACAGGGAATGGGAATCTTCAAAGCTGTCTGCTGCTTCTACCTCAGAGACATTGAATGGTAAATTATGACGGATGTATTTGGATCACAGTCGGCCAAATGGCCTGATTTATGCTAAATGATGCACCAGTAGACTCAATTATAAGTCAGCCTTGGGTCACACACTAGAAGTGGCTTTTCATATCATATAAACCTATCAAAACATAAATCATCATCATAGGATATTTGTTCAATGTCACCCACAAGGGTCTTCTCTCGTTACAGCAGAAAATAGTTCTCAAAAATAATCCACGTGTCTGTGTTCTTTCCTTTCAGTCCCATGATGTTCCCGAAAGACCCCTATAGTCCATAACAACTAGCCTAGCTATAGTTTCACCATTTCAAATATTTATGTCTTGCCTGTAGTGGTTCAGAGGCAGTAGGCTACATCACAACCAACGTTAAATGAAAGATGCACACAACAGGAAAGGGTTTAAGCTCTGTCATTCATCACTCTCAGTGTCAATCACTCATAATATATGCATAGATGATTAGTTCCTGGTCTGTCTCCCCCAAGGCCTATTTAAAGCTGGAGTGTAGTAAGAGACTGAATGACATTTCTCACAGGTCTCCAACCACATCAATTGCTCAACTGAACTCCATTCACTATGGGCATTCCACTGAACCTGGGTACTCTGGTCCTAATGCTCATCTTCTACAGCAAAGGTAAAGAAAGCAAATACCTAGACTTTAAATGTATGTATTGATTCAGGGTCTTGATGTACTTTTGCAGTCTACTACTACCAATCCAAACTTGTACTGAAGGGAATTCAAGGAATGTACAGTAAAAAACTGTGTCTGAAAAGTGTTGATAAAAGACAGCTGACGCACTCCCCTCCATATGTATTTGGACAGAAAGCCAACATTTTAAATATGGTTCTATACTCCAGCGTTTTGGATTTGAGATCAAATGTTTCGTATGAGGTGAAAGTACAGAAATACTTTAAATAAGGGTATTTTCATACGTATCTGTTTTACCATTTAGAAAATAAATACATGTATCTACAGTTGAAGTCCGAAGTTTACATACACTTAGGTTGGAGTCATTAAAACTCGTTTTTCAACAACTCCACAAATTTCTTGTTAACAAACTATAGTTTTGACAAGTCGGTTAGGACAGCTACTTTGTGCACGACACAAGTAATTTTTCCAACAATTGTTTACAGACAGATTATTTCACTTATAGTTCACTGTATCACAATTCCAGTGGGTCATAAGTTTACATACACTAAGTAGACTGTGCCTTTAAACAACTTGGAAAATTCCAGAAAATGATGTCATGGCTTTAGAAGCTTCTGATAGGCTAAATGACATAATTTGAGTAAATTGGAGGTGTACCTGTGGATGTATTTCAAGGCCTACCTTCAAACGCAGTGCCTCTTTGCTTGATATCATGGGGAAATCAAAAGAAATCAGCCAAGACCTCAGAAAAAAATGCTAGACCTCCATAAGTCTGGTTCATCCTTGGGAGCAATTTCCAAACACCTGAAGGTACCACGTTCATCTGTACAAACAATAGTACGCAAGTATAAACACCATGGGACCATGCAGCCATCATACCACTCAGGAAGGAGACGCGTTCTGTCTCCTAGAGATGAACGTACTTTGGTGTGAAAAGTGCAAATCAATCCCAGAACAACAGCAAAGGACCTTCTGAAGATGCTGGAAGAATAAGGTACAAAAGTATCCATATCCACAGTAAAATGAGTCCTATATCGACTTAACCTGAAAGGCCGCTCAGCAAGGAAGAAGCCACTGCTCCAAAACCTCCATAAAAAAGCCAGACTACGGTTTGCAACTGCACATGGGGACAAAGATCATACTTTTTGGAGAAGTGTCCTCTGGTCTAATGAAACAAAAATAGAACTGTTGGCCATAATGACCATTGTTATGTTTGGAGGAAAAAGGGGGAGGCTTGCAATGCCCGAAGAACACCATCCCAATCGTGACACACGGGGGTGACAACATCATGTTGTGGGGGTGCTTTGCTGCACGAGGGACTGGTGCACTTCACAAAATAGATGGCATCATGAGGGAGGAAAATTGTGTGGATATATTGAAGTAACATCTCAAGACATCAGTCAGGAAGTTAAAGCTTGGTCGCAAATGGGTCTTCCAAATGGACAATGGCCCCAAGCATACTTCCAAAGTTGTGGCAAAATGGCTTAAGGACAACAAAGTCACGGTATTGGAGTGGCCATCACAAAGCCCTGACCTCAATCCTATAGATAATGTGTGGGCAGAACTGGTAAAGCGTGTGCGAGCAAGGAGGCCTACAAACCTGACTCAGTTACACCAGCTCTGTCAGGAGGAATGGGCCAAAAGTCACCCAACTTATTGTGGGAAGCTTGTGGAAGGCTACCCGAAACGTTTGACCCATGTTAAACAATTTAAAGGCATTGCTACCAAATGCTAATTGAGTGTATGTAAACTTCTGACCCACTGGGAATGTGATGAAAGAAATAAAAGCTGAAATAAATCATTCTCTCTACTATTATTCTGACATTTCACAATCTTAAAATAAAGTGGTGATACTAACTGACCTAAGACAGGGAATTTTTACTGGGATTAAATGTCAAGAATTGTGAAAAACTGAGTTTAAATGTATTTGGCAAAGGTGTATGTAAACTTCCGACTTCAACTGTGTCTAGTACCCCCATCAGTATTTGGACAAATTCACTTATAGTGTATTAAGTAGTTAAAAGTTTGGTAGGTCCCATATTCCTTGCACACAATGACTACATCAAGCTTTTGGCTTTACAAACTTTTTGGATGCTTTTACAGCTTGTTTTGGTTGTGTTTCGGATTATGTTTTGCTCAATAGGAAGTGAATAGTTAGTAATGTATTGAGTCATTTTGGAGTCACTTTTATTTTACGTAAGAATAGTTTCTGAACACATCTACATTTATGTGGATGCTACCATGATTATGAGTAATCACAAATGAATTGTGAATGATAAAAAGTTAGAAAGTTACAGAGGGACAAAGATAATGGGGGACTAGATATATAAAGTTCTTTCATTTCTAAATGGTAAAACAGATATGTATGAAAATACCCTCGAATAAAGGTGACATTCTGGACTGTCTCCTCATGTGAAACATTCTATCTTAAATCCAAAATGCTGGAGTATAGAGCCACATTTTAAATGGTAGCTTCAATGTCCAGATAGATATGGAGGGGGGTGTATTGCATCAAGTATTGCATAACCTTTATGAGGGTAAGATGAAAAATGCACATCTATCGTTAAATATTGTGGGTCCTGATTTTTGGTGCTGTCACAGTGCATGCAGGGCGCATCTATGGGGGCAAGGAGGCCGTGCCTTACAGCAGACCCTACATGGTCCTCCTGGAGAGGGCTACCACCAACATCCTGAAGCCCAAAAACTGTGCTGGCTTTCTAGTGAGAGAGGACTTTGTGATGACTGCTGCCCACTGCAATGGGAGGTCAGTAATGTTCGCTTATCTAGTGAGAGAATACCAGGGGCAAATATATGGGGAGATATAAGCCATTGTCTGCCCTATAAATCATGCAACTGTTTCTCTTTCCTACCTTATATGCAGGGAATTAGATTTCAGCCAAAACAAGTGCAAAATTATTGCTAGTCAAACACTGGTATTTATTGCAATCCCACCTATTAAAAGGACACTTGTCTCTAGGTTTTTCACACCTGAATATTTTTACGGTTTTTAGGCTAGGGCTATCCTACGCTAACCCATGTTTCACAGCTCTTCCTAATTTTGCATTTACCCATTGTGACATTATGCATTTCTAACGTACCCTTTGGAGAATTTAGATATGAAACACAGCTTAGCCCAGGGCTAAGAGCTCCAATAGCCAAACGCTGAGATAAAAGGTGCAGTATGAAAAACCTACCAATACATTGGATCACGCACCATTACGACGTATTGCAGACTGTTGAAATGTCAAGGCACATGCTGAACAAAGGGGAGTGCAAGAATAAACTGTAGATTGACATGACATAGATTAACATTATGTTTTCAATCAGCCTCTGTGATTAACCCACTACTGCCTGCTGCAGATATGTGTAAGACTACAGTATATTGTATTACATTGTGTCTGTGTATGTTACAGATCCATTAAGGTCAAGCTGGGAGTCCACAACGTGCAACAGGAAAGCGCTCAGGAAATGTTTGTGAAACAGGCATTTCCACATCCACATTATGATAATGAAGAACATGATAATGATATCATGCTACTCAAGGTAAATCCCCTAGCTAGGACCTAAAGTTACTCATACTGTTTTTTTGTGAAATTGTGCATGCATGTTGATGTGGCTACAATGTCAAAGTATGCAATTTCTTTGTATCAGACATGTCACAACAAATAATAATAATTAGTTTACCACTATTAAGGTAGGTTATAGAATATCTAAGGGTGTAAGTTGTAACATTTGACATCCCCGCTCTTTCTGCCTCCCAGCTGGAGAAGAATGTGCTTCTCACCAACCGTGTGAGACCCATTGGCCTCCCGCAGACAGAAGATGAGGAGGTGCCCAAGGACTGTCTGGTGTCAGGCTGGGGCTTCAATATCAGGGGAGTAAACAAAGGATCCTCTGTGCTACTAGACCTCAACGTGACACTGGTTGCGAGTCAAGTATGCTCAGACAACCATGCGTTCTGCTCTTCAGGACTAAATGGACCTGGTCAGGTAAGTGGCGTCTTAAAGTATGTAATTTTGCAGGGGAAAGAATATGGGAGTTAAGAAAGAAAACAATACTTTCACCTTGATGGATGGCATGAATCTTTCCAAGTGAAATGTGCCTGTTCATTTGTTCAGTATCGTGGTCTACATGTGTTATTTCCAGGGAGACTCCGGTAGTTCATTGGTCTGTAACGGTGTGGCCTATGGGGTGGTGTCCTGCTCTATAGACGAACTCTACATTTACACGCGCATCCCTGACTACCTGGACTGGATCACCAACACCATGAATAATTGATACGACACTGACCAGAAACCTCTACAGTTTGTTCATTTGGCCACCCAGCTCCCTAGAAGCATGATTATGATACTGCAGAATCTGAATGTGTTTATGATGCTTTCTGATTGATTTAACGGTGCTGGTTAATGTCTGTGTGCCTACATGCAGTAAGCCAAAGATTGTTATTATAACCTCCTTGTTCTGTGTTGAAGCTTCTGAATTCCCATCGGTCAAACAATGCTTTCAAGTCCTGTTCTGTGCTGCAGCTGTTTTAAATCTTACATTATGAATCGTGGGATTAAATAAGTAGAGATGTTGATGTTATTGAACACATTTATTTTGTGAATATCAATATGAGCAAACTGAGAAGAGGTGCTTTGATCAAGTTGTCCCTTCAACAGTGAGGCAATCACATTATTTCTGGCAGATGCTTACTGATTTGGAGTAGGCTATATTGAAAATATATGAGCAGTAAAAGACATTGAGCATACCAAAAATCTTAACAAGACTGCCCCCTTGTGCACATCTGAATAACATACAGTCCATGTAAAATACATTAAAGGCCCAGTGCAGTCCAAAACGTGATTTCCTGTGTTTTATATATATTTCCACACTATGAGATAATATATAAATATATAAATAATAGAGAGAATAATACTGTGAAATTGTGAAAATTATGATAATGCCCTTTTAGTGTGAGAGTTGTTTGAAAAGGCTGCCTGAATTTCAGCCTGCTTGGTGACATCAGTCAGTTAATAGACCCATAAGAGAGTTCCAAACCTCTCTGCCAATAACAGCTAGTTTTCCCCTCCCCACTCAGACTCCCAGACAGTCCTAGTAAAATTCTTGCTTGAGAAACTGTTATTTGCTAAGAATGCGATTTTTGTTCTTTTTTGACCATTTTAATTGAAAACAGGTACTTAAAGGGTCTCCACCCCAAACCACAAATTCCTATGATTAACAGTGTTAAATAACACTAATATGTGAAAACAATATTTTTGGTGAACAAATGTTTCGTTTTCTCATTATAATAAGCTTGGTAGCAACATGTGAAAATCGTTGTTGAAATCTGCTAAAAATTCACTACAAACCCCACAGTGCAATTTTCTCTCTGGGCTGTCTGGGTAGCTAGCTAGCAAACGTATAATACCAAAGTCAATATCAGCATGTGAATTAACTAGCTAGCTGTAAAATCGTCTAAACTGCACTATCAATTTAGGAGTCTATTTCACCCAGATCAAGGGCAGATGAAGTTGCTATGGCAACAATGGCCTTTCCCATGTTTCCCACAGACATACAAGACGCATTGCGAGATGGTAATTGAAGGAGAAACTGAGTTGAATAATTGATTGAGCACATCTAAGCGAAATATATACTTTGTTATAATGATATAAATGGATGTGTTCTAGACACATATGCCCATACTATATATTGGCTGATTTTGCGATCTGGAGTGCAGGTAATTGTTTTAAAAGCTTTATGAAATGTGATAGCATGTTATCCTCTATTTCCAGTGAAGAGAACCATGTACCTATGACGCATTCCTACACGATTTCCTGATTTCACAGTTTTTTTTATTTTTACATTTTTGTATTTATTAATATATATATATTTCGATTTTTTATTATGAACACAAAAACAGAAATATACAAATAAGAGCACATAAACATAACAGTCAAGGGTTATTACATATCGAATACATGTTCAATTTGTCAAACACTTTTATGGTGCGTATTGCTTTTTTGCTTTTACATTTACTGATCATTTCAAAATAATATTTAAATTCTATCTTAAATAATGTGAAGAGGGGTTTGTTCTCTGCCCACTTCATTTTATGGATAAAGAATCTTCCATGAAAAATAAACAAATTAACAATGAAAGTTAAATCAGGGTCCATATCATTTGGATCAAAACAAAACATAATATCAGAGTCTCTCAGATTAACATTAATAGTCGTTTATTTTCAAATAAAATCTAACTCACTCCAAAGTCTTCTGACATAAGAACAGTCCCAAAATAAATGGTCAAGAGTTTCTGGGTCACAACCACAAAATACACATTTGTTATCAATAGCTATTTTYAATCTGTGTATAATAAAGGTCTTTACAGGGTAGATTCTATGAATGAGTTTGTATGATACTTCTTTCACCTTGTAATGGATGGAATGGAATGGAATGCAGCCCTAGGACAAGTGAACTGGAACAAAGTCTTGTTGTTGTCTGGCAAATATAGTATATCTAATAAGGTGCAATTTGATACTCCTCATGAGTAAATATAACATTGTGTGTTCTCATGAATTCTGGATAATCATATAGAATAAAATCTAAATTATTCAATAATTGTTTAACCCAGATAATGCTGTCAAACGAGTTCTGGAAAAACAAAGTATTGTTTTTGATCTCTTTATTACTCCAGATTGTATAACTATGTGGGGAAAAATGGTGTTTGTACATGAGTTTCCAAGTTAGAAGTACTTGTTTATTAAAGTTAGCAAGCTTAATAGGGATTTTACCCACATCAAAGTTGCATTTGAGTAAGAATTCTAGACCACCAATCTGATGGAATATTAAATTAGGGATTATATTCCAAATGCAATCCTTATTTCTTAAATAGTTTTGTATCCATTTGATCTTAAAGATTATATTAGAGGTTTTAAAATACACCTGATTTCACAGATGGACCACAAGTTAAATCATGGGGAAAATTTGTATTTTACCCAATGATAGAACATAGGCTTTCACCAAATTGACAAGAGTTTTGTGATTTGTATTTCTGGGGGTGGATTATCCCTTTAATTGTTACCCAGAAATTATTTGATATTGAGATTTAAAAAAACGTATTGGACCTTCAAAACAGTCTGGGATGTATTCCAAGGGCAAAATTAATTGCAATAAATGAAGGAAGCAACTTCTCTCGTGACTTTACATAGGCCTAACGATAAGATCGCCAATACTGCGACAAACAGAAGAGATACAACAGAAGAAAAGTAAAATATCAATGTGGTTCAATGGAGCATGATAGCATTCCAACCAAACCTACATAATATTGTCCCCATTATCAGCCCTGGCATGCCAGGCTAGATCAGTTGAATACAGGCGAATCATTGGTTTGATCTGACCTCAGGTAGACAGAATACTCTTGAGTTCCAGGGTAGTTTTGTCTGCACATGCAATGGATTACAGGACAACAGCCCCCTCTGCTGGAATTGTTTTATACATGCATGGCTTATAAACCCTCCAACAGTGAACTGATACTTTTCACGTGACTTTCCAGAAAATAATAAACTCTTGCCTGGATGTTCCAATAGCTTGCATGACTTCTATTTATTCATTAGCATGTGAGTACCTTGAATAAATGAATATATATATATACACTGCTCAAAAAAATAAAGGGAACACTAAAATAACACATCCTAGATCTGAATGAATGAAATATTCTTATTAAATACTTTTTTCTTTACATAGTTGAATGTGCTGACAACAAAATCACACAAAAATGATCAATGTAAATCAAACGTATCAACCCATGGAGGTCTGGATTTGGAGTCACACTCAAAATTAAAGTGGAAAACCACACTACAGGCTGATCCAACTTTGATGTAATGTCCTTAAAACAAGTCAAAATGAGGCTCAGTAGTGTGTGTGGCCTCCACGTGCCTGTATGACCTCCCTACAACGCCTGGGCATGCTCCTGATGGATCTCCTCCCAGACCTGGACTAAAGCATCCGCCAACTCCTGGACAGTCTGTGGATGCAAGGTGGTCGTGGTGGAAGTGGAAGCGAGACATGATGTCCCAGATGTGCTCAATTGGATTCAGGTCTGGGGACTGGCGGGCCAGTCCATAGAATCAATAGCCTTCCTCTTGCAGGAACTGCTGACACACTCCAGCCACATGTGGTCTAGCATTGTCTTGTATTAGGAGGAACCCAGGGCCAACCGCACCAGCATATGGTCTCAACAGGGGTCTGAGGATTCTCATCTCGGTACCTAATGGCAGTCAGGCTACCTCTGGCGAGCACATGGAGGGCTGTGCGGCCCAAAGAAATGCCACCACACCATGACTGCCACCGCCAAACCGGTCATGGCTGGAGGATGTTGCGGCAGCAGAACGTTCTCCACGGCGTCTCCAGACTCTGTCACGTCTGTCACATGTGCTCAGTGTGAACCTGCTTTCATCTGTGAAGAGCACAGGGCGCCAGTGGCGAATTTGCCAATCTTGGTGTTCTCTGGGCAAATGCCTAACGTCTGCACGGTGTTGGGCTGTAAGCACACCCACCTGTGGACGTCGGGCCCTCATTACCACCCTCATGGAGTCTGTTCTCTGACCGTTTGAGCAGACACATGCCACATTTGTGGCCTGCTGGAGGTCATTTTGCAGGGCTCTGGCAGTGCTCCACTGCTCCTCCTTGACAAAGGCAGAGGTAGCGGTCCTGCTGCTGGGTTGTTGCCTCCTACGGCCTCCTCCACGTCTCTGATGGACTGGCCTGTTCCTGGTAGCGCCTCCATGCTCTGGACACTACGCTGACAGACACAGCAAACCCTTCTTGCCACAACTCGCATTGATGTGCCGATCCTGGATGAGCTGCACTACCTGAGCCACTTGTGGTGGGTTGTAGACTCCGTCTCATGCTACCACTAGAAGTGAAAGCACGCCAGGCATTCAAAAGTGACCAAAACATCAGCCAGGAAAGCATAGGAACTGAGAAGTGGTCTGTGGTCACCATGTAGAACCACTCTTTAGTGGGGGTGTTTGCTAATTGCCTATAATCTCACTTTGTATTCCATTTGCACAGATGTGAAATGTTTGTCAATCAGTGTTGCTCCTAAGTGGACAGTTTGATTTCACAGAGTGTGATTGACTTGGAGTTACATCGTGTTGTTTAAGTGTTCCCTTAATTTTTTTGAGCAGTGTATATACAGTGGGGAGAACAAGTATTTGATACACTGCCGATTTTGCAGGTTTTCCTACTTCAAAGCATAGTAGAGGTTGTAATTTTTATCATAAGGTAACTTCACACTGTGAGAGACGGAATCTAAAACAAAAATCCGAAAATCACATTGTATGATTTTTTAAGTAATTAATTTGCATTTTATTGCATGACATAAGTATTTGATACACTACCAACCAGTAAGAATTCCGGCTCTCACAGACCTGTTGTTTTTCTTTAAGAAGCCTCCTGTTCTCCACTCATTACTGTATTAACTGCACTTGTTTGAACTCGTTACCTGTATAAAAAGAACCCTGTCCACATTCAATCAAACAGACTCCAACCTCTCCACAATAGCCAAGACCAGAGAGCTGTGTAAGGACATCAGGGATACAATTGTAGACCTGCAACAGCTGGGATGGGCTACAGGACAATAGGCAAGCAGCTTGGTGAGAAGGCAACAACTGTTGGCGCAATTATAGAAAATGGAAAGTAATAGATGACGGTCAATCACCCTCGGTCTGGGGCTCCATGCAAGATGTCACCTCATGAGGAAGGTGAGGGATCAGCCAGAACTACACGGACAGGACTGGTCAATGACCTGAAGAGAGCTGGGACCCACAGTCTCAAAGAAACCATTAGTAACACTAAGCCGTCATGGATTAAAATCCTGCAGCGCACGCAAGGTCCCTGCTCAAGCCAGCGCATGTCAAGGCCGTCTGAAGTTTGCCAATGACCATCTGGATGATCCAGAGGAGGAATGGGAGAAGGTCATGTGATCTGATGAGAACAAAATAGAGCTTTTTGGTCTAAACTCCACTCGCCGTGTTTGGAGGAAAAAGAAGGATGAGTAAAACCCAAGAACATCCAACCGTGAAGCATGGAGGTGGAACCATCATTCTTTGGGATACTTTTCTGCAAAGGGAACAGGACGACTGCACGTATGAGGGGAGGATGGATGGGCAATGTATCGGGAGATCTTGGCCAACAACTCCTTCCCTCAGTAAGCATTGTAGATGGGTCGTGGCTGGGTTTCCAGCATGACAACGACCGAAACACACAGCCAGGGCAACTAAGGAGTGGTCCGTAAGAAGCATCTCAAGGTCCTGGAGTGGCCTAGCCAGTCTCCAGACCTGAACCAATAGAATCTTTGGGGGAGCTGAAGTCCGTATTGCCCAGCGACAGCCCCGAACCTGAAGGATCTGGAGGAGGTCTGTATGGAGGAGTGGGCCAAAATCCCTGCTGCAGTGTGTGCAAACCTGGTCAAGACTACAGGAAACGTATGATCTCTGTAATTGCAAACAGGTTTCTGTACCAAATATTAAGTTCTGCTTTTTCTGATGTATCAAATACTTATGTCATGCAATAAAATGCAAATGAATTACTTAAAAATCATACAATGTGATTTTCAGGATTTTTGTTTTAGATTCCGTCTCTCACAGTTGAAGTGTACCTATGATAAAAATTACAGACCTCTACATGCTTTGTAAGTAGGAAAACCTGCAAAATCGGCAGTGTATCAAATACTTGTTCCCCCCACTGTATATCTATACACATACACTTCTACCCAGATACTCCTTTCAATAGAATCTCAAGTATTCAGTGGTCAGTTTATTAGGTACAATGCCTGCTATATATAGCAAGCCGCAGCCACTTGACTCACGAAAATGGTTCGCTCTTACAGATAGTGAATGGGGTGGTTTACATAATGAACTAGCCACTGAGTGTATAGCTATTAAGTCACCTCTTTTTTTTTTAAACACTTGCAGATGACTAGAATATGGATATGCCTATGTAATGAAACCTGTCCAAACCAGCAACAGATTTATAAATGTTTTATATAGGAAAAATACAACCATGAAGATACAGAACGCTTAAAAAAATCTAATACAAAACCAATCTGATGCTATGACGAGAACAGTTGTGAAATCACTCCATTTGTATCCTCATAGAAAGTATGTTTGTTGAAAAGAGCTTGCAAGTAGTAGAACTGTCCCGCTTCACATTAATTGAACGCTGTGTGTACTTGAAACCATTGTGACTCAGATACACACAAAAAAAATTTGCTTATTTAAAAATGTGCAGCTAATAAAATAAAAACCATTCTCAGAAACCAAAATAAATTAGACAAGAACCTGCCATAGACCGGACAGTCAAGCAACAGGTCAGTGCTCCAGAAAACCAATGAGCAGGTTCTCATTTACCGGAACCCACAGCGATCCTACCCACAGCCCAGTCGATTAGAGAACGTCTCTACTCATACTCTCCTCTCTCAATCAGGAAGAACAGCGCAGACATGGTGGTGATGTTTTCAGACCTTTGTGTGCATTTACCTCATTCAGGCTCATCACCATTATTAGTTGGCAAAACAGTCAATCATAAACAAAATAAGTGCAAGCATTTTTGTACTTTGTTACAAAGCAGAGTTAAAACTACAAAAGCGTTACCATTATCTATCCAAGATATATTCCTTGTCTTTTAGGTTGTGCCTCTTTGCGTGCACGGCCCAAAGTGAGGCAACGGCATACAGCACGAGCCTTGCTCTTTCGAGCTACCCACAAAAACTGTAAATGAAAAAGTTGTTCTCTGCAGTTTTCAATAACAAATAAGGAGGATCAGAAAGTTGAAAAACAAAAACTTGGAATAGACCGGTGGTGGGTGGCTCGGCGTGCGAGCCAGCCCTCCCCGCACTTATCCAGGACTGCTCTTATCTACATGGTCGGTTTCAGAAGATTTAAAGTGTTGCGGAGCAGCAGGCCCTGGGCTGGGACCAGGCCATGCCGGGCCAGGCCCAGACGACAGGCTTCCGGTCGCCTCCGTCCTACCAGCCGCCCTCGTCACCTGTAGAGGAAGTCGGAAAACACACAGGTTACCATGATTCTGTGGAAGGTATGAGGCTTGTTTTTCGAAAGGGGCCCTGCTGCTACTGAACGCTAATCCCTTTTCAAGATACTTAAGATTTGGTAGCAATTTATGCTGGTGTGAATGGCACTGTGACAAAAACATCTGAAGGCAGGCCATCCGAGTATAAACTCATTGTTTCCATTCAGCAAACCCAGTCGCTCCACAAAAGCAATATTACCTTGGTATATTCCATGGACAGAAAAAATGTTGGAAGTACTAAACAAGAGCAGACAGATAGGACAATTGTCCTCCTACTCTTGCAAATAACAGATTACGTCAACCAGAAAGGTGACTGGCTCCACTGTGTATGCAGATCCTAGTACTGCAAGGCAAAGAAGCAAAGTAAAATATACCTCTACAAACAAGCTGCTGCAAGACAGAAAAAGTTTATGACAAGAAAAGCAGGAAGTAGAGAGCTAATGCTATAACCCCTGACAGTTTGCGCCAAGACGGTTGCAGACCGAGAGCCTACCTTGGCTTTTTGCAGTGCTAAACTGGGGCTTCAACATATTGTTTCTTCAGGTCAACATATTTCAACTACAGGAGGCAGCCTCACTGTGCACCACTGAGAACAGCACCGCCTGTTCAGAGAAGAGAAAGCCCAGTGGTTAATGACGAGGTCCCAGGCTCTCCAACAAGGAGGGAAACAAGTACACTAAGGTCCATCTGCAGACCCTCTCTTCCACTGCTGCTCCCTAAAGGAATGGATGCTGAGCTGAAGTGGCATCTTGGGTCTTTCATATACTGCATACCTTTAATGAGCACCAATGACTCATTTTACAATACTAACCAGGTAGGGCATTTGTTTGTGGGAAATGCCCAGTGAACCCACCACTGGGTTCATTTGCAACCCTTCTTTAAGATTAATTATATAGCGCATATTGTGAAAGACAAAAGTGTAACTTGGGAGGGTGTATTTCTTAATATGGTGAGGCAAGAATGGGAATAGGGAACCCGTTTCTCCATTACATATGACTAAAGGAAAGCTTCATACATTGAGAAAATTACTTATTTCATTACTTTAACAGATATTTTCATCCATCGGTTGGCACAACACCATAGAGGGGGCAAACCCAGTCTGGGTGGAGTCCATCCAGCTGCTATACAGGTCAAGGACTTGCCACGGCTCTGGTGTCGATTTGCCGAATACATATCTATGGCAGCTTGCAGTGATGTGGCTGTCCAGGCACCGGATTGGCCACCTATCCTGACTCCCTACACTTGTGTAAGCTTATAAGAAGCCTCACCATAGCTATCGTAGCTGTCTCTGTACGAACCTCCAGAACGATCTCCGTATCCTCCTCCTTGCGCTCTGTGGGCAGAAGAAATGTACATCAGTAAACAAGAAAAGGATGAGCAGTTGAGTAATATCAAATTTAAAAAACATTATTCCTAAAAGTGCTTGCTTACTATCAAAAATAGGCACATAAGCTTCTTGAAATGTGTTAAGATTAATTTATAGAATCTATCCTGTCTTTTCAAATTCTAGCGATTGTCTAACATAGATATGTATATGCAAATGTAACGTCTATGTATCCGAGGTGGTGTATCATTCACCTGTCTTTGTTGTAGTAGCCTCGGTCTGATCCGTATGAGCCGCCACTTCTGTTGTCGTAACGTCCACCGCCATACCCCCGCTCCCCACCACCTGTAATAGAACCTGTGGTCAACAGCTGCCTCAAGGTGGACTAAAAGCAGACATGTATTCATATTATGGTTCAATTAGTTGATAAGAGAATATTGGACACTTTAGTGTTCACATGCAATCACTAGGCTAAGAGATGGTTCAATCAAACCTCTATAGCTACCAGATAACTGCAACAGTCACTGCAAAACAAAAACAAGACACGAGGACATCCCACTGGGCACAGGCGTAAGTTCAACATCTAGTTTTGACTTACAGTAGGTTGAGTTGTTAACTTCTTATGGCTGCAGGGGCAGTATTGAGTAGCTTGGATGAAAGGTGCACAGAGGTGCCCAGAGTAAACGGCCTGCTCCTCAGTCATAGTTGCTAATATATGCATATTATTATTAGTATTGGATAGAAAACACTCTGAAGTTTCTAAAACTGTTTGAATTATGTCTGTGAGTATAACAGAACTCATATGGCAGGCAAAAACCTGAGAAGTTCCAACTTCCTGTTTGGATTTTTTCTGAGGCTGGTAGATTTTCAACCAAGCTCCCATTGAAATTACAGCGAGATATGGATGAGTTTTCACTTCCTACGGCTTCCACTAGATGTCAACAGTCAATAGAACTTTGTCTGATGACTCTAATGTGAAGGAGACAGGAATGATTCCCCACTGCCATGAGGTGACCACACATTGAACACGCGCGTTCACGTGAGAGGCAGCTCCGTTCCATCGCTCAACTGAAGTCAATGTAATTCTCTGGTTGGAACGTTATTCAAGATGTATGTTAACAACATTCTAAAGATTGATTCAATACATCGTTTGACATGTTTCTACTGACTGTTACGGAACTTTTGGACATTTCGTCACATTATAGTGGACGCGCTTTGTGACTTTGGAATTGTTTACCAAACGCGCTAACCAAAGTAGCTAATTGGACATAAATAACGGACATTATCGAACAAATTAAGCATTTATTGTGGACCTGGGATTCCTAGGACTGCATTCTGATGAAGTTCATCAAAGGTAAGGAAACATTTATCATGTATTTTCTGGTTTCTGTTGACTCCAACATGGCGGCTAATTTTACTATTGTTCTGAGCTCCGTCTCAGATTATTGCATGGTTTGCTTTTTCCGTAAAGTTTTTTTTAAATCTGACACAGCGGTTGCGTTAAGAAGAGGTATATCTATAATTCCATGTGTATAACTTGTATTATCATCTACATTTATGATGAATATTTCTGTTGAAACGATGTGGCTATGCACTATCACTGGATGTTTCTGGAACTTGTGAATGTAACGCGCCAATGTAAATATTTTTTTTTATATAAATATGAACTTTATCAAACAAAACATGCATGTATTGTGTAACGAAGTCCTATGAGTGTCATCTGATGAAGATCATCAAAGGTTAGTGATTAATTTGAGCCATATTTCTGCTTTTTGTGACTGCTATCTTTCGCTGGGAAATTGGCTGTGCTTATTGTGGTTTGGTGTGACCTAACATAATCGTTTGTAGTGCTTTCGCTGAAAAGCATATTTGAAATCGGACACTTTGGTGGGATTAACAACAAGATTACCTTTAAAATGGTATAAGACACATGTATGTCTGAGGAATTTTAATTATGAGATTTCTGTTTTTTTAATTTGGCGCCCTGCACTTTCACTGGCTGTTGTCATATCATCCCGTTAGCGGGATTGCAGCCATAAGAAGTTTTAACCTCTTGACGCTAGGGGTCAGATTTTTTTTATTTTAAATAACGTTCCCAAGGTAAACGGACTATTTCTCAGGTCCAGATCGTAGAATATGCATATAATTAGAAAGATAGAAAACACTCCAAAGTTTCCAAAATTGACAAAATATTGTCTGTGAGTATAACAAAACTGATTCTGCAGGCGAAAACCTGACCCGGAAGTGATTTTATTTTTTTATCTGTGTTTCCTTGCCCGTCTTTCTTCCATTTAAAGGGGTATCAACCAGGCTTTAGACATAGTTTCAGGCTTTTATTTTGAAAAATGAGCGAGATTTTTCAAAAGTAGTCAGGTGTCCTTTGATTAGTTCCTGCGCGCGAGAGGGGTAGCTCTCCATTTTCTTTCTCTCTTTTATTGAATAGGTTACGGTCGAAATATTATCGATTATGTTTGTTAAAAAACAACCTGAGGATTGATTATAAAAAACATTTGACATGTTTCTACGAACATTACGGATACTTTTTGGAATTTTCGTCAAACGGAACGAGGCTTTGGTTTTCTAAACATAACGCGCAAACCAAATGGCGTTTTGTTATAAAAGTAATATTTATCGAACAAAAAGAAAATTTATTGTGTAACTGGGAGTCTCGTGAGTGCAAACATCCGAAGATTATCAAAGGTAAGCGATTAATTGTATTGCTTTTCTGACTTTCGTGACCATGCTAATTTGGGGCTAGCTGTTCTAGCATTGATTGATACACTCACAAAAGCTTGGATTGCTTTCGCTGCAAAGCATATTTTCAAAATCTGACACGATAGGTGGATTAACAACAAGCTAAGTTGTGTTTTGGTATATTTCACTTGTGATTGCATAATTATAAATATTTTTAGTAATATTTTGCGCCCTGCAATTCAGCGGTTGTTTAGGAAAATGATCCCGCTAAAGGGATCCGTAGCGCAGAGAAGTTAACTAATATAAAATCAACAACAACAAACAATTCACCATGTCATTGGATTTAGGTTTTTAAAAAATGACAAAATCCAGGTTGATTACTTTTTTCAAATCCAATCAGTTTTCTACATTGATTCAACAATTATTATTTTATGAGGAAACAACGTTAATTCAACCCATTTTTGCCCAGTGGGATAGGAGTGGTTATTAAGGATGAGGGACCAGAGGGGAGGGTCAGAGCACGGGGTGCACGCACTGACTACTTCTGGTTAGTTCTGCAAGTCACAGAATCCCAGGCTAGCGAAGGTGTGAGGACATCTTTGTAGGGTTGGGACTGGGGTGTCTGTCAGTCACTCCAAGGCAAACATGGGAGGGAAACTGGATGCTGGAGGATAGAAAACAACAAACTTGCCACGTGAGAAGCCACGCCCACCTCTTCCACCACCACCACCTCTGCCTCCACGGAAGTATCCTCCTCCCCCTCTGCCACCCGACGAGCCCCCTCGGAATCCACCTCCGGACCTGCCACCACCACCACCAGACTTGCCAGCCTGGTCGACACGGATCTGTCTGCCGTCAAGTGACTGACACATAAGGTTGGGGGGGAAGATAATACACCATTAATATCATCATTGCACAGTCAAAGAGTTGTGTTCCAGGGCAGAGTTTAGGTTTCATTTGTCACCTTGCCGTTCATGGCCAGCATAGCATCCTTGGCCTCATCCGGGTTCTCAAAGGTGACGAAACCAAAGCCCCTGGACCTCTGAGTTTCCCTGTCTTTAATTACAACAACTAGACAGAGGATTTTTTATTTTTTAAAGTTAGACCATAGACATTCAAAGCATGTTCAAATAGCAGACCACATGCCAAAATAAAGAATTACTTGCACCCAATATCCAACAGTTAGTTACCTTCAGATATTTGCCCATATTTGGAGAACACATCTTCTAATGACTGTTCATTAGTGTCAAAGCTCAGGCCACCCACAAAAAGCTTCCCTTCGTCAGACATCCTTCCTTTTAACCACTGTAGAAGGGGATAACATGTGTATTATGGATGCAGTGGTTCAGATTGTTAACTAGTAGCAGGTTATTTTGGATTCAAACACCTGTTCATGTTCTGTTCTTGCAATGGTGCAAATACACGCAGTAATAAAATGTAATTCAAGCTAACAGTTGATGGCTTGATAAAAAAAAAGTATTTTGTATTGCGAAAAAAAAAAAAAAATCAGCGAGATCCTAGCAAAGAGTTTGAGATAGTCGAGCAAGAAGCACAAACGCGTATGGGGGTTTACGTCGGAAAGGCCCAAGATCATCCTGCCCCCGGTAACAAGCTAGTTGTGCTGTCTTCCCTTTCCAATATACCGTAGCTAAAGCGCAACCTTACGGTAGCTAGTGAGCTACCTAGCCAATGAAATGTGCGTTCTCTCAAAAAGCACGCCTCGCTGGACAAGCGGATGACCGTGGTGCGATTTTTATTTGAATCCGTAAACTAGCCAACTGGTGTATGTACACAATGCAGTTCCCCGCCCCCATGTGTACTATGCCTAGCTAGATTCAACTCCCTTTGTTCAACATTGTCCAGCTAAACCACAACGGCCTTTACAATAGTGCTATCGTAATGTAATGGGAGCCCCTGGTAGCCAGCCATCACTGCGTCATTGCATCGACTAGTGAGCGCGCTCGCAGAGTAAAATGGTTGGGATTGCCTTGCTTTAACGAGGAATGCAAGGAAGGGGGACTTTCGCATGCCACCACAATATAATTGTCCATACATTGACTTTGAATTAAATTTACAATCATGAGAATGTTATCGTAGGCTAACTGCTAGTTACATATATAGCCACGTCCAGACTTCTCGGGTGTCAGACCCTAATTTACCGCGACACCATCTTGTTACTGTCCCTAAATTAAAAGCTTAAACACAAAAGGCTATTACACTCTTACCGCCGACAAAACCGTGATACTCTTCCAACCGAACTGCAGTAGATGGGAACGAATGTGTTGCGGGGCCTCCTGGTTTATGTATTTTTGAGACCTTTGCGATTACGCCCATCTGATTAATATTAAGTAGATAAACGCTATCTGACCCAACATATCAACTCAACTCGATTTGCTTTTAATCAGTCAATGGTCGCGAACTCATGCATGTTAAGTTGTAGCATCAACTAGACTGATAAGTAAAAACAAAAGTATAACTGCCCGTGCCGTGGGCTCATTTAAGTCGATGCATTTTTTGGTTCAATGAAGGTCAAATCATTTAGTTGTTCCCAACATCAGGTCCTCAAAAAACAAGTGTTAGATCTTAGTGTCCTGTACTACAACATAGCTAAATGTTGACATTAAAGGAATGTCCTATAACAAATATACCAGAGTATCTTGTTTTGCACACTTTGTACAAAATAATAAAGACAGAGAAGCAAAACGTTCTAAAAAAAATTGTTGACCAACTAAGTTAATTTGATGACTTCAACACCAAAAAATGTCAGTTATGTATACTGGTAATACAGGTATCACATGTTGTTTCTTGTTACATACAGCCAGTAGCAGTGTGTGGTTAAAACCACAACCTGTGTTGTGATAAGTGTGTTTGCTCGATAACCTGTTAATTCATATGCCTTGCCTAAAGGCTGAGAAGACAGCTGCAGAATAAATTCAACTACATCTTTGTTTAATCACAAAACCACATAGCAACCTCTGTCCAGTGAAGTCCAGAGCATATTGCATGTACACTAACATCACCTACAGCATGGTTAAGCAACTTCATTTCAGACAACTAAAACAGATTTAGAACCCGAGTTCCTCAAGTCGCAAAGAAAACAGGCACTGCCTCCTATTCCAGCACCATTTTTTATCATCAAAGCACCTCTGCTTAGTCTAGTGACAAGACATCCCCCCAAAAATTGTCCAATCAACGTAAGCCAAATGTGGCTGTCCATGGTTCTGATTGTCCGCACGCGTGTTCATGCAAGTAAAAAACGTCAACTCACCCTACTTGTAGAGAAACGACAGGGCCACCCTTTACTATGTTGACGAAGCAGTCTCACCATGTCATGTAGTACACACTTATGTTCTGGGCTACCTGGCTAAAATTCTTACTCGCCTAGCTTCCATTCATGGGCAACGTTAGCTAGTTACAGGCAGCAACAATGTCATACTCATTTGGACCAGACAGCATCAGATAACCTACGCATAGAGAGGCGGTGTTTAGCTCGCTCGATGCTTTCTCCTGTAATACAGTCAACTTCTGGGGAATTGAAGAAACAATTTGAAACAGACTAAAATGTGTTTTTTGAATTTTATTTCTTCTGTAGCCTGGCTTCCATGAATACACGCAACTGCATACAGCATTTAATTAGCATGCAAAATGACAGTATTGTGCATGTTAGTACCAGATTTGATTTCCAATCCCATTTTAAGGCTGGTCTTAAAGTCAGGGCCACGGTCAGGTGCCAAACGTCTAACAAAGCAGATAGAAATGCCATGAATAAAGCAGACAGGATTCCTTACTATACTTGTCAGTGTAATGTTTGTTCTACATGGCATATTTCCATCGCATCATTCAAAGACGCTGCATCCTGCTGAACACGCCCCAGGTCCAGTTCAGCAGCACATCTAATTCAGCCTTCAAGATCTCTCCTGGTAGCGACCTCCCAAGGAGCAGTTTGCCATTTCAGGGCAAGCCATCCTGTGCTGAATCTGGAATAGAAGTCACAATTAGCACGAGAAGAAACAGTAAATGACAGGATTTTTGTACATAGCACTGATAGATTTGTAAACCAAGTCAGTTGTACCATGCAGAGTATATGCTACTGCTAATAATTAAGGCTGGTCCACAAAATGTCAAGTCCGTGCATCTGAACTACAACTAATGAGTAATTATCTATTATTCAAGGTGATTTGTAGACCTTGCTGCAAGGTTTCTCTCCAATGGGAGTTATCCATTGCCGGATGAATGACAAGAGACCGTGGTCTGACTTAAAGCCCCTTAAACAGTCCATCTTTCGACAGACGCAACTGCACAAAAATTTGACCTGAGGACAATGTAGGTTGTAAACGATTTAATACACGTTCATGCGTCCAAATGGCTGTAGCCTATGGTAGTGTTCCCCTGCTCAGACTACGCATGCATCAACCAATGGTTGCATGCCATGTTGTCAAGTGAGTTAACTGAAACACAAAATACCTATCCGGGCGTAATTCTGTCAGGCATTAGCCACACCTGTGCAGAGTAACACACCCTCCATACTTCAATTCATTTGTGAGGGCCATAGGGCAAAAGAGAAGTGTTTGAGTCTCCCCTGTCCATAGACTGGTCTTTATAGTTTGTAGGCCAAACCGTTCAGATGCTACAGATGTTTGCGAAAACAGATTCAGGACATCTCATGATAGCTCAACCTTCCACCAGACCCGAAAAGCAAACACCTGCTCTTTAGCTCAGATTTTGATCAGGATTTTTTTATTAGGTTACTTAGATTAATAGATTTAAGGATTGAACATGAACTGATTTAATAAATTCAAAAACCCTTTTTACAGTGATAAGCTACCTGCCTAAAGGACAGATGAAAGTAGGGTTCCACAACACTGCTTTCACCAATCCATTCAGTGATTTCATATTGAAGGGGGAACACAAAACAGGGCCTATGAATTCAGCGGCAAGGTATTCAGTACACATGCCATGCCAGAAAACACCCACCTAGAAAGCATCGGCAGGAACCAGTCGCAGTCAGGCCTCGAGTTAGTTGCTCACATCCAACGCTTAACCTGATCGTGTAACGAGAAGGGTAATTAGTTTTGAGTACAGCTTGAGGGCAACAATGACAAGGCATGCATTTGCTTATCAATATCAACCTAGCAAAGAACTAGATGTGTTGAACAGCATTAACTTTTAGCATTAGACAATATTAACCACAAGTTTTGAAAGCTAGACATTTATACTAAACTGTACATAGTGATACACTTGACAAGAAAAAGGTGAGTCTAGAATTTAAGATGAAGACAACTTTGCAATCACTGGGAGAACAGTACAAAACACTGGTTTCACAGATGGATCAAACGTAGGAGAATATTGTGTTTTACACTAGGGATACTTTAGCAATGACTGCTCATGGAATTTGCAAAAGCTCAATGTTTTTTTTCAGAGGCTCTAGTAGTCCCCTCGGTCTAATGGGGGACAGGGTGAAACGTTTCTCCAAAAACTGGATACTTTACTGGACGTTCTCATGCAACTCTGGGTATTGAACAGTAACATCTAGGGCCTGAGGAAGTGACAGCGGTGCTTGGGCAAAGTTGAAGGTAGATAAGATGGACATCAAAATGAGAACTGTTTGAGGGATGCGAACAGGAGAGCAAAAGTCGTTACCTCACATTACTGGCCTATATCCACTTATGAACTAGCCAAGAGAGCAGCATTCACCAGAGAGGATTCACATGTCGGTAGGCACAACACTTCATTCTCCAAGGACTTTGTTGATTTCCAAAACGATAGTAGAGCTCTTGGGCGCAATGAAGCGTTATAAAAGAACCAGTGCCAGCACCAGGATGACATTTCATTTCTATTCTGCTTCAATACCCCCAGCCCCCCGTACATTGACTAGCTTCAGCATCAGGGTAGACCCTTTAGCATGTTCTGAGTATTAATTCAGAGGACCTCCCAATATTCCTAAATGAGACTTACACCCAGCCACCCTTTCAAAATGAAATCCTGCTTTCCAGCAGACTATGCCATCATTTCGCTCAACCCACTTACTAAATCCCTCACTACCACTAACATTACATAACATTCAGCTGGCTTAGTGAACAGGCTATAGTTCTTTGAAGGCACAATAAATCAGAGCATTTTCAACGGAGTTGTTTAATAGGCTTCATGAAGCCAGGATATACAAAAAAATCTTAGGTGTTGGTTAACAGAACAGAGAGCACATATCCTTGAAGTAACATTGAGAGTGAACGTTCAGTCCATCAGCATATTATGCACATGTTTGCAAAGAGCAAAGTACCTTAGGCCAACTGCAGAAGGCTGCAACTAACACCTAATATACAGCTCAAAGAGCTGAAGTAGGTTCACCAGTCAAAGTAATTCACTCTTTGGATACCGAGTATTGACAAATCTTTAGCAATATCAAGGCGGTCTGCTGGAAACCAGTGCTCCCACTTAGCATTCCTACCTTGCTACACTAAAGGAATGCATTACAGAACTGAAGGAGCAAAATGTCTTTAGAGCACAATCACAGCTTTTCCAGCTTCTAGTGTAAATTTCATAGATCTAATTTTTTAAAGACCAGAATTCACTACAACTCCAGTTAAAATGAGATTAAATGGAAACATGTCGCTACTGATATTTGAGTCTTTCGATTGAGCAGGAACATCGTCAAGTTTGAATTTGTCTTAGAAGCTATCAGGCTGTGTTGAACAGGTTACGATTCAACAGTAGAAACAGGTTTAATTGCAAACAAAGGCATTTTTATAAAATTATCAAATTTGATTCTCCCAGTGCATTCTCCCTGCAACAGGAGGGCATATTGAGCTTAAGGTACTCAGACCCTTACTGAGCATCAAGGCTTACAGTAATTAAATGCTACAGGATTTCAGTTACTGCCATGAGGACAGAGATCCTGAAGAATACTTTCAACACGATAAAAAAGGACTAAAGATGCTGATTTGTTAAAGAAAACACTAGAACCAGATACCACAAACAGAAAAAAAAAAGTCTTCGAAGAGCGCATCTTTAAAAAAACAGCCAGCGATGGGACGATCTTGCAATCAGGAAGTTTGTTTTTGTTTTTACTCGTGTGTAGCTGAGGACAAGAAGTAGGCACAAGTGTAAAGGCACTGCAGCATTCTGACATTTCTCACAGTAGACTAGAGCCTATTTATATTTTGTGCCACAGTTATCATTGCAACAGGAAAGCACCAGGACAAGGGCATTGAAAGAACCTATGCCTCTTCAAAAGGAAACTGAGTGAAAAAAATCTAGGAATGTCTTTCTGCTTTTGGATAGTGTGGTAGAGGGCTGGATATCCATCGTTTCAAAGAAATATTTGATTCTTTGAGCAGACATGAGTATTTTAACATACTAATCCAAGAGGGCACAAGCTTTCGGTTTCTGAGCAACAAAGTCTTACAGGGGTCGTTCTGGGAGTCTATGCAATCATGTCCAGTTCCTCCTAAACATTTCTAGTTCGTACTAACAGTGAGATCATGGCAACAACTAGGCTACATCATTATACTTACCATAGCTGTCATAGCTGTCTCTGTAGGATCCCCCAGAGCGCCCACCATAACCACCTTCTCCTCCACTCCTAAAAAGGGGGACAAATGAAAGCCGGTTAACAGAAACCAAGGAAAATACATGTCGGCTCAGGTACACGATTATCCTAGAAATAACTTCTGTAGCTTAAATCCTATGTTATTAAAACAAGGACTGATCACTTAGTACTTAGAGAACTAAACTATGCAACATTCTTACCTGGCCTCTCTGTAACCTCCGCTGCCACCCCCAGAGGAGTATCCTCCTCCACCACCACCACCACTCCTGTAGCCACCCCCATAGCTGCGGTCCCCGCCACCCCCATAGCTGCGGTCCCCGCCATAGCTGCGGTCCCCACCATAGCTGCGGTCCCCACCATAGCTTCTTTCTCCCCCACTATAACCTCCACCACCTAGGACAAAATTAAGAGGATTTCAGTCAAAGGACCTTCACCTTGGAGCAAGTTAAACACTAAAAAGGAGGGGTGTGACATGGAGCAAATGGACGCTAACCACTTACCTCTTCCTCTGCCTCCTCTGAAGCCGCCAGATCCGCCCCTGAAGCCACCAGAACCACCCCTGAAGCCACCACCGCGGTCAGATCTTCCTCCTGACTTGCCAGCTTCATCCACACGAATCATCCTGCCATCGACCGACTAAACAGGGGNGGGGAATCTATAATACCAATGATTTACGTCAGTCAAAGATATGCATGTGTCTGGGAAACCATCCCCTCACCTTGCCATTCATTGCAGCCATTGCGTCTTTGGCATCTTCAGGGTTTTCAAAAGTCACAAAGCCGAAACCCCTGGATCTCTGCGTCTCACGGTCTCTGACAACGTCGACTGAAAAACAAAACGTCAACCACCCACTCAATATTGACAGTTTAATTTTTTTATCCGTTATTTTACCAGGTAAGTTGACTGAGAACACGTTCTCATTTACAGGAACAGCCTGGGGAATAGTTACAGGGGAGAAGGGGATGAATGAGCCAATTGTAAACTGGCCAGAGTCAGTTTACAATATGGCCAAAGTCCACTCTAGACTGCACAGGTAGAAACAGATGGGTGTTTTCTGGCTCAAAGGGGGAGCGGTCAGCGACAATTGAATTTTGTCGTTACATTTAAACCAACCATTTTTGCCACAAGCAGATTCTCAGCTTGTTTCCTGCAATTATATACATTCTGTTATGGCGCCGAGAGAATTTCTCAGGTGTAAATGTTGGGTGACGAGACACTGACGTTATGCGAGAATTCTACAAACAGCAGTAAACAAATCTAGTCTCTCTACATTCCAACGTAGGCATCAAAATGCATAAATATTTAACACATGCAGTAGTTAGCCATGTCTAAAAGTATCAATACTGTACTTCATGAAATGTATGTTATGAGCCCAAATGAACAGCAAGTGTCCTGCTAAGGTTGAACTGTGGGACAACCCTTTTTGTGAAACCTGCAAAATTGGTACTAATACTAGTGACATATTGCTAAGTAGTTTGGTCCTGAGGGCATTTCACAGTCATCCTTGGATGGAAAATATTTCAAACGTTTATTTCGGTCATTGAATTAAGTGTCTAGTGGCTATAAAATGGAACAGGAAAAACATCAATTTTCACATGCATTTATTGCTTTATTGTAGGCACTAAAATCCTTACACTTCATTTATCGTAAGACTGATAGCAGGGACTTTCAGACGAGGCTTGTGGGCACCAGAGCAAAACAGAGCACCATTGTGTTCTCGAGTGTCTCAACTTTCCAATGAGGTATATTAGTGTGCATCCAAAACCGGTGAGACGCTAAAGACGGAAGTCAGCAATAGAGGCTGTACCCACTTCAGACACCAATGTGTTCGTGACATCTTTTAATTGATTAGTCAGTAGTTTGTAGGCCAAAGCGTTTGGACACTACATACGATTGTGAGAAGACCAATTTTTAGAATCTCACGGTCTGACAAAACCAGCTCTAGCGCTGCCACCCTTCACCGCAGAAGGGCGATATCAGCAGATTGAGAAGCAGCCCATGCAAAACATATCTAGCTTAACCCATCATACTATGGCAGGGGAAAGAGTTCTAAATTATATGGAATTATTTGCAAGTCATACCAAGGATCATTTAGCCATTTGATTTAGAATAAGACGAGAAAACAAATCAATTTAATGGAAAATGCTTGACCTTACTACTATTTGCCCATACAAACACATTGAATAACAGATTCATTACATGGAACAGATGTTTCTTAAAAGGAAATGTGTTCTGGAGTGTCTCACCTATATCAGATAAGACCAGGAAACATTTGTTTTTACATGCATTTAACATCAATTATTTTTTGCATTAAACAGACATTGGTTGGATTTATTATTATTCTTTAAACAGTATACAAAGTAATTACAGAAATTGTTACAAATCATTTCACATAAAAAGCATTAAGATTTGTGATTATGGCCACCATAATTTAAAACTGAGCTTAAATTACTGTAATTCCTCATGTACTGCTAATACGCATATTAATTTCATAAGTATATTTTATTCGAATAATCTGTGTTCCATCACCCTGAATTTCATTATATGCACAACCGAATCTTAAGATATTGGACAAAATGTGATTGGGGGGGGTTGTCATTTAACTGTCCACAACCTTTTCCATCACTTGAAAATAAGATCTCAGCAATGGTAAATGCTGAACATTCTCATGAATTAAAATGTTTTGTGTTCCACGGAAGCTGTTCTATAACATTGAACACAAAGTATATATAACACCAGACCCAAAGTCATCTTTGAACCATTAACACCACATTTCCGGCTATAATGCATTTTGCCATGGCTAATGTGTCATTTTGCGCAAGTATAAAATGAATACTGAAATTCATTGGTTTTGGAATTAAATTCACTGACTAGCTATATTGGTGATTGTTATCAGATTTAAATATATATAGGTCCAGTTTAGTCATTTAATTTCACATGTTTTTTTCCATCCCGATTGTACTCGCTCTTTTTTTCTTTTTCGGCCCGCCCAAAGATGACAATGGCATAAAAATCCCCGATCTGGATCCAACATACCTTTAGCAATGTTTCCATATTTTGAAAACGCCTCTTCCAGTGAAGTTTCATCGGTGTCAAAACACAATCCTCCAACAAAAAGCTTCCCTTCGTCAGACATCTTGGATTATCTAGAAGGGAATAATTTAAGAGTAAGACCTACAAACAGTTCATAAATCTGAGCATGGCAACACATGCTCGCTGTTTGAAGAATGTGACAAAGTCCTGTAAAAAAAAAACTTAGAAAAGCACCAACTGGCTTTCACATGCGGATGGCACCACGATGCCATACATTTTAAGCGATAGAACGCCATTTTCTTCCACCCATCGGTTCGTTTTCAAATGCGTGGAGTAGCCATGTTTTAACCCGTGCAGTAAAGTTAGCTACGCATAATGTATAATTTAGCTGGCCAACTAGCTAGTTACACTGGAATGTTGGAAATTATCAAAGATGGCGATTAACTAACTAGATAGCGACGCTAGACAAACACCCACAGCTCCCAGTCCCAAACAAAGCCAGACCAGTTAGCCAACGTTAGCAGGCCAAACCAGTCAAATTAGCCATTTCAAGCCACTCGGTACACATGGCCCAGATATTGCCCATCCTGCAACGTAAACTAGCGTATTAAAGGGTAGTTAAAGTTAACTAAACAGCGGCAGTAAGTAACATTACTTGCCACGCAGTGCAAAATCTTAGCCAGCTAACGTAGGTGACGGTTTGCTAGCTAGCAGCGTGCATTAACAGTACTGTAGCGAACGGCCATTTTGTAGGGAATGTAGTAACTGACGTTGCTGGTTAACGTTGCTTTTAGATCGACTTTGAAATACCATCCAGCTGTAACGTCAAATAGTGAAAATACGAGTAAAAACTGTCATTCAAAATAGAGTAAGGTTGAAGGACAAGTTACATGCGAAATGGGGTCGAGTAACGTTAATAAAAGGCTAACGTTAATCTATTCTCCTTAATCGACGAGTAAACGTTAGCTTGTCTAAATTGCAGAGCTAGCTAACTTTGGCTAGCAAGTATTTGTCAAAGACAATAACTTCCCATAGGAACGCAAATTGCAGGGTCGAAATTAACAATGCAATTTTAGTAGGCCTATGTTTCCCCCGCTAATTATTAGAATTGGGTGGATCTCTACTCACCTCTGTGTAGTTTGGCGCCGTCTGAGAAAGATGTTAAAATGGCTCCTGTTTATGAGCTCTTCTTCTTCTTCGTGTGGTCTTCCGGTATACTAGACGCTTTGTTGCGTATCGCTGCCATTCACAGGTCAGAGTGTGAATTACACATTTTGTTCACAAAAAAGGATCTACCTGCAGACCGCTGTTATTACATGTTACATTCCGCGCCCACTGCCAAACACACCAAGACAGTTCAGGAGACTGGAAAGATTTGGTATGGGTCCCCAGATCCTCAAAAAGTTCTACAGCTGCACCATCAAGAGGTCCCGTGTGGCTCAGTTGGTAGAGCATGGCGCTTGCAACGCCAGGGTTGTGGGTTCATTCCCCACGGGGGGACCACGATGAATATGTATGAACTTTCCAATTTGTAAGTCGCTCTGGATAAGAGCGTCTGCTAAATGACTTAAATGTAAATGTAAGAGCATCCTAGTATGGCAACTGCTTGGCATCTTGACCGTATGGCCCAGTACATCACTAGGGCCAAGCTTCCTGACATCCATGACTTATATACTAGGCGGTGTCAGAGGAAGGCCCAAAAAATGATCAAAGACTCCAGTCACCCAAGTCATACTGTTCTCTCTGCTACGGCATGGCAAGCGGTAACGGAGCACCAAGTCTAGGACCAAAAGGCTCCTTAACAGGTTCTAGCCATAAGACTGTGGAACAATTAATCAAATGGGCATCCAGCCTTTTCATATTGACCTCACTTTAGTTTATTTAGTAAATATTTTCTTAACTCTATTTCTTGAACTGCATTGTTTGTGAAGGGCTTGTAAGTAAGCATTGCACGGCGCATGTGTCAAATACAATTTGATGTGCCACAGACTAGGTAGATACTGCACCGGATGTATAAATGTGAAGCATCCGTTTGGCGTTTCCACTCACTACCAAATATGGTGATGAGAGGAAGCCCATTGTCCGGAGAGAAGTGGGAGAAGACGGAGCAAGATGGATTTTGGCCGACATTTTGCACAAAAAAAATATTGATTAAACATTTGATCGCCATATAGTTTTCTTTTTCCAAAACTAGAATCTGTAACAGAGTGGACTGCGTTTTGTAGACTTTACCCTTTGCCAAAGTTGACAAAAATTGTGTTTTATTTTATTTTATAGTGCCACGAAGAGTTGGGTTGGCTACGCTAGCTAGCGACTTCCCTCGCCGTAACGTTACCAGAACTGTGGGAAAGCAGTGCTAAGCAGGCGGGGGAAAAGGACGCTAGGGTTTTCTAATTTGGAAAATGTCCATCCTCCGTCCTCGTTAGTAGGCAAACGGACGACTGTCCTCCCCTCCACGATAGCCTCATTTTGACAAGGAAGTGTCCTTTGTGGGAACGTTTTGAAGTCTGCCACACCCCCTGTGAATCAGCGATTGTTTTCTCTAAGGAGAAAAAGCATGCAAACATTTAAAAACGATTACCTTTGACCTTTTTCAAAAGGATGACGGAGGAGTTGTGAAAATACTACTGTACCGGTGTTCCCTAGCTAGCGGCCTCCTTTAATGTTTTTTTGGGGCGGTTGGCATCCAACATTGGTGCATTACCGCAACTGTGCTGTAGTGTGGGCCAAAGGAACCACATATAGTGCGCGGAGCATGTAGTAAAGGACATCTAAATTGACTGGGGGAGGGGGTCAGTGGTCCAAAATATTTTTTTTATTGGGCACAGGGAGTGTGTTTTGACCCTGGTTTACATTCACCCTTCTACTAATATTTTCCCTATAAAAAATGGCTTGACTTACTTTTTATATTACCCTAATAAAGTTTAGAAACGTTTGTGAAGGCTTGGTATGGTGTGGCTATTATTAAACTTTAGCTACTGCATGACTATGATATGAAGGCAGTGTGCCCCGGCGCTCCAACTGGCTCAACACTTGAACTTGAGGTGAGGAAGTCTGTTTCAGGCCTACTAGAGTTACTATTATAATCTAACAATATAATGCTTGTCTTTATAAAAAACATTTAGATAGAATTTTAATGAATTAGCCTCCTTCTGCACGTCTATATCTAAATCGCAGATGCTGTAGCCATCTGGCATAAAGACATCTCAGTGTTGTAGCATGCCCCTGGCATATCTCTCTGGGGTTAGGCCTAAGCTTCTCTTCCTTTATATAGGCTATATACAGTGCATTCGGAAAGTATTCAGTTTTTCCACATTTTGTTACGTTACAGCCTTATTCTAAAATTGATTCAATTGCCCCCCCTCAGCAGTCTACACACAATACCTGCAAAACATCAGTCTCAACGTCAACAGTGACTCTGGAATGCTGGCCTTCTAGGCAGAGTTGCAAAGCAAACGCCATATCTCAGACTGGCCAATGAAAAGAAAAGATTAAGATGGGAAACAGAACACAGACACTGGACAGAGGACCTCTTCCTAGAAGGCCAGCATCCCGGAGCTGACGTTGAGACTGGTGTTTTGCGGGTACTAGTTAATGAAGCTGCCAGTTGAAGACTTGTGAGGCGTCTGTTTCTCAAACTAGACACTCTCATGTACTTGTCCTCTTGCTCAGTTGTGCACTGGGGCCTCCCACTCTTCTTTCTATTCTGTTTAGAGCCACTTTGCGCTGTTCTGTGAAGGGAGTAGTACACAGCGTTGTATGGGATCTTCAGTGTCTTGGCAATTTCTCACATGTAATAGCCTTCATTTCTCAGAACAAAAATAGACTGACGGGTTTCAGAAGAAAGTCCTTTGTTTCTGGCCATTTTGAGACGTAATCAAACCCACAAATGCTGATGCTCCAGATACTCAACTCATCTAAAGAAGGCCTGTTTTATTGCTTCTTAAATCAGCACAACAGTTTTCAGCTGTGCTAACATAATTGCAAAAGGGTTTTCTAATTATCAATTAGCCTTTTAAAATTATCAACTTGGATTAGCTAACACAACGTGCCATTGGAACACAGGAGTGATGGTTGCTGATAATGGGCCTCTGTACGCCTATGTAGATATTCCATTAAAAATCAGCTGTTTCCAGCTACAATAGACATTTACAACATGAACAATGTCTACACTGTATTTCTGATCAATTTGATGTTATTTTAATGGACAAGAAATGTGGTTTTCTTTCAAAAACAAGGACATTTCTAAGTGACCCCAACATTTCTAACAGTAGTGTACATAAATAAGGTAATTTTTTAAAATTTAATTTATACATTTGCAAACATTTCTAAATCCCATGTTTTCGCTTTGTCATTATGGGGTTTTGTGTGTAGATTGATGAGGGGAAAAAATAATTGAATCAATTTTGAACAAGACTGTGACGTAACAAAATGTGAAAAAAGTCAACGGGTCTGAATGCTTTTCCGAATGCACTGTATATATATTTATTAAAATATTTATATCATACAGTGGACACCTAAGCCTATGTATCCAATGCCCTGATACATTTAGTACTCAAATCTCTGACAGCTGAACTGTGAGGTTCATTTTTCTATTTTCATTTTATTTTAAGAATAGTGTTTTTTGTCATTGTTATAGCTGTTTTTAAGGACACGTTAATGTGGCTCATTTGGCCAACATCCCTCGTTTATTGATGGAGCTGTCTGCTCCAGGTCCGATCTGAATGCATATGGATGTCCGTTAAATTTCTCAAATGTCTTGTAAATTAAAATCGGCGCTTCATTTTCCTAAATTAAACTCTGAAATGTTTTTATGAAGATTTTAGAATATTCCCATGAAAATCTGTCGCGAATTGGATGGAAACTTAGCTATAGACACCCTAAAGACTCTGGCAAGTGAACTAGTCCAATGTCACTTTGATTATGCATATCATGGTTCATCAGGAGTCCCAAACATCTAAAGAATAAGTTACCAGTCAAACAATCTTGTAAGAATTGTACTTAAACTCCCCCCTCAGACTTATCTGGAGGTTGAGCATCTTTTGTATCTATCTTTGTAATGTGTCTGTATTTATGAAATTGAATATGTATTTGTGTAAAAAATAGGTACCACAATGGAAATAAGTCCCAACTTTATTGTGCAATCCCAGTCACTTTGAAAAATCATTGTGTATAAATGTATTTTTTAAACTGATAAATAAAGTCAATCAGTTAATCCAAATTGTGCAGTGGCCAACTGATGAATGGAAAGAGACATCTGTTACAAAACACCAAAAAGTTTGACATTTGGAGATTATCAATCCAAGCCTTCGATATTGGGTAAGCCTACAAGGTAGGGAGGGATCTATTTTCTGTTTGTCGATATTGACATAGTCTCTTTATTGTGGTGTTGCAAATGCAAACTGTGATATTAATAAAGTGCCCGAAGTCGGTATGCTTTGTTTAGTGGTTATGTGGTGCATTGGCACAGAAACTTATTGGTGGAAAATGAGTTGCATATATTTTATATCATTGCAAATATTGAATCAAAATGTATAACATCTGATTCCCCCTAGCTGATCATTGTCTGCAGTCGGCTCTGATAGTGAAGTAATGAAACAGGCAGAGAGTGAGCTTGTCTGTGGAGGTCCGCAAACTCTCAATCTTCTGGCCCGTAGTCCTGTGTGGCATCGACAGTGCCACAAAAGCATACTGAAGTGACCATATCCACATTGATAAACACAGGGTCGCTACAGTTATTGTTATTTTTGGCCATAAACATAATTTTGAGTTAATTCAAAGCGGGGAGAGGATGTTCAATTTATTTTACAGTACAAGGGGAGGGTCATGTGAAAATATGTTTAATATTGGGGAATGGAATTGCATTTTGTTTTATGACACTTTGAGTTGGACCAGCGGGTTAGGAACAAAAGTTCTCACTGGATAACATATCCACGCATGAAGCGCTCATTCTTTCTGGGCGGAGGACACACAGAAAATCAACACAAGTCCACTTTTGGTTTCTTTGACTGAGTTAGAAGTACCCAGCTTCTTGTTGCTGATGACGTGGACGTTTCGAGCTTTCACTAACCAATTCCGTCTTGAGTTTTTTTTGGAGAGGAGCATGTAAACATCACTCCCATTGTTGATTCATACGTGAGATTAGTAGGCTTGTATTCGGGAGACTAAGGTTTTTTACGGTTTGCACTTGGCGCCATTCTTTCTGCATTGCGTCATCCTCCCTTCCCCTCCCTGTTTATGAGCATCTGTGTGAGTCATGAATAAATAACTCAAGTTGTGTGTGTGCATGCCTCGAGTAGTTTCTCCGCAGTCCAGTGGGTGGCGGTAAAGCAACAGTATAGTTCACATCATAACCACCCTGTTGTGGACAAGTAGGCCAAATAAAATAAAATCTTGTGGGTAGGCTAGGTCTACCGTATTTTCAATCATTCTCTTAAGACGTGTGGTATTATTGTCATGTTATTTTGACTACTCTTGGTGTAAGAGTTAGACTGACAGTTGCAGGAACCTGAGTTCGAGCAAATATTAAACTAACCCAAGAAAGGACATCTGCTTTGTTTCAAATGAGAGAAAGGACGCACTGTGGGCAGAACAAGCCAGTTTCCCCTTTAATTTATTTGTGATTTGAGCCAGGGTGCTACTTCTCAATTCGCTGCATTGGGGTCTGGGATGGCACCATGAGGTGCACATGGACATGAGAAAATGGAGGTATACCTGGGGGGCATGTTTCCTGAAGATAGGGATTTTACATTTTCACTTGTTCTCTGAAATAAGCCAAAGCTACTGTATGTAGGCTACATTAAGTCTACAAACCAAAGGCAAGGGCCCAAACAGAATAAAACATGCCAAAGATAAGCATGCCATTCAAAATACCTATTCACCAGACCTGTCTGATCAGATCGACAGTTTTGCAGCCCCTCCAATGTTGCTGTTCTTGCACTACACAAGACAGAGGAGCATATTGGTGCCGACCACAGCCAGGCTATAAATACCAGAGCTGCCGGGCCAACGTGAGTGCTGCGATCCTCTGCCTTACCTCCTACACGCTCTGCGGCTTCCTGTTCGTTACCACGGTTTTCCACCCAATGCTGACTGCCTCACCGCCTCCTCATTCTCTCTCTCTCTCAGCTATAGGCTGGTTCACAATGTCCCATTATTCACCCAGGACCCCAAAACATTAGTAATAATTCAAATAATGTGAGAGAAGAGTGATGAATGCCACAAAACGTGCACATTTAAACTTATCTATTAGTATGTGTGTCTGTGCAACCTCAATTAATGGTAGCCTATGGAATGCAGATGAGATTAACAGAATGTTTCATTCTAGTGTAGCTGCACTAACATACAGTCAGATGAAGGGGGTTGCTGTAAGTGCTAGCTGCCTGGACCAGTTCTTCCAGAAGTTTATTGACTGCAGCAGATAGTGTTGTGTCCTGGCAGTGGATTCTCTGTTAGATGTTGATTGCTATTATGTGAATGCAGCATTGCAGAGGCAGTGTGAACCTGGATGTGTTCAGGCTTGGCTGCCATACGTGTTGCTTAACTCATACTGATTATCCCAAACAACAGAACTGTCTGCTCTGGTTCTGAGCACCACTGCCATGTCAAAACGGACAACGAAAGAAAAAACAAGACCTCTGCTAAAATAGGATAGCAATGGTCATTCTTGAATTGCGGTGGCATTTGGGCAAGGCATTTTGGAAAAAATGAACATAATTTATTTAAATGTATTTGGGTACATCTTCCCATTCTAAATCAACTAATACGGCAGAATCATTTTTACCATTATGATACCATTGTGCCACCAGTAGGAGTAGTAACACCTATGATGGTAATACTAATTCAAATGTTTAGGTTATCGAGGATTTTCTTAAACGGAGGCCACATATTCTCTAATATAATGTCTTTAAACCCTTTAAAAATAATTTACTGAAGTGATATGATTAATCATTTTGCTCACAATGTAATTAACGTTCATTAAAATTGACTAACACCAAGTGACACTTTGATTTAGACACACCAATTATCAATGGAATCCTCAAATTTATGACATACTAAAAGGGTGTGATTAGCCAATAACAGTTTGCCACTGGAAGGAATGCTCAAGATCATTGTATGTCTTTGTAATGAGTGATTATCAAGGCTTTAACATTTACCTATGACATAAAACTGAGGGACAAAAATAGTTATTTTAATAGCCTCCTTTGTTTTTATAGATTCTTATAATATATTCAATATTTTTGTTCACTTTACTGCATTCAAAATAATATATCTCTTAATCCCTACAACTTGTCACTACAACTCTACACATCACTACTGGGACATGCCAATTTGCTTACCCCCAGTACTTTAATTAAACAATGAATAAACATAACATTTACAGATATGGATCTGTTGGTCACACAAAAAGGTAGGGACGTGGATCAGAAAACAAGTCAGTATCTGTTGTGACCACCATTTGCCTCATGCAGTGTGACACATCTCGTTTGCATCGAGTTGATCAGGCCATTGATTGTGACATGTTATCCCACTCTTCCTCAATGGCTGTGCGAAGTTGCTGGATATTGGCGGGAACTTGAACACTCTGTCATACACACCGATCCAGAGCATCCCAAACATGCTCAATGGATGACATGTCTGGTGGGTATGCAAGCCATGGAAGAACTTGGACATTTTCAGCTTCCAGGAAATGTGTACAGATCCTTGCAACATGGGGCTGTGCATTATCATGCTGTAACATGAGGTGATGGCGGCAAATTAATGGCAGTACAATGGGCCTCAGGATCTCGTCACGGTATCTCTTTGCATTTAAATTGCTATCGACAGAATGCAATTGTGTTGTTGTGGATAGCTTATGCCTGTCAATACCATAACCCCACCTCCACTATGGGGCACTCTGTTCACAATGTCAACATCAGCAAACTGCTCACCCACACGACGCCATCTGCCCGGTACAGTTGTAGTCGGATTCATCCGTGAGGAGCACACTTTGCCAGCGTGCCAGTGGCCATCGAATGTAAGCATTTGCCCACTGAAGTCGGTTACTACGCTGAACTGCAGTCAGGTCAAGACCCTGGTGAGGACAACAAGCACGCAGATGAGCTTTCCTAAGACGGTTTCTGACAGTTTCATCAGCTGTCCACGTGGCTGGTCTCAGACGATCCTGCAGGTGAAGAAGCCGGATGTGGAGGTCCGGGGCTGGCGTGGTTACAAATGGCCTGCGATTGTGAGGCCGGTTGGACGTACTGCCAAATTCTCTAAAACAATGTTGGAGGTCGGCTGATGGTAGAGAAATTAACATTAAATTATCTGGCAACAGCTCTGGTGGACATTCCTGCAGTCAGCATGCCAATTGCATGCTCCCTCTGTGGCAATGTGTTGTGTGACAAAACTGCACATTTTAGAGTGGCCGTTTATTGTTCTCAGCAGTTTAATCAGCTTCTTGATATGCCACACCTGTCAGGTGGATGGATTATCTTGGAAGGGGAGAAATGCTCGCTAACAGGGATGTAAACAAATTTGTGCACGAAATTTGAGAGAAATATGTTTTTTTGTGCGTATGGAACATTTCTGGAATCTTTTATTTCAGCTCATGAAACATGGGATCAACACTTTACATGTTGTGTTTATATTTTTGTTCAGTGTATTTGTCCATTTTAAAAGGTTTTCATGGTTGCAAAGGAACATTTGCCACTGCAATTCAAGAACGTTGTACAATCAGAAGTCACTGTATGTAACAAAAGTACAAGCACCAATCGCATAAATAGCATGCCTTACACATTTGCTCCCCCTTTAAGCTATATTACACTGACCACACCTCCCAGAAGAGAAGAATACATCTACCAATGTTGAAAACGTTCAGATATACAGCTGAAATAGCAGCTCCTGATGCAAACCATGGCCCTGTCTCTTTAAGAGGTAAAATAAGATCACATTGTTATTCTGGGTTTGTCCACATGCTGCTTGTGGAGGTGGACGGATAGTGGTGGTGTGGAGATGTGTAGGAGTCTCGAAACATGTGTCTCCGGGGGGCAATATGGATTAGGGAGAGAGAGGGAAGGAGAGGGGGGTGGGGGGGGTGTAGACAGCCAGAGAAAAAGAGGATAGTCCTTTCAGTGTCCTCTCTGCTTTATAGATCTTCCATGGTGGAAATTGGATAATTTCCCCAAAGATTCTCCCAAGTGGTGCTGTGCCGTGACTAGTCAAAGCTATTAGTAGACCTCTAATTCTGTCATTATGTGGAGACCACAGCTGATGCCTTGGATGCTACACTTCCCCGATTTCAGCACTGTACTGATCATTTTCACTTGTCAATATAAAGCTAACTTCAACCATTGTTTTTGAGATGTAGGCATATCCTGGAAAGGGCTTTGCATTTTTTCCCCAATCACCTTAGAAAGCCCATTCACAGCAGGCTCAATGCAATAAATCAATGTATTAAGTGTTAAGTAACATGCTGCAGTCCCTACACCTAAGCGTTAGACTAGTGATTAAAGTTAATTGTAATTATTGAAATGCTCTATGGTGGTGCTAGAGTGAATTGAAGGGCTCACACAGATGAAGGGGGGAGAGGCTGGAGAGGGTTGGCAGTACTCCAGGTGAAGAGGAGGTGAGTCATGCTTAACTCAGACAGACTATTTGTGTGTGTGTGTGTGTGTGTGTGTGTGTGTGTGTGGTGTGTGTGTGTGTGTGTGCAGTGTGTGAAATCTGTGCATGCCTCTGTGTATGTGTGTTTTTGTGCCCATTTGATGAGGATGTGTGGGTGAGCATGTGCAAGAAATAGTCATGGTCCATGTGACCTATATCAAACTGCTAAGGGACGGAGGAACCTGTAAGTACAACACACACACACACAAACACACACAAACACCACACACACACACACACACACACACACACACACACACACACACACACACACACACACACACACACACACACACACACACACCACCACACACACACACACACACACACACACACACACACACAGCTTAATAAAAACGTGTATCTGTCTGAGGGGGACAGAAAGGTGACTTGGAGTTGTGAGGCCAAATCTGTTTCTTGTCACTTATACAGATTTACCACTCACCCCCAGGTGCTGTGTAGAGAAGGTCTGTCTGGAACCTGCTACCTGGAGATAGAAAACAGCGGGGACCGTGTTTCTCTAGCTGTCTCATATAAATGGATCTGCAGGAGAGGAGAGGTTTGGAGGCAGTGATCAGTCCTGGGGTTTGGAGAGTCATTGCAGTGGCTGGGTTGTCTGGCACAATAATATGAAGACTACTGCCATAGGCCCACTTGTCTACCGCCCCTCAATAGTAGTATTGGGAGTGTACCTGGACCACAGTGCAAGAACTCTGTCCTTCTTCAACATCTGACAGAATGATCTTCCTCCACAGAGTCCAGACCCCGTTCACTGAGCCCCTCTATCCTGTGTACTTTGTCTGAGATGCATCTGTCTGTGAAGATACTGACACCCATACAGTGAGGAACTTGAATGCCGTATGACATGCTCAAACCCCTGAATCAATTGATTTGAATATTTCACAATGTTGAATTAAACGTTTACATGGATACTCAAGATTGTGTTTTGTCCTTGTGAATTATTGCAAAAAGGTTTATTTTGAAACTCCAAAGTCCACCAAGTCTTCCACGGTCAGCATCAACCCTCTATCAGAGAGGAACAAAAATGCAGGTTAAAATATTGGCCCCATGTCGGCTGCCCACATTGGGGCAATGTGCCCTACTCATCCACTCCACATTAGCGCCAAGGCATTGGCCCAGGGCAGCCCACTCTATGCCAATTCATCAGTTTTCTCTATTATTTAATAGGATTTGTATTTATCACAATTTAACTCAGTGCATAAATTGTATAATTTTCATGTCTTGACCTATTTAGCAAATGTGTTACAATGCATCAGAAAGACAACCAAGTTGTTGTTATCACATAGGTATTTTTTTATAATATTATTATATATTTTTTTAAACGTTACACAACAGAACACTTAAAGGGAAATTTCACCTTAATATGATTCTGGGATTGTTTTGATGGTGTCCGAGGCACTACTAAGTCAGTGAGATGTGTTTCACACATAATTGGCTACCAAGAAGGCGTGTCTGGGTTTGATACACCCACTGACCGCATCCGGTGTATTGACGGAGTGGACGAGATCTGAAAATGAATGTAGTCCTGCTTTGTGGCATTTCGTGAAGCCTCTATGCTATACTGATTGCAGTATATGTTAGTGTGCGTGTAGATATGCTTGTCCTTTTTCGATAGAGCAATTGGACATCTTTCAGCAATGTTAAATGTAAATGCTCCTATTCAGGGGCGCAACTTTGGTTTTAGAAGTGGGGAGGACAACTTAAAAAAATATATATAATAATAGTAATCCAGCCGGGTAAGCACTCCAAACAGCCTACCCGTCCACTCGGAGGCGTCCACATGGTCCTAAAGCACACCGTTGCCTCTTTTTGTATCACATTCCAATGATAACACTGGGGGGGACAAAAATGCAATTTCAGAATGTGGGGGGGACATGTCCCCCCAGTCCACAGTGAAAGTTGTGCCTCTGCTCCTATCGGCATATTCATTGTTAGATATACACTGCCCCACAGCTTGGTGTGGGGCGGTGCTTCCTGCTCTGGCCCCGCCGTGCATCGTGCATTCACTATGAGTGCCGGAATACACAGGAAGTTGAAACTCTTCTGGTGAAATTCAAATTCACTTGTTCTAGCTTGTGGTGTGGTGATTGTTTATGTTTATGACAAAACATAATGTTGTTAATATAGTAATGACTATATACAGTGCCAGAGCCAAGGTGAAATTTCCCTTTAAACTGGAACAACACTCTCAGTAACGGTTACACAAAAAGAACTGTATGCAATCCATGCACAAATATTCAAATGAGTCCCCGCTTCTACATTATGAAGTAGTTGACAAGCTGGGCTTGGTGTTAGCTAGCCTGTGCTGGGCTAGCCCATGTTGGTCTGGTCTAGACTAGGCTTTGTGTGAGCTAGCCAGTGTTGGGGTTCGTGTGGGCGTGCCCATGCTGGGCTAGCCCATGTTGGGCTTGTGTGGGCTTGGTGTGGGCTAGCCCACGTTGGGCTTGGTGTGGGCTTGCCCGTGCTGGGTTAGCCCATGTTGGGCTGGTGTGGGCCAAACAGTCCCAATGTGGTTTGCTGGGGTATTAGTGTTGGAAAACAAGCAGCGTGTCGGTAAGTTGGCTGACAGGGAGGGGTGTGTACAAAGAGGACATTCTGTTCTAGACAAAGCCAGCTTCCACCCCCGCCTGCCCACCCCGGCCCACCAGCCTGTCTCTCTGCCTAATATCTCTGCCAGACCCTTTCCTCTCCACCAACGCCATAGAGGAAGAGCAAATAAAAAGCTGTTGTCATGGAAACCTGCCGTGCCTTCCTCCTCATCCCTCCTATCTGCACTCAAGAGAATGGAGGACATCAAGAGGAAAAACAGTGGAAGCAAAAAGGTCTGTTTGCAGATATAGGAGAGACTGCTGCTCACAGGCAGTGAACTCCTCAAGTACAAGCACATACATTCAGGTGGCCTACTTATGTCTTATCCATTCTGATCTGCTTGGTTTCCACCTGCCTCTATTCATGCCCCTATCAAGGTGTCACAAAAGCAGCATGATCCGGATAACTGCATTTCAATACCTACTTTTCCAAACAAGGCTTTGCACAGAGACAAACATTCCTTGATAGAGGTTACAGGAAATATAATCCTCCAGCTCCAGAGGTGTCTCTCTACACAGCACAGGGAGGAGTTGCTATGTTGTTGTTGTTGTTATGTTGTCCCTACGGTGAGAACATAAGAGTCTTGTAGGAAGCCAGCCAGCCAGCGTCAACGTCACCATATCCTGGCATGGAGGATACAAACAAACAGCTCTGGTTGCCGTGGGTGTGTCCTGGCTGCCTGGCAGCCTGACGCACTACCACTCCGCCCCATACTCCTGGGGGAGGGCCCTCACATATCACTCAGGTTTCCATTCATTCAAGATGAGACACAGCTGACATGAGGGTTGCCGTGGCAACAGTTGTGGGTACAGCAGCACCGCGTGCTCTTACATGTCAGATAATGAAGTCACTCAGATCATCCCCCTTAGGCTTTTACCTCTTACCTCTTACCGGCCTTGTCTCTTGATCTTGATCCTGTTGTTGTAATTTTCCACCTTTTTGTTCTAGCATATTCAACAATTCCATGTTTGTTATTTGTAGGAGTTGTGTTGTGAGGGAGTTTGAATACATGAGGATGTGGTTCAATGCTGATCAATGTTATATGCAGTTCAATGCTGATCAATGTTATATGCAGTTCAATGCTGATCAATGTTATATGTAGTTCAATGCTGATCAATGTTATATGCAGTTAAATGCTGATCAATGTTATATGCAGTTCAATGCTGATCAATGTTATATGCAGTTAAATGCTGATCAGTGCTATATGCTGGTCAATGCTGATCAATGTTATATGCAGTTAAATGCTGATCAGTGCTATATGCTGGTCAATGCTGATCAATGTTATATGCAGTTAAATGCTGATCAATGTTATATGCAGTTAAATGCTGATCAATGTTATATGCTGGTCAATGCTGATCAGTGCTATATGCTGGTCAATGCTGATCAGTGCTATATGCTGGTCAATGCTGATCAGTGCTATATGCTGGTCAATGCTGGTCAATGCTATATGCAGTTCAATGCTGATCAAACCTATATGCTGGTCAATGCAAAAATCAACGGCATTTGTGATGATGGTTTGAGAATGCTGCTTTATTCAGCACAGTTTATTCAAAATGAGGCAGCTACACTTAAATACAGAATCATTGTCACAAACAACAGATATATTTCAATCCTGAATTTAGCTAGGGTAGATGAGGCAGCAATTCTCCACACTTCCCTCTGATGCATGGAGCAGCATGATTGGCACGTGGAAAAAAAGCTTTAAAGAAAACCAGAAGAACAAAGTGTTTGTCAAATGAGTCTATCATCCCCAACAGCTAATATATTTGATATGATAATTATGTTTGTGTTTATTTTTTTTCCTGCAACTTGTTAGACTAATTAGAGTTTAACAAGCCAATTAAGCAGAAGTTTGTGAAGGTAAAGAGAAGCATCTCTTTTTTCCAGAGTTTCCCTTTCATGGTTGGGAGGTTGGTTATTATATTCATATTTATTTGATGCCACCCACCACAGCCTTTTATGATATTAATTGATAGGCTATCCTGAAATTGCCATGGTTGATCTCAGATGTATGACTGTTGGTGATATACGTAATAGAGCATTGACTTCATGTCGGTGACAGTTGCTTTTTCAGTACTCAACATTACTTTTTTTTGGCCTGTTGAAACAAGATGAAACATGTCTCTTCAGTGCAAATTGAGCCTCTATATCAACCACCGTCTCAACCCCCTCTACTACTCTCATGTCCCAGTGTACCAACCAGTACAACACCAATGATTTTCAACACCCCTTTCTATTCCTTCCTTCTAATATATAATAATAATAATAATATTAATAACAATACTGTATGTGCCATTTAGCAGATGCTTTTATTCAAAGAAACTTACAATCATGCGTGCATACATTTTACGTATAGAGGGTCCAGGGCCTCTCTGTCTCCTTCTAAAATGGTCCTCTAATGGTGTTTTCAATAGACCCGCCACAGCCATTTAGATAAGAGGATACATTCCCTGTGACATTCAAAAGCAGTCACTACCCCTCATCCACCCTTCCATTGTGACCATCTTCTGTGCCCTATAATGAGTGTGTGCACGCCCATGCCATTATAAATAGCCAGTGTCCTGGTTAAAAGCAACACCTCTCTCTGCGTGCCGTATAATTGGCCTGTATGATTCACCATGATAAATCATGCCAGTACGTGTTCTGTTCTCTGAGCTGGACGGGGGGAGGAAGACTGTAAAATGTACTGGAACATGTGTCGTGTGTGTGTGTGTGTGGGGGGGCGGGGGTTGTTTGTGTCTGTGACTTCAGAAAGTATTCACACCCCTTGACTTTTTCCACGTTTTGTTCTGTTACAGTCTGAATTTAAAATTGATTACATTGAGATTTTTTGGGGTCACTGGCCTACACACAATACCGCATAATGTGCAAGTGGAATTATGTTTTTTAAATGTTTACCCCACACATACAATTATCTGCAAGGTCCCTCAGTTGAGCAGTGAATTTCAAGCACAGATTCAACCACAATGACTAGGAAGGTTTTCCAATGCCTCGCAAAGAAGGGCACCTACTGGTAGATGAGTAAAAATGAAAAAGTCTGACATTGAATATCCGTTTGAGCATGGGGAAGTAATTAATTACACTTTGGACGGTGTATCAATACACCCAGTCACTACAAAGATACAGGTGTCCTTCCTAACTCAGTTGCCGGAGAGGAAGGAACCCGCTCAGGGATTTCACCATGAGGTGAAAAAAAATGTGAATATGTTGCACAATCCAGGTGTGGAAAGCTCTTAGAAACCCAGAAAGACTCACAGCTGTATTCGCTGTCAAAGGTGCTTCTACAAAGTATTGACTTAGGGGTATGAATACTTATGTAAATTAGATATTTCTGTATTTCATTTTCTGTATTTCATTTTCTGTATTTCATTTTCAACAAATGTGCAAATATTTCTAAAAACATGTTTTCACTTTGTCATTATGGGGTATAGTGTGTGTTTAATCAATTTAGAATGCAGGTTGTAACACAGCAAAATGTGTATTAAGTAATGGAGTATGAATAATTATACGACACCAGGTCTTTTTGTGCAGACATAGTTCTATGACTAGACGTAACAATAGTAAAAGAAAACAACCAGAGAGCGTCTGAAAGTTAGTGTGAGATTTACATTTGGTATGTTACATAGACAGAATGTTCCAAGCTGTAAGCCCATTTAGAAATGTGTCAAAGAAAATTGTTGTGAAAAAAAATACCGCTTTAACGTGGAAATCACAAATATATAATAGATATCGATTTCTATATATATGGGTGCGGGAATAAAAACATTGAACTCTTGAGGCACAATGTACTACAATGCTGATCTAGCCATGTGAGTAATCGGCTTTGAATTAAGAAACAAGGATTCGCGACTTGATACTGGATTGTACAACAGACACGAGTGGCACATACGGAGAAAGTGTTCTAGAGTATGTGCTTTAGGTTCATATAGGCTGAAAAGAGGATAAGAACAGATCAGGATACATCAAGAATATATCATTTTACACACAACACATGAATATTTTAATCCCCGTTATTTTATCCCCTTATCTCCATATAGTACTTACGCATTCCACTCAGTTCTTTTTTAACTGGTACCTGCCTGTGAAGACCTTCAGAACCTGATCAGTACAGAAGGTTGGCCAAAGAGGTTGCAAACGCAACGTCAGAGGATTCTTGTGAGAGCTTGTGGAGCCGCCTTTAGAAAGCAATAAACGGAGAGAATCACATCGTTGTTCGTTGGGAGTTATAGATACATATCTGAAAAACAATAGATGCATAGGAAACCTGGTTGGAGATACATAACATTACGCACTTCTGTGAAGGATAAGACAGATTTTGGGTGAACTGTCCATGGGTCAAATGGTATACAAAACAACTCCCTCGCACAATGCTCGATGCTCTGCTCCACCGATTCACACCCCATGTGATGCGGACAGAAATTTGGCCGTGCGACTATTCGCGCTGGAATGCGGCCGCGTGAGAATGTGCAGCATGCTCGAGTCGCAGATGCAAACCAGAAAACTGTTATTGTCCTTCTAGCTTTAAGAGCAAGACCATAGATTTGACGCAGAGATGGCTGCTACAATTGGCTCTATGATAAGCTTAGAGTCTGAGTTTAGCCTGCCAGAGGCATCGGTGGACCATATGGGACTAGGAAGCATAGAGGGTAAATACACGGAATAATCCCACCCTAGCACATTGAACTGCTTTGCAACCATGGTAGTTTTAAAGAAAGTGATTTATCTGGCAGCGTTCATGGAACTTTGAAGGACCAATTTGAACAAAATAGTATACTTTGGGGTGGCTATGATGAATTATACTGTAGACAAGTCATGCCTAGTATCCAATATCTGATTGTCTGGGAGTACAGGTAAATGAAATCGCGTATATTATAACTTTTCAATAATGATGTAATCAAGTCATATTGTCTATGGTCTAGGGTGGATTATTCCTTTAACCTTAGATCTACAGGTATTGGTCACCTCGAGCGCTAAACTCTTAATTTACAATAATAAAAACATTGCCGTCATACATCAGTCCCTTGTTTTAAGCTAGAGATATCAGTTTTTTTTGCATGGGTGCAAAGTCTCAACCCAGCCCATCCCGCCAATTTCCGCCCTTGCGCAAATGCTTGCGGGTGGAATGGTGGCACAGAAGCCTCGAGGCGCGGTGTTTGGTCAGAACGCATGAGACATCGAATCTGTCTTCTCCACAGATCGGTAATCGTAGTATCAACCTGATCATTTATTTGAAGATGAAATTCAAACGAACACGATGGTGTTCTCCGTTTTTGGCCTTTAAGCTCCGCAAGCCTCACAAGACTCCTCTGAAGTGTGGTGGCAGCCTCTTTTGGCAAACCTTCTGTCTGTAGGTCTGAGGTTGGGTTAGCCGAGTTAAAAAAAACGAAATGTAAGTATATTGGAGGATAAGGGGATAAATAAGGGATAAAATACAGTGTAAAATATATACATTGGTTGGTGTTTCGCTGGATCTTTCTTATCTTCAGCTATAGAACAAACACTTCAGAAACACTTTTTGTTTGACTGTCGCCCTGTTGTTCGCATGTAGTGAATCTGTTATTCAAATGCTTTCTAGTTGCTATGAGCAAGTAAGATGGCAATTCAATGTGTTTAAATCCTCCACAAAATAATATATAATATTTTTATTACACTTATAAGGGTCTTGAACTTTCTAAAATGGGTAAGTACTTTCTGTCTGATGTTAACCATAACAAATGTAATTCAACCTATTTCAGCGTCGGGTTTTCGTTTACTATGTTTAGCGTCTAGTCTAAGCAACTAGTCTGGCACCAAAAGACTGTGTGTCAAACCAATACCGCAACAATATTCAATAGCGCTCCTCTACATTATGAAGTAGGTGGACTTGGTATGGCCTAGCCCATGCTGGAGCTTCGTGTGGCTTAGCCGTGGCTGGCGTTGGTGTGGGCTAGTCTGTGTTATAGGGATCCGTGTGGGCGTGCTGTGCTGGCTGAGCGCGCACTGTTGTGTCACGTTTCCTGACCTAGTTTTCATCCTTGTTTTTGTTTATTTAGTATGGTAGGCGGTGAGTTGGTGGGTTGTCGATGTGTGATTTTTTAATGTTGGGTTTTGTGTGTTGGCCTGGTATGATCCTCAATCAATGGCAGCCTGTCAATCTTGTCCTGAGTTGAGAATCATACTTAGGCAAGCCAGGGTTTCACGTTTTGTTTTTTTGTGGGTGTTTGGTTCTTGTGTCAGTGTTTGCGCCACACGGACTGTCATCGGTAGTTTATTTTGTATCGCATATTGTTTTTTTTGTTATCATATTAAAATCACTATGGAAAGCTAACTCTGCGTATTGGTACCGATCGTCTCCGCCGTCTCCTCGTCGCGAGGAGGAGGAGAAAATGACTATCGCTTTACAGAAAGACACCCAGCCACACAAGGAGACCAAGCGGAGTGAACAGGGCAGCGACAGGCAGGCAGCTAGCCAGAAACAGACGGAGCAGGACTCCTGGACTTGGAGGAGAATCCCTGGACCGGCAATGGACTGGCTCAGGGCCAGGGGAACTCGCCCGTCCAAAGCGGTAGTTGTAGGCAAGCGAGCAAGTAGGGCGCTGGGGTATGAGGAGGCAGCGCGGCGAAGGCGGTTGGGAAGCCGGGAGTCCAGAACCCCAACATTTTCTTGGGGGGGGGGCACACGCGAGTGTGGGCAGCCGGGTAGGAGACGCTTGAGCCAACTCCCCGTGGCGTTCGTGGAGTGAGAGGGCGTCGGTACTGGGTCCGCACCCGTGTTTTTATGCGGTTGGGAGCGCCGGTTCCCAGTACGCTGTGGCCTTTAGCCCCAGTGCGGGCTAATTTCACTCGCCGGACTGGTAGGGCTTTAGGTTGAACATCGAGCCGGGTGTCCCAGTGAAAGCCCGGGCCCAACGCTATGCTGGTCTGCGGCAGTGCATCTCCTGTCGGGCGCGGCGTCATGGCAACCAGCTTCAATGGTGTCCGGTTTCGCTCAGCACATAGCGCGCATGGCGGGCCTATTTCCACCTCGCCTGCAACTGGCAGGGCTACGGGGACGATTAACCTGGTAAGGTTGGGCAGGCTCGGTGCTTCAAGAGCGGTGGTACTGCCTTCACGGTCCGGTATGATCCGGTGGCCCGTCCCCCAAATACCAGTCCCTCCGGTGGGCAGCCCCCCGCACCAGGCCTGTCTCTCCGTCCTCCTCCTACAGGTGTACTGGCCTGCCCCAGTGCTGTCTGACAAACTGCCCCTGCCTGCCCCAAGCGTGTCTTGAGAATGCCTGCCCTGCCGAGCCGCTGGTCTTGAGAATTTCCTGCCTGCCCAAGCGTCATCTGAGCGCCCGTTCTGTCGCCGAGCCGTCAAGAGCCGCCCGTTGGTCCCGAGCCAAGCAGAGCTGTGCCGTCAGTCCCCAGGCTCGAAGATGTTCGCTCTGTCCCCCGAAGCCGTCAGAGCTGCCGGTCGTGTCCGAGCCGCTAGAGCGGTCCGGCCAGACAGGAGCAGCCCGCGCGTTCCGCCAGACAGGAGCAGGCCGAGCCGCCAGCACAGCCAGGAGCTGCCATGAGCGCTGCAGCCGCAGCCAGGACTGCAGAGCCTAGGCAGCATGGAGCTTGCAGCGCCAGCAGCCAGATCTGCCAGAGCCGCCCGCAGCAGGATCTGCAGCAACTGCCCGCATGCCTGAGGAATCTGCCTGCAGTCCGGTGCTACCCTGTGGTTGTGTGGTTGGATATGGGAGGGTGGTTGGTGGTTAGGAGGCCACGGGGGGATTAGAGGCGGAGAAAAAAATTGTTTGAAGTGGGGTCCACGTCCCCGCCGCCAGAAGCCCGCCACCTGCGGAAGATGCCCACCAGAACCGCTCCTGCTGAAGAGTTTAGGAGGTGCGCGCTCGGAGTTCGCCGACTTTAAGGGGGTGTTTCTGTCGTTCCTGAAACCTGTTTTTCGTGCCTTGTTTTGTGATTTATTTAGTATGGTCAGTGCGTGAGTTTGGGGTGGGTGTTGCGATGTGGTGAATTTTTTATGTTGGCGAATTTTTGTGTGTTGGCGAGGGTATGAATTCTCAATCAGATTGGCTTAGCTCGTCAATCGTGTGTCCCTGATTGGAGAATGCAGTACTTGTAGGCAGGCCAGGGTCTAGACAGTGTGTTTTGTGGTTGTTTGGTGTCTTGTGTCGTGGTTTTCGCCAACGGACTGGTCACGGTTAAGTTATTTTGTTATCGCAATATTGTTTTTTGTTAGTATAG